>NC_063182.1:14192256-14499536 GCF_023159225.1 Perognathus longimembris pacificus | reverse complement strand
TCCTGGGTTTGGGGGAATCCAATTAGGGCAGAGTAACTTACATATATAGTTAACTGAGGTTTAATGAAATTACAGAGGTCTAGTCATTTCTATATGTGATTAAACTATCGATAGTCATTTCATTTGTATTGCTATCAGGAACAATTTTACCCAATATTCAAAAAATATCCTGGCAATCAATCAGGATATGAACTTGTTTCCTATTACCTGCTATATAGTAGTTACAGTAGAAGACAAATGAAGTGTGAAATGAATTGAAACCAAGAAATTTTTCCAAATTGTATATGCCACATATCAAAAATATTTAATACATAGTTTGAAAGTCTTGGTAGAAATGCTAAAATATGTGATATTTTTAAAAAATCAAGCTGAAATGTTTCTAAATAACCATGAGCCGAAGTCATTGTCAATTAACCATGCTTGATAAGAGATTGCACTAGATTGTCTCTATACAAAGGGACTGAACATTATTGTAATGTGAATAGGAGATCAAAGATTAGGCATCAAAACTAATAGAGAAAATAATTTCTTACAACAGTGATAGTTACAGGAAAATATGTTCTAAACTAACTGTACAGCTTGGGGATGGGGACTGGGGAGAAGGGAAGGTGGGAGAAAAATAAGGGAGGAGGTAACAAGTTTGACAAGAAATGTGCTCACTACATTACTATGTCACTATTATCCCTCTGTATATCACCTTTGCAAAAAAATGAAATTTTAAAAAAGAGAAAAGAGAAAGTAAAAAAAGAACTAGGGGAAGTTATTATTTTTAAATATTGTATGGTTTCTATTATCTGATGAGCTTTAATATTTGTAGTTGATTTTTATTTTAAACTTCTATTCCACTTGAAAGTTATATGTTATTGTTTCATTTGAGTCAATCACTTTAAGTAGAAACTAAAATTTGTATGCTTTAGGCATTCTCACCAAAATCAAGCTATAACACTAGTTATAGCACTAGTTAGCTGCATTTCTGGAAAGAAGTTATTGATGAGATACTAAAGGTTTTGAGGAGCTGGATATGTGGCTTAGTGGTAGAGTGCTAGCCTAACATGCACAAAGCCCTGTGTTCAATTCCTCAATACCACATAAACAGAAAAAGCTGGAAGTGGTGCTGTGGCTCAAGAGGTAGAGTGCTAGCCTTGAGCAAAAAGAAGCCAGTGACAGTGCTCAGGTCCTGAGTCCAAGCCCCACGACTAGCATAAAAAAGAAAGAAAGGAAGAAAGGAAGGAAGGAAGGAAAGAAGGAAGGAAGGAAGGAAGGAAGGAAGGAAGGAAGGAAGGAAGGAAGGAAGGAAGGAAGGAAGGAAGGAAGGGAGGGAAGGAAGGATATCGACTATGTCATGTGACAAAATTTCTACTATAAATATATCATTATTTGTGCATAGTCTCTATAAGGTAGAGATTCCCTTTCTAATATTGATAAACTGCTATTTGAATTGTCTCTAAGACCAATAAAGAAATATTGGACTCTTTATATAACAATATAATATCTTCTTTTTTAAAACAGTGATTACAAAAATTTGTTTTCTAGCATCCGTGGTTCCCTGTACTTTTTCATAACTGTAGATTACAAATTTGGGTGGCAAAATCTTTCTTGTATCAGAATAGCAGCTTGGAGCAGAAAGCAGGAGACCAATAAATTGTTTTAGGGTAAATCAATGAATATATGTAATCCTTCAACAAAATTTCAGTTTCAGCTTAATTATTGTCAGATCATGTATGAAAAACAGATGCAGAATGTCCAGATTCACCTACACAAGTGCACACTGTACAATATTTTAATGTATATAGGTTTCACCCTTATGTCATTACTTTCTTATCACAGCCAATAAACCTAACGTTGCTTTAAAAGGATATTTGTAAAAGAATATATCTAATACTAACATACTAAAAAATTAGTGTTGAAAAACATTTAAGTGAATGCATGTTTGTTACAAATGCCATTACAGCTGATAGTAGCAGCACACCTCCAGTGTTAGATTAGCAATGCATCCATGTAGACATATTTTTACTGAATTTAAATTTTGCTAATTGGAGGACTAAAAATATAAATAGCAAAATGTATCTACCACCTGAATTATACATTCTCTTAGAAAATCATTTATTCAATTGGCATAGAATTAGCCCCTCAAAATTAAATTCAACATTTCATATTGTCTGATGTGGTTAGATGATAACTACTGTTCTTTGCTGGACTGAAATGACCACTTAACTTTCTTCAAAATAGCAGACATTAATGGGATTGACTCGCCCAGCCAACTGTACTGAGTTGTTTCAAAGAACAGGGCATCTGTGTAGGCGAGGGAAAAGCCTGTTTTGAAGACCTTTGATAATGCTTGGCAGGTTATAAAGTATTCACAGAACAGTTGAGTTTTTGAAATCACCACTGACATTAGTTTTCTAGGTTTTTACTTTCTCCTTATTTTAAACCAATATAAAAAAATGCAAGAAAATTGTCTGGTGAAGGTCATTAGATAAGAGTTGGCCATACTTATCCCAAATACCTGAAGAAGTCTAAATATCTGTATTCCACAGTAATTGCTCACATGACTAAGGCAAGAAAAATGGCATTTCCAATATTGCTCATAATTTCTCCATTTCTTAGAGACAATTTGAATTGAAGCACATTACAAGAAGTTTCTAGAAAAACTTCCATAATGAAAACCTGCTGGCACAGAGCCAGTCTTAGGATCCTGACAAGGAGTAAATCTGTGGAACGCAGAGAAGCACTTGTCACACCAACACAAAGTCTACTTATTTGCTCAGCAATGCAGTGGCTTTTGGGTCTGAGCCCTGGAGAGCAACCAAAATTTCAAGGGTGTGAACAGATGTTCTTCATCTTGAAGTCTTGGCCCAGATGCTGCCACTTCAGTAGAAAAAAAGAAGCAGCTAATTCAGCATAGCTTGGGGATAGAGAGTTTAATGTGGGTCCACAAGACAATGCCATCTCTCACTTCCCCAGCCCTGCAATTGCACTAGAGTCAATTCTTACCAGTCTAAACATTCTCTAAATAGACGTTGCTATCAATGGCACCAAACTCTGCAAAAGGAGATCCAAATATGTGAAGGGTGCATCCCTAGTAAAGACACATTTAACCCTCTTCTAGATAGCAAGGGGAAGATATGCATCTCTACTAATGGTGAATTTGGTGTTAGTCACAAGAAGATGGAAGTGTATGGGAAAACTTAGTTCTCACTTGCACCCAAAAGCATTCTTATGCAGGTATGAATAGCTTCTATCATTTACTAATAGTTGAGTGTGTCAGGCTTTCTATCTCCCTTGTGGCCCCTTTCACCCTCACGCACGAGCTGCCTGACCTGCAGGAATCAAGGCCAGAGCAAGGGCCATGTGAAAGCCTTGGACCTGTGTGTGAACGCGAAGACGCCCTTCGCCCTCTTAGACTCACTAACAACAAACGCGCAAGACACGTGGGTTCCTTCGGGGAAAGCTCCTTGGATGTCCATTTAATAAAGGGAAGGGCAAATACATTTATAGCAGTAATGACAGTGGGAAGGGGAGGGACTTGGAGCACCTAGCTAGGCATAGCGATTGGCTAATAAGCTATCCATCCAAGAGTGACACCCTAGGACCTCCTGCAAGGTTAATGTCACGTCCCATAGGATCCTCCTCCCCCTGGGCTCGGCTGGCGCCATTGTGGCACACGTGCTTACAGATGGAGGGCGGGGCTGGCTTAGCTACTTCTTCTGGTCCGGAGCGAAGCGGGTAAGAGTGGCTAACAGCCACACAGCCCCAGGGCGGGAGGAAAGGCAGGGTCTGGAGACTGCCCTCTCCCCCTCAATGCCAAGCTGATCCCCAACAGAGTGAGCAAGAGGAAGAGGTAAGGCAATGGAGAATTTTATGTAAGTGACTTTTCATGAAGAAATGAAGGCCGAAGTGATCTACAAATAAACATATGATCTAGAAAGAATCTCACTGCTCTAGACTGGTTTAGTCTTAGACTCCTGGATTCTGTTGGCCACTTTCTGTCTCTTCCCATTTTTTCCCTTTCTTCTTTATTCTCTGGCAGATTATTCAGATTTTTACAACCCAAAGACTTCAAGAATGTTATCAAAATTGTCTGCTTGTAAAGAGATCATATGCCAGATTCCTAAGTTACTAAAACATGCCCTTCTATAACCCACCTGGCTGTTTACTAAAAATTAGGCATCTCCAAAACTCATCTATCTTCAGTGTTTTCAAGGTTTAAGGCTAGATTCCCCAGACTTTGAAGCTTGTATTCCAGTCCTAACTTAGATTCTACCTCTATGAAATTAAACTGAGTTACATAGGAAAAATAGAGACAGAGGGTATAATATACAAGTTTCTTGTAGAATTATGGCCATGCATTATATGAAGGTGGGATTCAGAGCTGTAGCAGTAGCTTCTTGGTGCCACAAGGTTCTTGGAATTGTGCTCTGCTCCCTTTGCAAATAAACTAACCTGGATAGTTCAAAAATTTGTTCCACAAAGCTTCCAGTGTCTACCTTATCAAGCCTACCATGATTATCTGAGCCATTAATAACCAAAGCAGGAAATGAGTGTTATATCACTGTTGTGATTACTTTCAACTTGCCATGTGAAACTGTAGCTTCTATTGTTGATGATCCTCTTGTATCCCCTTCCTGTGGTTGTACCCGCACTATCACTGTATCTTATCTGAGTACATTGGAAACTGTATATACTGGTAATAGAACTAGGCAACTGAAAGGGAATATTAAAATCAAGAGAAAAAGGATAAAATGACAAATGACTACAAAAGCAATACTTGCAAAACTGTTTGGTGTAAACCAACTGAACAACTCATGGGAGGAGAGGGAAAGGGGGAGGGGAGAGGGAATGAGGGAGGAGGTAACAAACAGTACAAGAAATGTACCCAATGTCTAACATATGAGACTGTAACCTCTCTCACATCACTTTGACAATAAATAAGAAAAAATAAAAACTAAAAAAAACTATTACAATGGAATTAATATTCTGCAACTAAGGAAGTGACTGATATATACTTGCTCCATGTTGTAGTAGGTCCTAGACAGAAATAAGGAGGAAGAAGTAAGTCCATGCTCTCAAAAGAAACTACTAGTTAAGTATGCTTTCTTTTCTCAGAAACTCCATGCTTGTAAAAAAAAAAAAGTTACAGGAAGATAAACCAAGGCAATTATGGGACTCATATTTTTAAATGTTTAAATTTGTACAAAAGAGTCCAGAAAATGCAGTATACATGCATATGGAATTGTACTCATCCATCACAAAGAATGATATTGTAAGGATTTGAAAGGAAATGGAAAAAATATATATATATATATATATATATATATATATGTACTAAGTGAAGTAAGTCAAACCAAAAGAAACAGAGACTTCATGATTTCCTTCATTTGCGTTAACTAGAATGTGCCTATAAATCTACAAGTAAGCACACTGAATACTAAAAGACCAAAAATACACCAGGATATGAAAAATTACACAGGTCTCTAGACATTCACACAGTGAGACCAAAGCAGGATAGTTTTAAGAGAGGATCACAAAGGCTCAATAGCTTTTCTTGCTTTTGAGATCATCTGTTTGGGGGAAGATAATATGACACAGAAAGGATAGGCAAAAGGATAAACAAATGCAGCAGTGATACTGTCCAGTCATTTTGTTGAAAATGAACTATAAAACTTGTGGGTGGGGCCAAGAGGGAAAAACTGGGAGAGAACCAGGAAAGGGGTGACTTTGTACAAAGACAAATATCATTAGTTGACTTATGTAACTGTGACCCCTCTGTGTATCACCTTTATGACATATACATATGTATGTATACACACGCACTTATATATAAGCAGATATTTATGCTACAACAGTGCATTAACCTCTCAGAAGGAAGTAGGACAAAAGAAGAGAATGAAATACTCTCATGAACTATTTGATAAAACATTATAGCCTCAGTTTTCCTTGATTATTTATCACTAAAAATGTTTTAATTAGTGAGACACAATTACAAAAGCACCTGGATGATACCAAGGTTTTTGCATTCTGAGAAATCTCTACTGAATTCTGGCTTTGATTAATATTTTCTAATTATGTTCTAAAACACAAAATTAAATATTTTTGTCTCAAAATAGACTTTCAATTTCACCAGTCGAATAATGAGTACAATGCATCTTGATCAGTGTCACCTCTACCATCTTCTCCCTCATCTTCTGCCACGGGAGTCAAAACCTTTCATTCTCAACTTAGATGCACTATATTCATAAATAGTGATTATATGAGCAATTGGCCCACATTAATTTAAAGAAATGCCCTGTCTCTTCAAATTATACTTTATATGTTTTGGGGGAAACTCCAGGAAGAAGCAAGTGGCACTTTGAGAGTTGGAGAACTCAGGTATATTTCGCTGACGAGCCAAGAGGAGTTCTTATACCTCTCTGAGCCCTGACAGACAGGAGTAACATACTTTAAAAACACTTTGGTTGTGGGGTTTTGGTCTGCGTAAAGAGCAGGTGTTTTGAGTTTCAGTGTACGCAAACAGTTACCTTTTCTTGAAAACTCCTTGAAGAGTAAAGGTAACACTAATTTTGGTCAAGCTGGTTCTGGCAATACTAGGTGTTTGCTTACCTGGCTGAGCTAGTTCTGATAATGGCAGGCTTGAGCTAGTTTTGATAATGGCAGGTTTTTGCATGTTTGTTTTTTGTAGCATTGGTAAGAAGATGGTAAGAATTCTTACTCAGGTGTTTCCTCTCATGATGCTCAAAGTCACAAGTGTTAGAAGTATTCCAGAAACATTGGTTTTACTCTGCTCTCACGACATCTTTAAAGTCCTTGGAACATGTACTCTAAAATATAGTAGAATCCGTTCTACTTAAAGAACTACAAATAACAGGGTATTTTTTTCCCAAAATGATTCTATGGTTACTCTAATTTAGTTGGAATAATAAAACACTAGTCATAAAAAAAGAAGAATGATACAAAAGAAATGAAAAAGAACTGGAAAATCTGGCTCTAGATTGACACAATGTACACAGTCTCATTAATTGCCAAGTGAAGAGACTACTGAAGAGTGCCAGGTTGCTGTATTTATTAAATTCTCACTGCCAAGGCTATCCTATTTTTCTCAGCATGTGGTCCATTTTAACTTAAAAATGTGCTTCAGATCCTTGTGATCACAAGAATGAGAAAGCTTTCACAAATAATAGAGAATTCCAAACCCCTTCAAGAAAGTAATTTCCAAAAACAATAAGAAACTTTAAATACCAGTGTGAGAGAAAACAGAGAACAGAGAAAGAACAGAGACCAAGACAAAGAAAGAAGACAGAGAATTGTTCTATGGGTGCAAAAAGAAAAGAACTGTACTCTTAGAAGGAAGATAACATCACTAGAAATGCGTTGAAAAGATGAATGTTTCTTCTTGCTTTAGTATATATTCCAGAAGCATGATTGGGATCTCTATAGTTAAAACTTTCTTAGGCTTGACGTCTCTGGGCCTAGGCAATCTCCCTGAGCTCTTTCTGCTCAATTCCTGTTCTCTCCTACTTGAGCCACAACAAGACACTTCAGGCTTTTTCTGTGATTTAATTGGAGATAAGAGTCTCATACACTTTCCTTTCCAGACTGGCTTTACACCGTGTTCCTCCAATCTCCGCCTCTTAAGTAACTACGATTACAAATATGAGCCACTGGCACCCAGCTTAAAATTGAAACTTATTTTTGGTCGGTGTAGGGCTTGAACTTTGGGCCTGGGTACTGTCCCTGAGCTCTTCAGCTCAAGGCTAGTGCTCTACCACTTGAGCCACAGTACCACTTCTGGTTTTCTGGTGGTTAATTGCCCAGGAGTCTCAAAAACTTTCCTGTTCGGCTAGCTTTGAACCTCAGTCCTCAGATCTCAGCCTCCTGAGTAGCGAGGATTACAGTCATGAGCCACCAGCACCCAGCTAAAGTTAAAACTTTTATAGAGTATCTTTAGAGAGTGTATGGGTACAAAATCAAAATAAATGTATGGATCAGACCATTTCTCTGAGTATGTTTTATTAGCAGATATATTCTTCATTAAATATCCTATTCATATAGAAGAAAATAATAAATGGTAATAAATCCCAACATAATTATCTGAATACAATAGAAAGGAATAAAAATCCTAAAACAACTATTCACTAAACAAAGATTACAAAATTGGTAAAGGTGTAAAAATGAGATTTTATAAGTAGAAACACTAAATGAGATATTAAAATAAGATTCTCCTGTTCTCATATTAAGACAATCTATTTTTAAATTCTAAGGCTTAAAAGTAATTTCACATTCAGTTGACAAGTAATAATTATATAAACATATATGTATATATAGCTGCATGCATACAACTACATACATATACATATATGTACATGGACATCTATAATTGGGGGACAAGGTATGTACTGCAGCATAATAAAGCCAGGTGAAGTAGCATAGCATGGAATAATCCAACTTCTATCAGCCATTTCAATAGGTATAATGCCATACCAGGTTCTTTGCTAAAGAGCTGATAACCTGACACATGAATCTAAATATAATTATAATCTGTCTTACATCTGAAGGAGTTGAAAATAATCCTTAAGGAAATCCCTGAAGCTTCTAGAAATGGAAAGAAGACTTAAAACCTAGAGTTTCTATTCAAATTTGGTACTCTCAACTTCTGTATTATTCTTATGGTCTTATTATTAAAACTAAAGTGAAATCATAATACACGGATGAATTCACAAAAGATAAACAGAGCCATCATCATTCTAAGTATGGATAAGTAAAATCATCTTAATGATCCATATAATTGAGAAGTTGAAGAATGGTTGTGATATTTCTTCCATTGCCAAGTTTCCAACAATCACTCCTCCTTCTAAAGTCCTCTCCTACCCTTCTGCTCCATATCCTCTTCCTGGTTTGTTATAGAGAGTCCATATCTGGTATGCTACAGTAAAATGATTGGTGTAGTTTCCATCTCTTTTTCAATTAGAGTCAAACTAAACATAGATAACATTTATTCTTGATCTCTCTCCAAAAGTCAGGGAGTAAGTAGCAAATTGTCACTAGAGTCATTCAAATTGAGATGTAATGAAGTCATAAGAATGTCCAGAGAAATGATTTGTTTGGTTTGCACTAGACTGAGGTCTCAGAGAGTCAGTGAAAAAGCCAGGAAGTAAAAAACAAAACAAAACAAAAGTAACTTCAGGAAGTGAAGATCACCAAAAACAAACAAAAAAAAAAAAAAAACAGGTAGATGTTACTACCAAAAGAAAGACAATGGTGAATGGTCAGAAAACAAGTTATCCAGTGCTGGTCATGGTCAAGTCATCAATCATTTCTCTAAACTTCTTTCCTGATTTCTGAGAGGAAGGATTTGTTCAGATCATTTTAGTTTTGCCACATACCTGAGAGTCATAATGAAAGTCTTAAATTAGAAGCATTATTCTCTGACAAAATTTCCCTTTTGTATCTGACTTCTTGATCCCCTTAATCCCTGTTGATAGCATCCTTTGACCTCTCCCTCACTGTTTATCCCAGGTCCACATCCTTGATTAACAAATCAGAAATGCCTGACAGAACACTTCGTTCCATTTATAGTTTTCTCGGGCTTTACACATATCTTGCACAAATTTAAACATCTAGTTTGACCCTTCTATGTAATTTGTGAATAGATAAGACAGACAGACAGACAGAGATAGGTATGGTATGCAGTATGCTCAATCCACATGTTTAATCAATTGTGTGGTTAATGCATTGCTACCAGTGCTTAATATTCTGTAGCTATGGTTCACATAACAGCTTAACTCCTAAAATAATTCTGGGATTTGGCATGGCTGTCTTTCGTGATATTCAAATTTAGTTTCTTATGCTTTCTATAGGTCAAAGGAAGCCCTTCTCCTTTTACAGAACTTATCCTCAGAATATTAGGTTGATACAGCACTCTAAGAGTTGATGAGTCTATTTGAAGATATTCTATATTATTTACTTTCACATCTATAATGCATAGAACATAGTATTTAACTGATGTGGAATAAATACTATAGCTTTTGATGAAAGAATTGTTAACCTATAAAATTAGTACATAAATATATAAACAATGTATATAATAAAATATAGGTAGAATATACATACAGCCTCAATGTCTCATAATTCAGAATCACATCATTCATTCATGCAGTAAAAATGTGTCAGAGAACATTCAATGGAAGATAAATTTGGCAAAATCTTATTCTCATAGAGCTTACATTCTACTGAGGAATCACTGAGTGAGCGAATAATTAAATATTCCAAAGTCAGTCAATACTAAATGCTAAAAAATATATAAAAAGGGAAAAGAATGAGAGAAAATGGGGTACTGTTTGGCTTAGGAAGAGGGTGCAAAGCTTAGCTCTGATGAAAGGGATTTGCACAGATGTTCTTCCCTCATCTTCACAATGCAAGGTGGGCATCTTTGCTCATTGTATTTATACTGAAAGCTTTCTAAAACTAAGAGTCACAATTCAACTAAACAATAGCAGCAATGCTCCAACTTTCAGGCTACTACTTCCTTTGTAATTACAGATAAAAGTTGTCAAAACTCGATATATTATTGTTACAGAATGAATAAAACCTGTTCCCAGAGAAATTTGGGATGAAAGAAGCAATGAAAGTAGTGTCAAAAATGTAATGATCCTTGTAGCATCAGGCTGATTGCATCGCAGAGGCTCTGGGGAGGTGAGACTGGGATGTCACTCAAGCAGTGGAACACAGACTGTGAGGATTCTCAAGGCCTTGCTGCTGGAGGGCATTCACTATAGATGCAAATATGTCCGTTCCTCCTTATTATTCATAACAGCCCCCAACAGACTCTTCCAAGTCAAAACATCATTCACTAAGCTCAATATCCATGAACTTAAAATATGGTTCTTCACTCATGTGTCACTAATTACCACTGAACTAACTCAAATGTATTTATAAACCATTATCCCATAGAGATTACCTCCAGCCATTTTAGGACATGCTTTCCCATAAAGAGATGCGGTTATAGAATTGTAAAGAGGAACTTAAAATACAAGTAGTGGATAATTTTCCTTCCTCATTAGTATGTCCTACAAAATCCCAGAAGAAGGATTAAAAAAAGAACTGTAAAATCTGCAACACTTTATTTTCAAGAATTTGTTTTAATTATTTATTTATTCAAAACAAATAAATTCACAAGTCTCATTTTGAAATAGGATATACAGTGAAGAATCTTACTTAATGATATACAGGAGTTATTTTAACTTGAAACTCCTAAGTTTTTTTATTGAATAGAATTCTGTTCCACCTAAACTAGAGACAGTGATCAATTTTACTTCAAATGCTTTTAAATAATTAAAAGAAGCTGGCATGCTATTCAGTGATAGAACACTTGTCTAGCATGCTCAACACCTTGGGTTTAATCCTCAGCACTACACAAAAGAACCAGCTAAGAAAAACTGGGAGAGAATGAGAGAGGAGATGACTGTTCAAAAGGAAGTATACTCACTACCTACATCATGTAACTGTAACCCTTCTATACATCACATTTACAATATTTTTAAAAAGAAATTTATTGATAGTTATCAATTGTACCAGAATAGTCTGAAAAATAATTGATGAAAAGGAATTCCTATTTTTTTTTTTTTTTTTTTTTTGGCCAGTCCTGGTGCCTGGACTCAGGGCCTGAGCACTGTCCCTGGCTTCTTTTTGCTCAAGGCTAGCACTCTGCCACTTGAGCCACAGCGCCACTTCTGGCCATTTTCTGTATATGTGGTGCTGGGGAATTGAACACAGGGCCTCAGGTATAAGAGGCAAGCACTCTTGCCACTAGGCCATATCCCCAGCCCCAGGAATTCCTATTTTTAGCCAGATTCTGTCTTTTAATGTGAGAGATAGCTACTTAGTATATTGAACATTCAAAATATATTTTGTCAATATAATTATAAAAATTCTATAGAAAAACTAGTTTTTAATTAATTTTGTTGTCAAGGAGATGTAAAGAGGGGTTACAGATACATATATAAGGTAGAGTACATTTCTTGTAATACTTGTTACCTTCTCCTTCATTTTTCTCCCACCTTCCCTTCTTCCCAATCTCCCCCACGCAGTTGTATAATTAATTTTCAACATATTGTCTTGTAAGTATTGCTGTTGCATTGGTTCGCACTTTATCATTTGTCTCACCATTTTGAAGTTCCCCTTCCCTTCACTAATTCATATGTGCAAATACAATACCCAGGGTACCAAAATCAAATACAGTGACAAGAGGGGCTAAACCATAGGAAAGAAAAATAAAAGAAAAAAGAAATAATTTCACATAGTACATTAAAAACAGCAACAACAAAGAACAACGTCTTGTTTCCATCTCTTGGAGTTGATTTCATTTAGTATCATCTTAAATGTTAATATGTACATGGCTATTGAGCTATTGTGATCCTCTGGTAGAATTATCCTAGATGTATACTAATTATTACCAATGAGAGATACTATGGACTATATGTTTCTTTGAGTCTGGCTCACTTCACTTAATATGATTTTTCCCAAGTCTATCCATTTTCTTATGAATGAGACAGTGTTGGTGGGAGTATAAACTTCTTCAACCACTCTGGAAAGCAGTATGGAGGTTCCTCAAAAGACTAAACATAGAGCTCCCCTAAGACCCAGCAACCCCACTTCTGGGCATTTATCCAAAGGATCATAAACTAGGCCATACTAAAGCTACCAGAACAACCATGTTCATTGCAGTATTATTTACCATAGCTAAATTATGGAACTAACCCAGATGTCCCTTAATAGATGAATGGATCAAGAATATGTGGTATATATACACAATGGAATTTTATGCTTCCATCTGAGAAACTACTTGTAATTAGGTCATTGATTCACACAGATGCAAAACTACATACACACAGAGAGAAATGAAAACTAGAGCTTTTAGTCAAATAATGGAAGTCGTATTAACATACAACTATCCAGTGTAAATGTAAGTAATATATAAAAGGAATTATTGGGCTGAATAATACTTAAAACATATTCTGTCATACTTATATATAGTAATATATCATCCATAATTATGAAATAAATCATGTGTATATGTACAAATGTATAAAATATACACATGTATAAATACACAAATAACTATCTATAAGTAAATATACCTACATTACTTTTAGCCAACTGTGTTTCTTAGGCATGATTATGTTTTTGCAAGTGAACACTTAATGTTATGCAGTAAGTATTAACAGAATAATGTTACCACAAAGCTTTAGCAGTCTTTAATCTTTTCACAGTAATATAACCCCCTTATCAAAACAATTAAAATAGAATCATGCAAAAATCATCAGTTCTAGCTGCAATGATGTCTTTTCTTGAAAAAGTGATATATATATATATATATCTATCTCCTTAGTACAAATTTGCTTACACATGAAAATGAGTTTTCTAAAACCTCATTTTAATTTGCTATTGGTATACTATGCTCTGGACATTTATAAAGAAAAAAATGACCACAAGTATGAAAAAAACAAAGTGCTGTGTTCACCTTCAAAGAAAATTACTACAAATGATAAAAAATATACAAGAAACATGTTACACAAACCACCCAGGAACTACAATTTTCCTCTTGGGAAATGTTGCTAGGAATTTGGGCAATGCAGAGACAGAAGCAGACAGCAAAGTAATACACTAACATAAAATCGCATTATGTATATTCCTTACTGTAAATTTTATTGACAAAATAAAGATGGAGTCAATAATAAAGAAGCCAGATGAAAGGATGTAAATTAGAGCTTGGGGAATAATTTGGTGATGAAAGTATTTCACATCCAGTAGGTAACTGCAAGCCAAAGAACGTCTTTGAGAATGGAATGGCAAACAAATGACCCATGTAAACTGAAAACAGAAATGGTATTGATTCTGTACATTATATTAGCATCTGACTGCTGAAAAAAAATTAAAAACCTGTCAAAATTGTTTACAATTCTACAGGACTTGATAGGAGCAGGCAGTATCAAACCCAAAACTCTGGATTGAAACTCAAGAAAATGACATATCATTAAAAATATGAAATATAACAATCCCTATCAGTACTGGCTCTGAAATTTCAACTACCAAAATAAGTAAAAACTTATTAACTTCTTTATTATCTTTACGGTTAGGATATTCAGAAAGGTTCCATTGGAAATCAAAGCAATAGCAAAATTCAATCATAGCTACCAATCTGGGAGATTCTTTCAGATTCTAAGGAATAGTCTGTCTTTTTAAACCTTAACCAACAGCCAGAACAACTCAATTTAAGATAAAACTATTGTTTACTTTTAAAAAGTCATACTACTAACACTACTAACCTTCTCATCTCAGTTCTAAAATTTTATAGATAGGTAATCATGATTGCATAACATCTCAATAATTTTTTGTCTATAAATTTATCAATCTGGCCACCTACTTAGAATACTTGTAAAAATGACACAAAGAATTGCAACCCTTAACATATTTTTTGGAAAGTGAACAGAATGAAATGCTTACTAAATGATGACTACAATTATAAAAAATTTTCAACCATTTATAAAGTGAAAATTATTAACCCATTACACTGTTTATCTAGTAATAAGTGAAGCTAGATCTTGAAGCCAAATCTGACTGCCAAAGAAAGAACCTCAATATTTATTTATTTTTAAATTTCATAATACTACTTACAGGATTGTGTGTTTATGATACTACCAGATACACTTGGTCGTTAACTGATAATTTTAATTATTTAATATCTTTTGTCTCTACAAAGGAAGTAAGGTAATAAAATGGCAAAACTATTTCAAAATGTATATGTGGAACAACACTTTAAAATATTATTGTCATAATATTTTAACATAAGCAAATGAATACTAAAATGAATTCCTAACAATAAAGGCACTTATAGTTTTTTCTACTGAAGTAGATAAATAAGTCTAACAATTTACCAGTTTTTCAATAGAAGTCATTTTTTTAAATGTGTCAGAATTTTCACATCAATAAACACCTCTAAAATTTCTTTGTGAAATTAAAAAGTATGGTCTCTTTGAAAGAATTGTAAAATGGTCTCTAAAACTAAAAATTGTTTATTTCATCACATGAAACTTCCATGGATGCAGTCCAAATTGTTTTAGATTTAAATTCTATCTACTCATTTGCTTTCCAGGGTATAATCTATTGTACTATGTTTATCTGATTTCAGGAAAGACGTTTTCCATAAAATGTGATTTTCCCTTTGATCAGCTCTGGGAGAACACGCTAGAAGAGCAGAGAGCAATATGTGATTCCATTTCTAAAAAAACTAGTTAGTCAAGTAGGGCATTTTCTTCAAGCACAAATTAATGTAAACTATGCATTACAAGATCTCTGATCTTTGAAATTATACTTGCATAGTCAGATTTCCCTCACAAAGTGCATGTTTACAATATATTTTATTTAAATCAATATCCTTTATGCCTGAGCAGAGAAAGGAAAAGAAAAAGGCCAACAACAAATAGAGACCAAATGATTTAGCTCAGCAGTGTAGAATAATGAGCCAAGTTCTCCCCAGCATCCAAGTCACTCTGTGATATTTAGCCTAGGTATTCACAGAATTGTATTAGCTCTTTAAGGTCACTAGGTGCCATTTTGTACACTCACACAGGCCACCTACTCTCTCTCACGTCCACAACACTACTGCTGTATGACTACTGCCATAAGGTGAATTAACCACATGATTAATTTATGCCTTGATCCCACTGTTAGTTAATGGGTAGATTTAATTTTTCAGCTAGGGAGTAGTTATCAAATATATGTTCAATTGAAATGAACTGAAGCATTACATTTACAATATAAACTGAAAGATAAAAATCTTTCTTAGTATACTTCAAACATAATAACCTGTGTAGAAAGAGCCTCTGAACTGTATCATTTCATATAATAATTCTTTGGGTACTACTAACAAAGAAATTACTGATGTATACTCTTTGTCAATATTAACTACAGACCAAAAGTTTACCTATATTGTCATGTTCACTTTAAAGAAGTCTTATAATCACATGTTCCCCACTTTTAGGCATAAAACTATATTTGACTCAATTCCATCATAATTGTAGATATGTTGTGGACTTCTACCTTGTAATAACCTAATAGAGAAAAGTCGCAAAAGAGAAAGTCGATTGGTATGGGAAAACAGGCAGATGAAGAAAAGTTGAATAACAGAGTTACTGTGGCCAGAGGTACCACCCTACGGCTTTCTTCTGCCTACCCTTGAGATGGACAGATCAATATCTTGGCATTATACTATTCTGTTCCAGGAATCTACAACTGAGAAATTCTAATGCAATTCTCTGTAACGAACTATGATAATGTAGTTTTCCAAGACAGAAAGACTCTGAAATAAGTCATTTAAGTTGCTACCAATTTTAGAAATAGTAGCTGGCATATAAAAAAAGAAGAAGAAATGATGGATTTACATGCAGATCAGATCAATTAAGTTGTGTTTTAGTTATTAGTTCATCTTCAGCAACTCACACACATTTGTTGATACACTAAATGTGTACACTATCACAAATACACAGGAAATGCATACTAAGCTCATATCTGTTAATACTTATCTGGAAATCTAAAGAAAATTTTAGTAAAGCAGACAATCTTTGGTAAGTGTAGAGCCAATAATAACCATTGCAACCCATATGAATGATTCACAGCACTGCAGGTGCCTCACAGATGGCAGAGAAACATCATCTGTGCACACCTGCTATAAATTTTTAATTCACTTAGTAAAATATACCAGATGAAGCACTTGTAAGGGACATTAAAGAATGTGCTGCTCTAGCACAGTAGATAGCCATTTTTCTGTCTCCTCTACTGACCTTCCAAGAATACTCTTTTCCTTTTGAGTCCTACACATTTTAAAAAGAAGCACAGTATAGTCATACTGGTGACTTTTTACACTGCATTTCATTAAAAACTTGGTGGAAAACTTAATCCAACTATATATATTTTTAAGATGATATTTACAAATTGTCTATTCCCTGACCAACTTTAGCATAAGTGAGACGACTTTCTCATCTATCAAGTGCTCTAGTCCACTTGAACAATATTGCTAATCTTTACTATCCTCAAAATTTCTTCTCCAAAGTTATCACAATAGTAACGTTTTTATATTTCTTGCTTCAGTAAATACAGTTGCATATCCATCTTACTTAATAAGTTGATTTAAATCTGTCATGGAAATATGGCTAACATTATAAAATTTTAAAATTTACTCCATTATGCATTAAAATATTTGAGATTTTATACAATAGTAAACACCAAGTTACTGAAAATACAAATTGAGATAGGACATGACCAACATTTCAAGGTATTTGTAGTCCAGTGGATAGAGATAAAAAGACACATATTATAAATGATTTGTATGTATTTTGGGAGCAAAATGCTACATATAATGAAGGCAATGCGGTCCTTTTGGGGATAGAGAGGTCTGTGGGATGTAGTGCTTTCTGTCATTTACTTTTATACTGGCAAGAGCATTTTACAAGTGAAAGACACCTGAACTCAACTCTTGATGCAAGAGTAAGTAATTTTCAGTCAAGCAAGAATGGAAAAGTGAATTCAACTAGGGTGATTAGCATATACAAAGAAACAAAGCTTGAAAATAAAAATACTTTCAAGAAATAAATTAGTTTATTTGACGTAGAGTATAATCTGTATTTGAAGTAACGGAGTGGATATGGAGACCTACTCTAAGAAGTTGAGCTAGAGAGACCAGAGGGAATGAGAATTTGAAACATCTCTTCCCACATACACCAATGGTATTTTTTTCATGAGCTATTATTTTTTAATGTTTTTGTATGTGTGATAGTACTCAGGTAGGAACTTAGGTTCTAAGACATTTTCATTCAAGGTTGAAGTGTTCCTACTTGAGCCACACCTCCATTTCCAGAGTTTTACTGGTTATTTGAGACTTTTTAAAAAAGTAAATTTAGTGATTTGTCTGCCTGTGCAGTAATCCTCATATCTCAGCATCCTGAAAAGTTAGGATTATAGGAATGGGTCATCAGTGCCCCGCTTGAGCTACTATTCTTTTTTTTTTTTTTTTTTTTTTTTTTTTTTTGTCAGTCCTGGGCCTTGGACTCAGGGTCTGAGCACTGTCCCTGGCTTCTTTTTGCTCAAGGCTAGCACTCTGCCACTTGAGCCACAGTGACACTTCTGGCCATTTTCTATATATGTGGTGCTGGGGAATAGAACCCAAGGCTTCATGAGCTATTATTCTTATAGAAGATTATTACCATTATCATTTATTCTTTTTTTCCTTTTGTTAGGTACTTACCTACTCAGTATCATAACTATTAATTTTTCAAGCATATGAATAATTACTCCTGTGCTATAATATCATCCCAGGAGTAGAATTCTTCCTATTAATATGACATTTTCAGCTCAGTACCGAACAATCTAAGTCCTTTTCATATTTCTCTGGAACTGGATATTCTTGTTATACTTGCAGCCAATATTTTGGGCTTAATGGTACTCCCTCAGAGGCTAGGGATTCCATCACAATGTGTAGAATCCGTTTTTCCCAAAGCATATTTCTTTGAATAAATCTAAGGGAAAGCAATCTCTGAAATATATAGGATTGAAATAAAGAGTTTTAAAGCCCTGGTATACTACAATTCCCTAAACCAATTGTGAACTTTCTGCTCCAAAACAATCATTCTTAACCTATTCTACCCCTTTACAAGCTATGGTAGGGTATTCTCTTTGGGATCATAAAAGATCTATTTCCTGAATTGGATAAGGAATTTTCTGTGTATTCTCTTTTATGAATGTAAGCATGTATATATTCTTAAAAGAATTCTCAGTCAATAATTTGTCATAATAGTACTCTCACGCAGACTCTTAGTTGAATCCTTTTAAAAGAAAGTAAAATAAAGCTTCATGTATTCATTATAGCTATTCAGCACACTGTAATTATAAGATTACTTAAGAGCTTCTTCTGAACAGCTGCAAGTCTTTCAAAGTAATTCACACACAGTTTAGCACACCACAGCACACGTGTGTGTGTGCACATTCACACATATTCTTGGTTTAATAGCACCTCTTCCAGAAATCCCTTTAATGAAAGAAATTAAAATTTGAGGATTTTTTTACATCAATAAGAAGCAGAGGATATGAGGTAAAATAATGCCATGAACAAAGATGTCCTCCCATCACCCTCACAGATGTCTAAAGAAATAAAATACAAAACAGGAGAAAAACCTCTCACCATTTGGAAGGTTAGAGGGTTGTCATAAAAAGAAAAATCAAAAGCTTTGCTGAGTTTCTTCAAGACCAAGTTCAGACAGGACCAGACCAAAAGAGGCATAAATTCAGCTTGTCTGGGAAGTAATGGGGGAATTTTTTAAAGTATCACACATAGTTCTATTCACAGAAGGCTGGGTACAGGGAGGGAAAAGATGTCAGAGTAGACCAGATGGCCACATCAAGCAGAATCTTTGTTTTTATAACTTTTTAAATTCTAGAGTCACCCTCAAGAATGTAATATCAGTAAATTGAGGCTTCCTCGAAGAAGAAATTGTCCCACGGAGAAAGATCTTGTGAGTATTGCTATTGCTTTGGTTTACCCTTTGTCCTTTGTTTCATCATTTTGTTATTTCTCTTCCCTTCCCCAAATCAGATAAGTGTGTGTGTGTGTGTGTGTGTGTGTGTGTGTGTGTGTGTCTGTGTCTGTGTCTGTGTCTGTGTCTGTGTATGGACACAAGGTACCAGAATCAAAAACAGTAACTTCAGGATATAAACCTAGGGTGGAAAAAAGAAAGACCTTCATACAGCACATTAAAAACAAGAATATCAACAACACCCAAAAATCTCTTGTTTCTATATCTTGGAGTTCATTTCGCTTAGCATTACTTTATATGATCATAAGTACATAGCTATTGAGCTATTGTGATCCTTTGCTAGGACCACCCTAGACACATAATAATTGTTACAAATGAGGGAAACCATGGAGCCTCTGTTGCCTTGGTTCTGCTTTACTTACCATGATTTTTTTCAAGTCTTTCCATTTTTCATGAAAGCATAGAATTCAATTGTGTTTATGTACCATTTTCTTGATCCATTCTTCTTTTTAAGAGTAAGATTTAAAGGAATATATTTTATTATAAAAATAATACTTAGTCATCATAATTTCTAACCTGCATTGACCCTTGCACTTAATATTTCACTAGTTTAAATTCAAGGTGGTCACATAGAAAGACAAACTTGAAATAGTGATTAGCATATTAAAGATCTTTACAATCATTCTTTAAAATATAGGATATATATTCCCATCAGAATTGAAATACAGCTTAAATCATACAAAAATTATTATTATTATTTCATAGTGATAATAACAGGCAAACTTTTAGGTAGGTTTATTACTGTTCTGTAGTCTATAGAAAACAATCCATTCTCACTTGCACTCTAATCTTTGATAAACAGAGTAAGCAATAGCTCAGATTCTAAGATCTTTTTTCTTTCTTTCTTTTTTTTGCCAGTCCTGGGGTTTGAACTCAGGGTCTGGGTGCTGTCTCTGAGCCTCTTTGTGATCAACACTAGTGCTCTAGCACTTGAGCCATAATACCACTTGCAGCTTTTTCTGAGAGGTTTATTAGAGATTACTTCCTTGCCTGGTCTGGTTTCAAACTGTGATCCTAGATCTCAGGTTCCTGAGTAGTTAGGATTACATGTGTGAGCCCCCAGAGTATGGGTTCTAAGATTTTTAAGTGATGTTATTCAAGAAAACAACCTAGCATTCTGAAAAAAAAATACTAGAAAGATAATGCAATGAACTATGTTAGATCTGAGAGAAAGAATTGGAGCGAAATCATTAAGCTAAATTTTTATTAGGAAACCTGGTGGAGAGAGGTACTCTTGGTTTTTGTTGCTGTTATTATTATTGTTTGTTTATTACAGTCTTTGTAGGTAGCACATGAGCGCCTACAAATGCGAATCCTCCTGCCTCTGGCTCCATACTAGCTGGAACTACAGGCACACATCACCATAACCTAAAGAAGAAGAGAAAAAGACATTAAGAAATCACTAAATCTGGAGGTGGAGCTCTGGCTCAAAGTGATGCAGCACTAGGCCTGAGCAAAAGAGCTCAAGCAACAGTGCCCAGGCCCTAAGTGCAAGCCCCATGACTGACCAAAAAAAAAAAAGAATCACTAATTCCATAACACAGACTTTTTCAAAGGCATAAAAATAGCAAGTACCAAGTAACAAATATATCACATCTGATGACTAATATAAGGAGATGATGCTCTTTATAAAAAATACAGACTATCAGGATTAGACAAAGAGATCTAAGCAAATGGATCTCTATGCTTATATAGATATCACCTAGATTTCAATATTCTCTTATAAGGTAAGAAAAACAAATGCACATTATGTCATTTCACATTTTACAGGATGAATATTCTGGTGTGAAATATTTCTATAATTATTTCTGGATCTGAAATCTTTTCAATTCTGAACTTGGGCCTTGGACTCAGGGCCTGAGCACTGTCCCTGGCTTCTTTTTGCTCAAGGCTAGCATTCTGCCACTTGAGCCACAGCGCCACTTCTGGCCGTTTTCTATATATGTGGTGCTGGGGAATCGAACCCAAGCACTTTTGCCAGTAGGCCATATTCCCAGCCTGCAATTCTGAACTCTTAAATCTGACAGGCGAGCAGTGGCTTTCTTCCAGAGGGAGGTATCCCAGGGTTCATTTGTTTGTCCCATTCTGGAGTAACTCATGAGAAAATAACAAGAGACTGGGTGAAGAAAGACAAGAAGCCCATTGGAAGGGCATGTTGACTTTTAATTTTATCTCAAAATGTAAATGTTTTTTCATGTTGTCAATAAGCCTTCCATGAGTAATTAAGAAAATAAATTTTAAGATAGTAAGTTTTTTTTTCCTCGAATAACAAAAGTTTTGAATTATGTAGTTGCTTTGGAGATACTTTCAACTAGTGCTAGGAGGGTTTTGAATTGGTAATGATTTGGGGAGGGAACAGGATGTAGACAGGGAATATGATGATATTCATCAATATTTACAATGTTCTTATATATTAATCAGTAAATGAAAAAAGCAAACCATAAAATTGGTATAATGGCTAGTACTTAAATGAGAGCACAGTATAATTAATGTATAAAATGCATAGAAAAATAAATGCCAAGGAAGATGAGTAAAACATTTTAACCAAGATTTCTTTTGAAGAAGTCAGTTGAGTCCAATGATAGATGGAACACATGATAACTTTTTCATAAAACCGCATTTATGCATGTATTTGTAATGTTTATATGTATAATGATGTGTTAATAGTACAATAAAAAGAGAAGTTTTGAAACAAACAAAAAAATCTGACAGGCACCTGACCTCCAAAGTCTTGAACTCTGGATCCTATCCTTCCTATCCTTTTCCTGGATTCCTCACCCCATCTCAGTCAGTTATCACAGATGCGTTGATAGCACAGCAGTGTGATATCAATTTGTTGTGTGTCCTATTTTCATTCTCAAAATCTCCATAAATTTCTAGACCTCTTAGATTTCCAAGAAGTTCTCGTCAGATTGCAGAAAGTGCAATAAACTTTGCTTTATGCTGCAGAATAGTTTATCAAAGTCTATTTGATCCAAAAATAGAACACTATTCTGCCTTTGTTTTTCTGGCCTTATTATACTACTCAAAAACCCTTTTCCTCTAGCCTCACCTTTTGCATTGCAGAAGAATAGACTTTGGAATTTCAATACCCATTTCTCTCTTCTATGAGCTTGTGGAAACTCAAAGGAGTTAGAGAATTTATTTGCACATAGTCTTAAATTATGCCACCACCTGTTTCTATACTCTTCCCCAGTTCCTCAAGACAGATGCTGTTGCAGTCAATTTGGATTTTAAATTATGTAGTTTTACTCCGTTATAATTTTTTTTGCATAAGAAATATCTAAAATAAAATAAGGTAAAATAATTTAACTAAAAGAGTGAGCTAATTCTCACCAAGGAATTGCCAACAAAAAGAAAATTGTGATAACCTAAAAAGGTTAGAGTAAAAGATTGAATCAACAAGATGATGTTTTAATTGCCATTAGATGCAGTTCTAAAAAACCATTACTCTCAACATATCACACCACAAAGTGTCAACTTGCATGAAGTTAGACTGTCTTGTTATATGAAAGAACAATATATTTCTCATACATTTCTCTAACCTAAAAATCATGCACTAATAATTTTACAAAACAAAATCATATTTTAAAACCACTCCTAAAATAATGGTAAAAGGCATAGGAACAAACTACAATTAAATTTTAAAATAAATTGTAAGGCAAAAGAGTTGTGAGCTAGTAGAATTCAGTACAAATTATGATAAGAATGAGTCTGCATGTATCACATGTGGCTTATTATTATATATTACATATGGGTTAGTTTATATAATATAGTATATAGATACATGATTGAAAATACTCGAGAACATATGTATTAAAGTGTTACAGAGCACATCATACTATTCTTTACATAGAAGTAAATTGTGGAAGAGCAGAGTAAAAGTTAAAACAGTCATGCTTTCATATAGAATATATGAAAGATAAATAAAAACTCCTGAAGCCAAACATGTATTTAATGTGTGAACACCCATTCATGTGCACGTACATATGATTTTATAACAGCATGCAACAATGAACTGATCACCCAATACTATATCTTAACTGGTGCAGTATGTCACACTATAGGTTATATTCCCAAATGAGTATAACATTAAATTTAAATAAGGAAAATGATAAGTTCTAGGATAAAATGGTAAGGTAGATGATTTCAGGAAATATTAAAGCTAACACTCATTGATCATGCTAAATTTAAATCTCGGTTAACACATAGCTTCATGAATTTAGCCAATGCTTCAGTAGACAAAATGTATACTTCATAAAAACATCTCTAACATATAACAAATAGATGGTAACAGTGCCTTATCACACAGATTTTTATGAGTACACATAGAGTTCATTGAGTTAGAGAGATGACATAGATCATTAAAAGACATTATGGATTGACAGAAAAACTGAAATAAAAGTAATCTTTACTATATCCAGTAGCAGTTAAAATACTGCCATGTTCATATAAGATGATGCTAAGCAAGATTTTTTCATTGTTGTTGATATTTTTAATGTACTATATGAAATTATTTCTTTTTTCTTTTATTTTTCTTTCCTGTGGTTTATCCCCTGTTGTCACTGCATTTGATTCTGAAACACTGGGTATTGTATATAGGTTATCTGAATTAGGGAAGGAAAGGTGAAACAAAGGGCAAACCAATGCAACGGTGCTACAAGACAATATGTTGGAAATTAACTCTACAACTCAGGGGAAGGAGGGGTTGCAGGTGAGAGAAGGTGAGAGACAAATGAGGAAGGAGGTAATAAGTTTGACAAGAAATGTACTCACTACCTTACATATGTAACTGTAACCTCTCTCTCTGACCAGAACATTAACAATAAAATTAAATTAAAAATATAAAGCAGTGCCATGCACCAAAACAAAACATTGCCTATTAGAACAACAATCAGCAAGGTACAATAACTAGTCTATGAAATTGGTCAAGATTGTATTTGTAACTTTTTGTTGCTTTGCTTTAAGTTAAATTCCAATGTAAACATAGCCTTTTACAAACATCTCCTCTCATACTGTCTAGTGTAATTGTTACTAGTAAAAACTTTCTGTAGTAGAATCTTAATGTTTTCAGTCTCAGATGTTTCCCACATGGTTTCGGTGTAATAGTTCCATTCTCTTTGTTTTGTTTCAAGTTTTGCTGTTATTGTTTTGTTTAGTGTACCAATGCTGGGGCTTGAATTCAGGGTCTTCTCATTCTTACTCAGCTTTCATTCCCATGTTTGTAACTTACCACTTAATCTTTGTCTCTAGTTCAACATTTTGCTGGTTGTTTTGAAGTCAACCTTTTTTTTTTTTTTTTTTTTTTTTTTTTTGGCAGGGGCTGTCTTTAAATTGAGATGCTACAGATCTCCAGATTGCAGTATTTGGAGTTGCAAGGATTCCAGGCTTGGGCCACAAGCACTTGACTAATAGGTCTATTTTTAAGGACAAGTGATTTACTATTTTTTTTAAAGATTTTCCTTATTTTATATTTTTTAAAAAAATCTCTAGATGTGACACTTACCAAGAAGTACTTACACATTAATTTGTCAAATTGCAATTTCTTTGTAGAACTACTTTGAGATAATGAAAAAACGAGTGTTTAAAAACAAACCAAAACAACAAACCAAAAAATAAAAACACAAGATCATAAAACCCAAGTACTGCTTAAATTATATCATGATGGGCAAATATAGACATAAAGATATCAACTAAGGACAAAAGAGGAAAAAGTATGTTCATTGTAATTTCTCAAAACAAAAAGAAGAGTATGCTGAGGGCAAGACATTAGAATGAGTCTTATGGGAATTGGAGGGATATATCACAGTTAAAAATCACAGATCCTCTGATAGTCATACTATCACCCTCAATTCTCACAGGCAATGGATCTTTGATCATTTCAATGGTGGACTGACCACTCATACCAGCCCCAACCTTACTATGGCTTTGAAAACAGACCTTGCAATGATAAGAGTAGTTAGTTCAATAGGGTTCTGGGAAGTTTTCTTTCCCATAATTCTTTGGATTGTCAACATTGTTAGCAGTGAACATGTATTTTTTAACATAAAAATATTGTTTAATTTTTAAGAGTATCAAGATATGGTGGCTGTGTTTTGATCATAAAGATGAATCAACAAACACATGCTGAGTATCTATATCCCCTCAGTTTGAATTTCCTGGAGTTAGTACCCTGGCTAGGCCTGTTCCTTCTTGCCCTTTCCTATCAGTACGCCCCACTTCTATTCCAGAGCATATGAACTCCCTTCCAAAAGTAACTGACCTTCTTATTTGTTCATTCTCATTTTACTAGCTCATTACCATCTTACAACTACCATGCTAAAAAAAAAAAAAAAGAAAAGGAAAAAGAAATTAAAACAAGGTTGGGGATGTGGCTTAGTCATAGAGTGCTTGCCCAGCATGCATTAAACCCTGGGTTCAATTCCTTAACACCATATAAACAGAAAAAGCCAGAAGTGGTGCTATGACTCAAGAGGTAGGGTGCTGTACTTGAGCAAAAAGAAGCCAGGAACAGTGATCGGGCCCAGTTCAAGCCCTAGGACAGAGAGAGAGAGAGAGAGAGAGAGAGAGAGAGAGAGAGAGAGAGAGAGAGAGAGAGAGAGAGAGAGAGAGAGAGAGAGATTGTTATAAGGCAAATATTATTGCTAAAAGAAAGGAGACTGAAGCCTAAATGAGAAATGGTATAGAATGTGGCTAAAATGCCAGTGCCAATCATTCAGCTTCTCCCATTTACCATTCTGTTACTAAGAACAACTTGAGGATTTTTGTTTGTTTGTTTTTTTGTTTGTTTAATTTTTATTGTCAAACTGATGTACAGAGAGGTTACAGTTTCATACGCTAGGCATCGAATACATTTCTTGTACATTCTTTGTACCTCCTCCCTCATTCCCCCCTCCCCCCTCCCCTTGCACTTTCCCCCCATGAGTTGTTCAGTTGATTTACACCAAACAGTTTTGCAAGTATTGCTTTTGTAGTCGTTTGTCTTTTTATCCGGTGTCGCTCGATTTTGGCTTTCCCTTTCACTTTCCTAGTTATAATACCAGTATACATGGTTTCCAATGTACTCAGATAAGATACAGAGATAGTGCAGGTACAACCACAGAAAGGGGATACAAGAGGATCATCAATAATAGAAGCTACGGTTCCACATCACATGTTGAAAGTAATTACAGCAGTGATATAACAGTCGTTTCCATAACATGGAGTTCATTTCACTTAGCATCATCTTATGTGTTCATAGGGGCATAGCTATTAGGCTCTTGTGATCCTCTGCTGCGACTAGGCTAAACCTGTGCTAATTATTCCCTATGAGGGAGACTATAGAGTCCATGTTACTTTGTGTCTGGCTCACTTTACTTAGCATAATTTTTTTCCAAGTCCTTCCATTTCCTTACGAATGGGGCAATGTCATTATTTCTGATAGAGGCATAAAATTCCATTGTGTATATGTCCCACATTTTCCTGATCCATTCGTCTACTGAGGGGCATCTGGGTTGGTTCCATATTCTAGCTATGACAAATTGTGCTGCAATGAACATTGTTGTGCTGGTGGCTTTAGTGTGTTCTTGTTTGTGGTCTTTTGGGTAGATGCCCCAAAGTGGGGCTGCTGGATCATAGGGTAGCTCTATGTTTAGCCTTCTGAGGAATCTCCATACCGCTTGCCAGAATGGCTGAACCAGTTTACATTCTTGTTAGCTTTTTTTTTTTTTTTTTTTTAAGGCAAAAGCAAGAATCTACTCATGGTAAAAGCCTATGACCTAGATTTTCAAGTGGATAAGGTCTGCAGATAACCTTTGGAAACTAGCTCAAGCAAAAAAGTCCATGATATGAGCCTCTCACCTCCAATTAACCAACACAAATCTAGGAAGCGGAGGTATGGCTCAAGTGCTAGAGCAACAACCTTGTGTGAAAAATCTAAGGGACAACCCCAGGCCCTGACTTCAAGCCCCAGGACTAGTGTAAGGAGAGAAGGAGAAAGAGAGAAAGCGAGGGAGAGGAAAGAAGGGAGGGAGGAAAGGAGGGAAGGAAATAAAAATTCCATGCTTTCTAATTTCTCAACAAATTTAAAAGCTTAAGCTATTGAAGAAAAAGCATGACTGTGGAGAATGTAATAGTTGTATTTCCAAAGCAGACAAGATTCATAAACATTAGATTTCTCTTTCATGGTGTTAAAAATGAGGAAAATCTGCCTATTGTATTCAGTCCGATGAAGGCAGAATTTCTCCTGTATTCTCTGTTACACAAACAAGGTATTTTGTTTCAGTTTGTTCACGTCTCTTTATTATCTTGTATTTTAGTATTTTGGGTTTAATCTTCTCCCTAGATGCAGCTCTACAAGACTTGCCCGTAGGGCTGGAAATGTGGCTTAGCGGTAGAGCGCTTGCCTAGCATGCATGAAGCCCTGGGTTCGATTCCTCACCACCACATAAACAGAAAAAGCCAGAAGTGGTGCTGTTGCTCAAGATGTAGAATTCTAGCCTTGAGTAAAAAGAAGCCAGACACAGTGCCCAGGCTCTGAGTCCCAAGCTCCAGGACTAGAGGAAAAAAAGAAAAACAAAGACTTGCCTGTACTTTGGTGGTAGCTTATTCAGTTGGTCCAAAGATATAAATTCACAAGTGCCTATGGCATAGAAGATGAAGAAAATGTCTAATATTTGTAACCTGAAGGGAAACTCATATAAAGAAAACAAAACAACAATCAAACCAAAAAAAGGAAACAGGCGCTCTTAATAATAAAATCTTATCTTTTCTCAGTTCTTAAACCTACCTCCAGGGCTGGGGATATAGCCTAGTGGCAAGAGTGCTTGCCTGGTATACATGAGGCCCTGGGTTCAATTCCCCAGCACCACATATACAGAAAATGGCCAGAAGTGGCGCTGTGGCTCAAGTGGCAGAGTGCTAGCCTTGAGCAAAAAGAAGCCAAGGACAGTGCTCAGGCCCTGAGTCCAAGGCCCAGGACTGGCCAAAAAAAAAAAAAAAAATCTACCTCCAAATTCTTGCTGAGGCATTGTCACTTCAAGAAAGATATCCATGTATCTTCTTAATCTATTTCATCTATATCTATATCTATACACACATATAATACATTGCAAATCATTAACAGCTGATTTATTCATAATAATGACAAAGCAAGCAAAATATTCTCTAAGAAAAGTATCACCTTATACTTCAGATTGTCTTTTGGTTCTTACTCTAAAGTCTTGGAGACAGCTTGCCAATTCTGGAAATTCTCTTGTATTGAGAATCAAAACACATGGGAACCAGCGTGGGATTCACAACTGTGCAAACCCTGCAAGTTATTGTCCCTCTGCAGCCTCTGTTTCCTCTCGGGGAATACAAAGGATGAGATCAAAGCCAGAATGGAGGACCCCATAGAGCATAACAAATCAAAGCCTCTCTGAATCTGTCTTTAAATTGTGAACACTTGCTGGGAAGCGTTGCTGTCTCCATCGCACAGCGTGGCCTTAAAACTGGCTTCAGGCAGGAAATAGCTCCTCTCTCTGGCTCATAGGAAACTCAACCTGAAGCAGTCATGCGCTGTCTCATTGACACGGTTAAATATGAAATTTTCAATAGGCATTTTTGTAGAAGGGAAAACTGCATACGACGATAAATGAAAAATAAAATATATAAACCAAATTAAAATGGACTGTACCAAAAGATAATGTAACATTCTCTGGGAGATATTCATTACGGGAGGTATCTCTCCAATCCCTAGGCTTCGCCACCACTCAGACTTGGGTTGCCATTTCCCTTTGCAGCAAATTCAGTAAGAGACAGATGAATGTGTCAAAAATCCAATTCTCTCACTATAGACCGGATTTGGAGAGCTGGCTCAGCTACTCTGAGTGGATAGCAAGAGAAGAGAGGCCCAGGGCCAACTCTAAGAATTAAAGGCAAATTTCCAGGCAATTAGTAATTGTAAGAACCAAAACATCCGAGAACTTGATTGGAGTTTTTTTTTGTTTTTTTCTGTGACGATAATCCCTTTTGGTTGATTAATAAGTGAATATGCCCTCATTTATCTTCTTTGAGGATGCAGCTGTGTAGAGAGAGGCTCAAGTACATCTTGTCTTAGCAACAAGCTTTTCTGTCCTCAGCTGCTTCTCAGTCCCAGCCCTAAAATGGTACTTCCGGTGGGAAGCCTGAGGCAATGCTTGATTTCCAAGATCAGCAGAGAACAAGGTTGAAGGACTCCATTTTGCTTAATGACATCCCAAAGTTGGAGACATTCCAAAAGCACACTTCTGAAAAGGGCGACTTTGTTTCTCAATAGCATGCCTATTTAACAAGGGACAGTTTTTTTTGGCATTTATTTCAAAACCATCTCCCCAGGCCTCATGCCTGTGGTCACTTGTCTTTGGACCTGTTGATTGAGGTATTTGGGAGAGTATCTCCTGAGTCACACTACATGGTAATGTTAGGCTAAATATACAAAATTAGATATTTTAAACTAAAATGAATGTTTTTACTGCATACACCCAAGAAGGTGAAGTGTTTCCAAGACAAGGTCAAATTTAGATACAGGTGTGATGGAAACAGTTCACACCCTTATTGGGTAGGTCTTCACTGTTAAATGAGTAAATTCATTCTTGGACTTGAAAGGGCTCCATTTATAGTTGAAGCGCCCCCTTTTTTAAAAGTCTGCAACATAAAAACTTACATATAAGTAGCAGCAGTCTGTAGATATTGCCTATGATTCATGCAATTTTTTCATACATATCAACTGCTCATTTTGTATGCTCCAAGGTTTCCTCAATTCCTACAGTTGGAGGAATTGGATTTTTTTCTTTTCTCCCTAATTTGAAAGAAAAAATAAGAAGAAGAACTTTATAACCCATTTTAGGATTGGACTATCCTGCGTGAGTAATATTCATTTAGAATTCAAAATCACAAATTTCAAAGAGATAAATGTAGTTTTAAAATTGAGATTTTATTGTTCCTTTTAATAATGTTTTCATAACACAAGGCAGCTTTAAAAATAGGCGAGAAAAGCAACATTTCCATTCACGTTCTGGTCTCATCTACCCTGTAACATAACACATTCTAAATTTGACCTGCTAGTCATGCATGGATCTTACATTCCACGAAAGGTGGACAAAAGACAATAATCTGCAACCATGCTTTAAGCTTTGTAGAACGAAATACTCAGAGTGAAGCACTCTTATTACTAATATTTTCTACTGTTTCACACAGCCACAAATCATCGCCATGTAACCCATGAGATGGTTATAAGAGGAAATCTCAAGGTTCTTTTCAAAACTACTATAAAATAGAGTAAATTTCCATTAAATATTGGATACATATTATAGTTTATAAAACACTCCAGTTGAAAAGGTAAAGAATGTCATTTCATCAGAATGTTCATTCTTGGCAATTTTCTATTTCCTATCCAAAATATGTAAGGATTTAGCTCTCATTATTTTCAAATCTGACACCCCAAAGCAAAAGTTTTAAAAGTAAACAAGAAAAGCTAAATGCATGAGTTAAACAGAAGGGAAATGTAAATATATTGATAAGCTCCAGCGATATTGAACCACATTAATTTATGGTCCAGGCACTAGCAGTATCAAATCCCACTTGAATGCATAGGAAAAACATCTGTTGGTTGCTACCATAGACCAGTGAATCAGCAGGTTTCGTGACAGAAATAAACAACTGGAGTTTTGAGAAGTTCTCTGGGTGATTGTTTTGCAGACAAAATTTAAGAGAAGTATCTAAAGTTCTTCAAATGAATAATGAAGGATTCCCTAGATCCTAAATATGTTTACTAAATATGGCCATATGTAGATCACAGACATAATCTCTGCTGAACAGGATTTGTATACAGTACAATGTAGGTGTTATTTTATAATGTAGGTGTTATATAATGTATGTGTTTTTATAATGTAGGTGTTATTCTATAAACACACACACACACATACACACACACACACACTACTTTTCCTTTGTGGTACTTAGCCAATCTCAGTGTCATCAACACTGTAACAGACATTGAATGGTAAACTCATTGGACATAAAATAGTCACCCTGATAATAAGGTATCCTATGTTTATTAATCACATACTACAAGCTAGGCATAATTGTGTTTTACATTGATACAACCATTGATTTTCGACAACCAATTTAATGTTTGTTATTTTACAAGTGAGGAAATTGAGACACGATGAGGGACATAAGTACATAGTTTTACTGCTAGTAAAATAAATGGACATTGTTGTTGTTTTTTTAAACATATTTGCTTGTGTCCAAATGATGATAAAATTAGATGAGAATAAACAAGTAAGTTTCATAAAAGTGATGACAGAAGACAGACAGACAGATAGATATGCAATGGATGTGTTATTCTTTGATAATGACACCAGAAGGGCCATGTATGTTTCCTGTCTTCTGACGATTACTCATGCTGATAGACTAAACAGCCTCTTCCCTAGCATGACTTCTAGCAAAAGGCTCTGCTGGCATGTGGTTGCTGACATAATGATGACTATGGTAGGCCAGGCCATTCTTAGAGACTGCCTTGCAATGGTACAAGTTAGCTTCCTGCAATGGTAGATAGATGACATAAGGAGAAAACATTAGGCTCATGTCACTGATCTTTCTGGGAAAGACTGAAGACCACAGTATGGAAAGATAGACATCTACTCACAGTTCTTGGCATCGGAGTTTGGACCTCATTATGTTGGTGTCCTTGACTCTGGCTGCTGGTGCCTAAGTTCTTGCCAGGAAGCCTCAGGTGCACAGTGTCTGCTGTCCAATAAAAGAGCAATTCCAGGAAAAAAAAATTCTCACAGAAAGACCTGTGAATGAGCACCAAATATTTTCATCTACAAATTCGCCAAATTAATCAGTGGCTTAGAGACACCTTTCTCACTTGATGTTTGAAGATACAATCATTTATGTTTATCAAATTCCCATCCATAGACCCATTCTTTGTGTATGGTATCTTGGTTTATATTTGATGTGACACTACTAAATCCAATTTTTAAACAAGTATTTCCTTTCTTTTTTAATTATCAAGGAAAAAAGTGTACTATAACAAACCATAACACAAAAATTAAACTGGCATCTTCACAATTCTCTTATATTGGTCTCTGTGGCTAGTTTTATAATTATCAAGTATCTATAGCACCTATTTTTCTGAGCAATTGTCAATTAAGAATGTGTAACAGTCTACTTATCCACTTCCCTTACTATTGGAGGCTTAAAAATATCCATCTCTATTCATTTTCCCTACCAGCATATGTGCATGTACATTTATACATAATACATCACCCTTATTCTATGCAGAGGGCTTTTAGAAACAGTTAAGATAAAAACCAGTATTGCTGAGCTTAAAGACATGTTCCAAGAGAACAAAATTGAGAAAGTGATTTGTTTATTGTATATTGCATATTGTTTATTCCATGTTGTAGAATGATGAGCAGATAAGAAAGAATGGAACTGCAAACTGGCTGGGATTTAATTCATGAATGGAAAGATAGGAAAGTCAATTTCTATAAATGCTGGCTATAATCCAACACTGCAATAGAATTATTTGTTCTAAGCCATTGTAAATACAACACTGCTTCTTGGAGTAAAAGTTGGTCATGGTTGATCTAAACCTCTCGATGAAAATTCTTCTGATTCATAAGCCCATATAAAAATTTCACAAGTGCAAAGATAAGTTCCACCTTCTTTCATGCTTCCAGACACAGGAGAGAAAAACCCACTCTTGAATGCCAAACAGAATTTTCTACACTTTCTAGCTGTGGAGTGAATGTTAGAGGGAGCATTAAAAATAAACACTTCCATAAGGGTTTTCTGAAAATGACCCTGACATGGTCAGTGAATGTCCACAATACCATGGAATAGAAATTCTTGTTCACACAGAAAATCGTCCTTCATTGTTGCTTACAAAGATTCAAAACAGAAAACTGTGGAATAGCTGTGACTCAAGTAGTAGAGCCAGGATAGCACCCAGGTACTGAGCTCAAGCCTCAGTACTTGCACACATGCACACACACACACACACACACACACACACACACACAAATTCATCTCAAGTACAGTTGACCTGTTTAAGCTAAATCAACCTTTACAATGTCTCCCCCCCACCAACAACTATGAAGAGACTTCAAGAATGGAAAAGATCACATCTTAGTTTTTCTTAACAATACTAAATAACTATTGAATATTGTGCCTAGGTATTTGGTGGTGAATAAATAAGAGTAAATATTCATCTTGTAGAATATATGTTTTAGTAAGGGAAATAGATAACAATGAGTACAGGAATGATATAAGTTAGCATAACAAAGAAATCCAGCTAAACAGTGTGGGCAGTGATGGTGATGGAGGTAGAATTAGGTTCTAGAAAGCCAAATGAGGAAAGATTATTCCAGGAAAAAAAAAAAAGGCAACACTAAGTGCAAAAGCTCAAAGCTAGGAGATGACTGAAAACTTTAGAAACAGAATTGCTATAGGACTAAGTGGGAGCCATAGTGGGTTAGAACAGTTTGGGAAATGTTCTAAAACATTTTTTAAATGTGCACACAGATTTGTGAAGTAAACAGACATATGCGTAATTATACCATGAAAGAGTAAATGCATTCACTAGTTTATGATTACTTAATAAACTGAGTAGTATGTACCATTATAAAATAAAATTTATAAAGTAACATATATTATTTTATAGTAACTCTTTTCTTTTATAAATTACCCTATTTCTAGGAATTTGAGGAAATTGAAGCTGGGAGAAATTAAGAAACAAATCTCATCCTATAGAACAAGTTTAGAGGCAAACCTGACCTTCAGGTCCCAGTGGTCTGAATTCCAACTAGTAAGAAGGCAGCCATGAGCCTTTTTCACTTCCTCAAAGTTCCAGGGCAACACAAATAAATGACTCGTTTTGGATGAATGAGTAACTTCCTGGAAAAATAATGGGGCACTCTGTGTTAAGCAAGAAGAAATAGCAGGAATTTTTGTTTTTGTTTTGTTTTTAAAAGTTCAGTGTAGTAGCCCAGAACAGACACCTAGAATGATACTAGACAGATAGATTTTTAACACCTTCAGAACCAAGGAAGATTTTCTTCTTTGGAAAGGAAAGATTTTTGACCGAATGTATAATTACATATCTAATATCTGACTTTGCACATGCACAACAAACTTCATATATCATCTTGTATCTCATTGCTCCTCTACTCCTACCATGGTGCTTGCAGTCCAGCAACTATGTGAATAGAAGCATAAATGCTAATCAGATGTAAGTGAGTTTGATAATATGAGTTCTCAATTTCAATATATGTTCCTCGATCATAATTCAGTGCTAGACATATGGGCTGGGAATATGGCCTAGTGGAAAGAGTGTTTGCCTTGCATACATGAAGCCCTGGGTTCGATTCCCCAGCATCACATATATAGAAAACAGCCAGAGGTGGCGCTGTGGCTGAAGTGGCAGAGTGCTAGCCTTGAGCAAAAAAGAAGCCAGGGACAGTGCTCAGGCCCTGAGTCCAAGACCCAGGACTGGCAAAAAAAAAAAAACTAGACATGTGAATGGTAGCCAGGCAGAGCCAGAATCATGACCGTTTAATCCTGTGAAGATTATAGAGAATCCCATATCTCATGTGGTATACCTAGCCTGTTGTTCTTTCACCCTAGATGCTGGAGATTCACTAGATAATTGATTGCAACTCTTGCAATAAGTTCCCACAGATTATCTGAAAGCAAAGGACCAAATAAAGTAAAAAATGAACAGACTATGAGACTAGCAATCTTTGGCAGGGTAAAGTGACAGAGAGGGCCCCTTATCACCATGCCTTGCTTATCTAGAGTAGCACCAATGATGTCACACAGGAGACATTGTAGGAACCTAACAAGTTTCCTGTTCCCATAGGTCAAGCATCTAAAAGAAAATAACACACTATGGAAAAGAAAGTTTTGCCCGATTACTCCAGCATGATATACAAGTCTTAAAAGATCATGTGGAGCCACTAAAATCTAATCAGTTTCAAAAAAGAACAGAATATTTAAAATTATATTATTAAGTTTAACTACTGCAAAAAAAGTTATTGAGCTGTCATTTGACGAGAATATAAAATTCTCAGGATGGAAAATAATATTGACTCTCTAAATTTTCAGGATAAAAATCAGAATGGAAAATGAAACTGGAAGAGTCTAAAATTTCAGAATAAAAACTAATATAGATTACTATTCTTAAAAACAGGGATCAAATATGAGAATAAAACAGGTTTATTTTTGGGAATAAAACATAATGCTGCCCCATGGCAAAGCATCCAGAGAAAACCCCTAGAATATTTATACATTCTAAATTGCAGAACAATAATTGATGATATAAAGTTCACTTTTCACAATCTCTGATTCTCTCAAATTTATGTAGAAGCATGTATTTCATGGAAAATTAATAAATAAATAAATGGTTGAAAATAGCAAGGGTCCCTGTTCAACAAGTGGTGCTGGCAAAACTGGTTATCTATATGCAGAACACTAAACCCAAATACTCATTTCTTACCCTGAAACATGATCTATTCTAAATGAACCAAAGACCTCAATGTATGGCCAGAAACAATGAAAATATTACAGGAAGGGGTAGGGAAAATACTAGGCCTTCTAGGTACAGGTCAAAACCTCTGAAGTAAAGATACAGAACCATAACAAGTCAAAGAATGATTGGATAAATGGGATAACATCAAACTGAAGAGTTTATGCATGGCAAAAGACATAGCTGGTAAGATAAATAGCCCACAGAATGAAAGAAGATCTTTACTAGCTCTGCATCAGACAAGGTCCTCATACCTAAAATATAGTTGGCACTCAAAAGAGTTAAACCCCCATAAAATAAACCCCTAAAATTTCCACCACCCAAGCAATAAATGGGATAATGACTTAAATAAAGGCTTCTCAGAGGAAGAAATAAGAATGACCAATAACCACATGAAGAAATGCTCAACATCTCTATTCATGAAAGAAATGCATATCAAAACATCATTGAGATTACATCTGCCCCCACTTCGAATGGCCATTATTACCAAAACTAACAATAACAGATGCTGGCAGAGATGTGGCCCAAAGGGAACCCTACTTCACTGTTGGTGGGAATGTAAATTTGTTCAAGGACTCTGGAAAGCAGTATGGAGATTCCTCAAAAGACAAAACATAAAACTACTCTATGACCCAACAATCCCACTCCTGAGCATTTATCAAATAGAACACAAACAACATCACACTAAAGTTACCAGCACAACTATGTACATTGCAGTATTGTTTACCATAGCAAAAATATGGAATCAACCCAGGTGCCTCTCAGTGGATAAATGGATCAAGGAAATGTAGTATCTATACACAGTGGAATTCTACTCATCCATTTAAGAGGAAATGGAAGACTTGGAACAAATTATATTAAGCAAAGTAAGCCAGTCCCAAAGAAATATAGGTCATATGACTTCACTCATTTGTGGTAACTAGAATATGCCTACAAGTAAGCACACTGAGTGATTATATATATACATAAGATCATATATAATATTATATATACACATAAATATATGTATATATGGACATGATAAATTATAAAGGACTCTAGACATTCACACACTGAGGCCCAAGAAGGATGTGCATAAGACTGGTTGACAAAGGCTGAATAGCTATGATCATATAAAATAATATATCATAAAATGAACTCCAAGAAAAAGAAACAAGAAATATTTTAGTTGCTGTTGTTGCTGTTTCTGTTTTCTTTCCTTTTATCTTCTTTGTTTGATTGTATTTGGGAGAGCAAAGGGGCACAAAAAAGATAGAACAAAGGCTGAACAAATGCAACAGTGTTATTCACTAGGCATTCTGTGGAAAATGAACTGTATATCTTGTGGGGGGGAAAGAGGGAAAGAGGGGAGACGTAGTTCAAAAAGAATTATACTCATTACATTATTCATGTAACTGTAACCCCTATGTATATCAACTCTACAATAAAAATGAAATAAAAAAATAATAGCAAAGGTTTTGTATTAGAATACAAGGGTTTTATCCTCTGCTTCACAAATTACAAATAACTTGAACTTGGAATATTAAGCTTTCAGGCCCATCAATGTCCCAATAAAATTGATACAATAATATAGCACTCATGGTTTATATAGCACGGCATGTGTAAAATGCTTAGTGTACACTTGACATGTTGGGTGCTCTATTTCGAGCAGTAATTATTGTTTCTGTTCATTTGTTGTCAAATTCACAACGATATCCTTTATTTTAAAAGCAAAAAAAGGGGGGGGGGAAAACCTCTTGACCCAAAACAATTCTCTAGGTATCACTAAAGTACCTCTAATTCCAGTGATATTTTAGCATGTCTTAGAAGCAAAAGCTCTTTTGACAATAATACTATGAAGTTAATCAGTTCTTTTATTTTGTAGTTGAAAATTGTCCTGATGCAAAGGCACTATTGTATAAACCTGCTTGGGTCTTAGCAAATTCAGGACATTGTCAAAAAGTCTGTACTATTCTTCATTGTGCTCTTTTACATGACTTATCAGTTGGAAAGAAGAGGTGATTGCCCATTTTACCTAGATTCTTTGATGAATATAATTAATTTACTTATTAAATCTCTAACATTGAGAACATGTTTTTTGTTTGCTTTTTCTTTACATGGTACCGGGAATGAAAAACCCAGGGTCTTTCATATGCTAAATCTGTTTTACTTCTGAGCTACACTATAGGCCCAAGGACATATCTCAGCATAATTACATAAAAAGTTAATGTAAAACCCTGCTGCTGCATATGAAAGTGATATCAAGGGATTTATGAAATTTTTTTGTGGGACATAAGTTTTCTTTAAAAGAAAGACTGAAGACAAATGACAGTTGTACTGATTCAAGTATTTGTCATATGTTTCATCAAAATGAATGAAATGTTCAAGAAAACATTTCATCATAGTGTTGTAAGAGCCATAATATGATTTCCAAGTTAAAACTAAAACTGGAAATATGAACCTACTGAGAATCTCAAAACAGGGGCTGGGAATATAGCCTAGTGGAAAGAGTGTTTGCCTTGTATGCTTGAAGCCCTGGGTTCGATTCCCCAGCACCACATATATAGAAAATGGCCAGAAGTGGTGCCGTGGCTCAAGTGGCAGAGTGCTAGCCTTGAGCAAAAAGAAGCCAGGGACAGTGCTCAGGCCCTGAGTTCAAGCCCCAGGACTGTCACACACACAAGAAAAAAAATAGTGAAACAACTTTACTGAGAATCTGAGAACATCCCACAACCTACAAGGATGAAATGTTGGATAGGGGTATTAAGGAATGTGATTTTGAGGGGGAAATGTGAAGTGAACTATATCAGCATTTGATGAATGAATGGAGTTTTACAGGTAACCAGTGTGTGCTGTTACAAAATCAATCACAGATAAGTAACACATCTCTCCAAAGTACAAGATATTGTAAAGATGTTAATTGAAGAGTACACAGCAATTATTTATAGAACATTAGATTTTATATTTCTTACTGAACAGTAAGAAATTGCCACATGAAAACTTTCAATGTTATGACAAAGAAAAATGCTCATTCATCTGAAAATACCACTAAAATACTCCTTCCTTTTAGAGCTGTACATCTGCATGAGGCCATATTTCCTTCAAGCAAAACAATATATAGTAGCAAGTGTAATGTAGATACATTGTGAACATTCCAATTTTTCTTCTAATTAATTCAGGCATTAAAGAGATAAAGATAAATAAACACAACGATGTCCCAAACTGTACATGAAATCACAATGCAAATTAGCATGATTTTGACTACTAATATATTATTAGTATTAATAAATATAAGAACAAAAATGTTTTTTGCACTTATGAGAAGAAATGGTATGTTTATTATTTTGGTCCTCAAAAAGGAATCATATACAATGCTTTAAGCTGATGGGCAAAGAAAAAGGCATCATATACAGGGATTGTTCCTCAAGATATCAATGAAATTATTATGACAATAAGGTGATTAATAAAATATATTCAAGGATTTTAAATACATTATCCCAACTATTCTATACATCAATTTTTGGAGTAAAATAATAATTATATCATTATTGTCTGTGTTTTGATAAGATGAAAAAGAAGGAATGAATAAATAAATCACAAAGTTGGAATAGGTGTTATCAGGATAGAAACCATGGCTTTTTTCGACATTTTCTTTAATTCAGCACCCAAGTTCTTGGAATTGTCAACTTAGAACATTGTCAATAATGAGATGGTAAGAACGGAGTGAAGCTTCTTCAAACTTCTTAGAAGTATTGCACTTACATTCCATTAGCCAAATGAAGGAGTTTGACCAAGGCTTAGTTCAGCAATGTGAATTTATTTATACATTGTGGGCCATACTGTCAAAATACCACTGAAGAAAATGCACAAAGTCAAGATAAAAACAACGAAAATAATGCTCAAGTGAAATAAAGGTATTGCAATTGTGACTATATTACATGGGTTAGAGGTGCCCTCAGGATTTATGGTTGGTGTCCAACATATTATAATAGACAATGGCTAATATGTAGTACAAAAGCTTGCTCATTGGGATTTAAACTTTTATGAAGCATGATGTTATATAACTGGCAACAATCTGTTTTGTTTTGCTTTAGTTAGGGCATTAACTGGCCTTGTACTTCATCCGCAGGCATTCTCTCAGTTCTAAAGGATGTCTGCCTCCTTTTTACTATTCTCACAGTCTTGCTTTTTACTCAGGCAATCCTGCACTGTGATCCTCCTATTGACACCATTTGCATAAATGGGGTGAGAGGACTGGATCCTTATACTCAGCTTTTTAATGGTATGATGGACTCTCACAAGTTTTTTGCCAAAGTTGGCCTCAAAATATGATCTTCCTGAATGCAGCCTCCTGAAGAGCTAGGACAATAGGTCTGAACTATTATATCCAGCTTGTTTCAATATTTGAGGTAGTATATTTCTATATTGCCCAAGCTTTCCTAGAAATCATTATGATACACTGGTGTTGGCTTCAGGCTCTCCGTCCTCTGGTTTCAGTCTCCAGGGAGCTAGGATTATGCTGTGTGCTGCCACACCGACAGTAACATAAAATTCTGATGCTAATCATTTCCTGACCCTCTGCTCCTGAAATCTGTACTCAAGACAGCTCACAATATTTTTCGTAGCATTTCTCCATCAACAGCCAAGTATTTATTAAGTAGTATATTTAGAGTTGAGAAACAAACTTTAATAAGTGACAGTAGTAGCTTTTTAATTAGCATTGCAAATGTTGTAATGAGTCTTAATTGAGTAAGCAAAATCTATTTCAGGTACATAAATTCGCATAAATATTTCTGAGATTCATTCCTTTATTGCCATTCTAAGCATCTGAATTCAAATGATACGACCAGTGACTAAAGGAGTTCTTTAGACTAGGGTCTGCTATGAGAGATTACATATATACAAACTGACAATTAGACCATCTTGAACATCAGAGACCTTCAAGAACACATTAAGCGTGCTTGCTGGATAACAAAGGTTGGACAAGGGGTATCTATGGGAGAGCATTTGGTTAGGTAACATTATTATTCACAAAAATTGCTTAAATGCCCAAGGCAGTTAAATGTTTAATAATGTCTTATCCAATTTTTTCATGTTTTAAATCTTTTGAATCACATTCATTCAGTCATTTTTATATAAGTGTTTTTTTTTCAGCTTTTGTCCCAAAATACAACATACCAAATTGCCTGCCACACAGAACTGTGTGAGTTAATCAATAGAATTTAGTTATAATACAGGTGAGAAAAACGGGAAGTTCAAAATCAAGATGGCAGTAAGGCAAGTTTTATTCTGAGTCTACTTCTCCTTGTTTGTAGGCACTCAGCATTTCACTAGGTGTTAATGTGACCCATTTGCTATGAGTTGAGGAAATAATTATTGCTCCAAAGCCTTTTCTACAAAAATGACATTTGGGTTTAGAGTTTCCACATATAATGCTACAGAAGGATACAAAACTTTCTTCCATAAAAATTTGAAGTACAACTTGATTTTGAACTTTCAATGATTTGATCAGCTAGAAAAGATTTCTATATGCTATTAGAGTCGATGACAGACTTATAACTGTAAGAAATTTTCATAAAAGCATAGTTAGTACTGGGGCCATGCTTAAACCCCTTATCCTGAAAGCAGTTTTTAATAAGTTAAGATTTATCTTCAAATATTTTTATATTATTGAATTAAAGAAATGGATTCTTAGATTAATTCTTTGAAATTGCTGATGGTACAAATGAATGGATCATTTTTGTTTCTGGATATTAAAACAGGGAACGGAAGTTGATTTTGCATTTGCAGATACTTCTCTGAAATGGTATGCCACCACGCTAAACAATTTAACTTTTAATCTAAAAAAATGGTAATTTAAAAAAGAATCTGTACATCCTTTGACTGTTGCAGCTATAATGTTGAAAGTCAAATACATAACTTTTATGTTTGTACAGATTTGTTTAGAAAATGTGCTCCATTGTGAACTTGTTTTATAATTACCAAATGGGTGTGTAATGAAAACACATCTGCTAAACAAAAGAGAAAGACAAATTTGAGAAAGAAATTAGGAAGGAAGCATTAGTTGAAAAAGTTCTTTTATAATTAAATTGTGCTGAAAAGTAAGGGCATCTTTCCCCAAACGTGCTATTCATAGCACTGGTAGTCATCGAAGAGTAGCATGTCAGGCTGAGCCAGAAGTTGATTAGCTTCCAGCTATTATGAATAAAGCAGACAAAATATACCAGATGAGAGGTAACACTGGCTTGGTAATTCATGGTAACATGATCTAATATTAAGAATGCTACTTTCAAAAAGGTAACTATTAAGATGACTGTGTCAGCACATGACCCCCTTTAATATGCTGTTGGTATTGATTTGTATATGTAAATATGTAATATATAAATATGTACATATATGTCGAGTCTTCACATCACTCTTGTAATCCCCTTTTCTTTTATTCCATCCAATAGACTATACACTGCATTTCCATGTTTATATAAGAGAGTACACTTTTAGTGGAGTAAATAGATAATAAAGAGCAGAACTATTTTCTTTTAGATCTCTACTACATCCCTAAAACCAGTGTTGGGCATAGAGTCTACGTGCCTTAAAACGTGTCTAGTAAATGAACATTTCAATCAATAAAATATGTGGTGCATTTTAGCACTAAGAAAAATATAAATATTTGTCCAAAATATTTTGGTGTACTTCTGCCCAAACAGCTTCTCCCATTGATCTCGTTTCTCTAAAACATTCATGTTTCTTGGGGAGAAAAAAAATCATTACACAGAGGATTAGAATATCTTTGTAAATTATGAAGCATATCATATCTGCCCTATACAACATTATATTTATTGAAGACATTTATATCTAGCTTATAAATCTATATTTACACTATTCATGAGAATTCAAAATTTTCTATATATCCTCCTAAGTGAATATTAGGAAATACATTTTGCAAAAAGATTTCCATTAGTTTGGATAAACCAGATTTTTCAGAGATAGAGAGAGAGAAAACAAAGACACAATTACATAACATTATAGGTTATGTTACTCATTTTCCTTCAAGATTTGAAATAATTGAAATTTAGAAAAATTAAAATTAGAAAAACATGATAATTGAGTTACCTGTTTTCGCCATGCCCAATTCCTATCAGGAGCATAAAAAAAAAAAAATCTTTTCAAAATCCTTTTATTGTTAAAAGTGTGCCGCAGACTCCCATTGCTCTTTACGCAAAGAACAATATCCCCGAAACTACCTAAAGCATCCACCTCGTTTGGCCCTTACCTATCTCATCGCCCTGGCCTCATTCCTCATCAGTCTCTCATTCTGCCTTGGGATTTATGGAAAACTTTCCTGGTTCCATTTTTTCAGCTCTCTTTTTCTTCAAATGCCAGGTTTCCACCCTTCTGTTCTGTTTCTCTGTTGTACAGCTTTTAAATATTATTTCTCCTTATCCTGCAAGCTCTAGAGTCTAGGTCAATTCTTTCCTCTGGAACCTTTCCCTTGCTCCCTAGATTTCCAGTTTAGGGCACAGTCACTAACATGTTATAGCAGGCACGGAAAGTTAGAATTTCTCCCTTCCTTGTCTCAGAGTACTCCTTTTCGTTTGTTGCCATCGATTCACTAACATTTCTATTTGACTGATGTTTGTCTCCCCTATTAGTCCATTGCAGAACCAGTCCTTGACCTTATTTGTTTCTCCAGCTCAAGTGTGCCTGGAATATTAAATACTTACTAAGTAAATGAAAGCAGATAAATTTCAAGGTGCTTGACTTACTGCTAATGGAAGTCAACACTTTTGAAAGATACCCTTTGCTTAATGCAGCAAACATTAAAATACAAAATTATTAATTAATGGCCTTTGCTTTTCATTGAATGTATAGATGATTAAAGAGCCATAAATATAGTATGAGGAATTCAACATTACAAGTATCAATATTATGCTTTTTTACTTATTCTAAGAGACAGGAGTTTCTCATGTGTAGACACTTGTTTGCATATGAAATAGAGTACTCAGTAGCATTTACTAAAGGGTCTATTATACTCTTAAAAATATTTTGATGGAATGTGGACCATTATAATGATATCGATAAAAGAAAAAATATAAAATACGGCATTAAGATTATGGGAAACATTTCTAAGGAAATAGTAATTCTATAGAGAAAATTCCCAATTGGCGATAAAACATCTTTATGCCTCACAACACATAAGTTGTGAGCGATAAGTTAGTAATTTAAGAACAACACCATCCATTAACCAATGCAAAAGATGAGACAAAGAAGATAAATGAAGTGTCAGTTCAGAAATGGGAAAAAGAAAAGGAATAAGTACCTCAGACTTTAAAATAGTTTTGGTTGTTCCTGAAACTTCCCAAGAAAATGTTTGCATTTAATTTCCTTGCTTGATAGCTCCCATACTTTTACATGGATGGGAGCCAGGAAAATGCGTTAATACTTTCAGTGCAAAGTGAAATTAAATCTAAGTTGAATAAACAGAGAAAAGAGGCTGAATATGGGATGACATTGTGATTTTGTACTTGCTATTGATTGCTAGGCCTGTTTTGTGACCTTTATGAAATCATTTAATCTGTTTGATCTTTATTATAATTAAGATGCTAGTGAGAAATATACAAATGATAATTACTGTCCTACCTAATTCCTGCTGGAGAAATAATACATATTTCTTCTTCCTGTGTGAATATGTGTGTGTGTGTGTGTGTGAGAGAGAGAGAGAGAGAGAGAGAGAGAGAGAGAGAGAGAGAGGCAAAGAGGGGAGAATTCAAGTATTCCTGGTAGCATTTCAGTACTCAGAAGCTTTCTCTGGTATCCCTCCTGAATCTCTTCATCACCCTACCCAATAATGAATGGAATTCCTTAAAAGAAACAGAATATTTCATTCTACAATGGGAATTATAATTAAGTTACCAAAATCACCTCAGGAGAGGTGACACTTTATATTTGTATCCTTGAGAAGACTTCAATGAGACCTTTTTGTAAGAGTAAATTTTGACAGGGTTAAGAGTAAATTCTCACAGGGTAGTGTGAAGTGCTGAAGAATGAATGGGGAGGAATAAAAATGCGAAGTCTTAGAGCTCTGAAAGCACATTTCACTACTTTGTATCTTTGCCTGGAACTGGCCCTGGGGATCAACTTGGAGAGAGCAGTAACACACTTCCAGTGTTGGAAGAAAACACTTCACTTTCCTCTCTAGAGGAGCACAAATGTGTAGGCTTCCTCCTTTGGGCAGTTCATGGTCATGAAAACTTAGAGAGATGACGAATGGTGCTTGTCCCTAAGAACCATACCTACGAGGGGCTGTGGGATAATAAAAAAGCAAATGGACATAAAGGACTGCTGGTCCTTAGAACAGCAAGCAGTGAATTTCAAGAAATTTGATGGAACATTTCTGAGGGTTTAAACCGTATTTTTGTCATAATTATGTTCATTTATTTGGCAACTAGAATACCAGAATAAAAAAGTATATCATTTTTTAAGAATATATTTTTTAAAAAGTACGTGAATATTATGGCTACTTCTTATGGCCTTATCCTGAGGAAGAAGCTATTGTTGAGGGTCACAGGGATGTTGGTGGCTATGGTAGTTACTAAAAGGATGTAGTGTAGCCAACAGGTTTATTTAGTCTGCTCTTAATAAAGTAAAAATCCAAGGAAAATGGGTTTCTATGCTTTGAAGAATATTTTGGCATATTTCTCACTTGAGAGTTAAATAATAGTTACCCTGTTCTGTATCTACAGTTAAGTAATAGTTATCTTGTTCTTTCTCTAGTGCTAGTCCTCTATCCTTCTCAATATCCTTCAGAACAATTTTCCTTATTCAAATATTTTTTTCTTGCAATCACTGAGAAAGAATAAGGTAAAATGAAGTGTGGATTTTTGTGTGTGCATATAATTGGTAACAGGTTGGCCTAAATCCCAGTGGTCTATGGAAAAGCCCCTGAGATAAGCAACAACAAAAAATGTTTTAAATGGCACTCTAGACAGTGTAAATAACCCAATACTAGGGACCAGGCTTAGAGTGGAATTAATCTGAACTGGATATTTCCATCAGAATATGGACTATAACTATGACACTATTGGTGAACCTTCTTCCTGCCAAGTGCCCTTAGACATTTATATCATCATTATAGCATCATTAAAATTATCAATATAGTCAGCCAGTGAGAACCATCACGTCTGCCTTGGGTACTCTCCACTGAACTCATTCACCTGAGTGTAAAGTCTCACTCCTGAGAGCTATCACAGCAGACGTTTAAAACTTACTGTTGAGCTTCTAATACATAAAACAAAGAATCCAAGAATGTTTTCAAGATTTTGAAATTCACACTTCTGATACAAATGACTGTCTTAAATAATGGTGTTGAAAACTTGCTACTAGATGGAATGAGGAAGGTAGGAGGGACAAGAGAACAAAAATAATCATGGTGAAATCCAGAATTGAACCCTTGCATAACACTGTACTGAGGATACAACTGTTGGTTCTTGGTTTCTCTTTGAATTTAAGTATATTTTAATCCTCGTATGGCCTTGTTGTATGACTCTAAGAAAAGCATTTCTAGTATTAAAGAATGTATATAGAACATAAAGAGACTAGCATTCTTTTATTTATTTGTATCTCCCAGTGACAAAAGGAATATTGGTTATCAAGGCAGTAAATTATAAAGTTAGAGAATTAAAAATAATTTTAGCATCCAAGACTAATGAGGTGACTCACACTTTTAATCCTAGGTACTCCAGTGAATCTTTTTTAAGATAATGAGAATCTTCAAAAAATGTTTTAGTTATCTTTAAGTAGCGATACAAAGACATTCCAATTTAACAAAGCAATTTATGAGTATAATGCATCTTGATCAATGTACCCGATTTCAACATTCTCACTCATCTCTCCCTCACTTAACCCGTTCCTTCTACTTTTAGTTTTTTAAGCTATACATTGAATTCTTGTCCTCATTCTCCCCCTCTTCTCCTTTACAATTAACTGACCTTTTCCCCTGGGCCTTATCCCACCTCTTTCAAGTACTGGCTTCCTGGTGTTTACTTTGTTGAAGCAGTCAAAACTTTACCTTTCTAAGGATTAACACTATCTGAATTCTCCTTTGAGTCTACTATCTTTCAGTGTGCATACAGTTGTATACATTTGCATACCACCTAATATATTTACTTACAAGTTTATATGCTAAATCTAGCTTCCATTTATAAGAGAAAACATACATCCTTTGTCTCACTGAGCCTGACTTACTTCACTTAACATAATTGTTTCCACTCTACTCAAGTCTGGGGAGAGGGATAAATTGCAGTACCCCATCTGAACAGAAAATCCTGTCCCTGTCATCCCAACTTCAGTAGCAAACATAAATAGAATGATCGTGATCGAGGCTGGCCTGGGCACATTCTTGAGACCTTATTCTCCAAAGAATCAAAGCCAAATGGCTCAAGCCATGACTCAAGTGGAGAATCTAACTAGCAAATATGAATTCCTGAGTTTAAATTTCTGTACTGCCAAAAGAAACACACAAGAATTCCACCTAAAGTATTTAATTAATTAAATCTCACCTAAAACTATATTTTGACAACCATAAAGGACTGCTTTCTTGACAAAACATTCCAGAGCTCAAATTAGAAAGCACCTTATACATAAGAGAACTTTGATGGTAGTTTAATGTGACATTTTGTTTTGTTTTGTGTTTTTTGTTTGTTTGTTTATTTGTTTAGCTTGGAGTCAGGGCCTGAGCACTGTCCCTGGCTTCTTCTGCTCAAGGGTAGCCCTGTGGTGCTGAGGAATCAAACCCAGGGCTTTGTGAATTCTAGGGAAGCACTCTACCACATTCCCAGCCACATTCCCAGCCCTAAGATGACAAGATGACATTTTCTGTCCTATTTTAGTGTTTTTATATTGTTTTATTTTTACACTCACGGAGAAGCACATGTATATCTTCTGTTATATTTGAGATAAAGAAAGTAGGTGTGTTTTGTCTTATAATGAGGTGAAAAGTATTTGTGACTACATCTCATTTCTGATGTGCACATTGAGAGCCAGACTTGATCTTTGGAAGCATTCCTCTTTAGGAGGCATGAATGAGCCATTTACATACCCAGCACTGGCAATGAGAAAATTTCTCCAAACTTCTCATCATATCACTTGGTTCCTCTGACTCAACTTAAAGTACATTTTTCCATCACAACTTTCCTACCCTACAGACTCTAAACTTGTGAAGTCTTACTTAAATATGAGTACTATAGAATGGGGTGGAGGAATACAAAGACGATCTCTTATACTCTGTTTACTGTTTGCTTCAGGGATATTCTTGAAAGTAGAAATTAAATTTGCATGACCCCAAATGCCTGGCAAGCCAGGCTTTGCTGTGTTGTGCATTGTACACATCTCTATAGCCAAGTTGGGCAGGGTTGGCCACTAAGCCTGGGCTCAGGGCCATTCTGGTTGGCAGCCTTACAAACCAGAACACACCCGGGATGGGGGTCTCTCAGACAGACTGGCTGTCTCACCACAGTTCTGCAAGTGCATACTCAAGGATTTTCTGAGAAATATTAGACAAAGTCATTAAATAGACTCTACCAGGAACTTGTTCTCTGTAATTATAGAGGCCATATTAATCTGGTGGCTATTTTAACTCCAGTCTCTAGTGATACGGAAGAGAAAATGTAATGATTAATTGTCCCTAACTCCTGAAATATTCCTATTATTCCTCTACTATAAAGGCATAACTTGGGGCTGGGGATATGGCCTAGTGGCAAGAGTGCTTGCCCCGTATAAAGGCATTACTTGCGGCAGCCCTCCAAATGCCACCTAATTTCCTAACAATCTCGTTGTCTTCTATTTATTTCTATTATAAGATGTGAGGCAGTAAAGGACTTTGTGAGGCAGTAAAGGACTTGTAAGCATATAATATGTGTGTAACTAAACTCATTAGCAGCGCGGGAAATAAAGTCTTATGGGACTGGCACAGCATTGGTTCCAAGTGTTGTAGTAATATGAAATAGAGATTTGCCACCATCTGAGGCCATTGGATGATTGCAAACTACCACTACCAGATAAGGTCATTAGGGTCAATCATATCCTACTGGGATCTCGGTTACTTAAACTAGCTGCCCAAAACTATCAGACTAACTGCTAATCTGTTTAGCGCTTTGATTTGCAAATACAAAACACCAAGAAAAGAAAGAAGAGATTACAAATTGCAGAGAATTCAGAAAGTCCGGCTAGATCCTTTCGATTATGAAGAATGTGTCAAACTTGTACTTTTCTTGTAGACACAGTACTCTCTAGAAAATATGCCACCTCTATTCTAGGGTATGTGCTACATGTTTCATTCCTGATGCTTTTACAATAGCGGAAAAATCTCTAATGGGACCTGGATGGAAGGCTATCTTATTATTTTTCAAGAACAATTTGGTTCTTGAACATTATCTTCTCTTGTGGTTTGAGAATTTAAATTCATGACATTGCATTTTCTCTCCCCTGACTCAAAGGAAATTAGAAGAGTGTGAATTCTGAAATAGGTTGTACTTCTGTACCTATCAGTGCTCAATAATAGATATTTCTAACCTCCAGACAATTAAGTAGTGCTCATATATAATTCCCTTGACTCAAAGGAAGAAATAAAAAGGGTAAAGATGAGCATAAAATCTAGTGCTAATACTTACACTTTTCACTATTCCAAAACAGACTTGAAATTTTATGCCAAATGATTATACTGTCTCTTCACATTCAAGAGCAGGAAGAATGAAGCAGTTAGCTACAAATTATTCAAGATTGGAATAAAACACTGACTGGTGGTTTGCTGACACTGATTCTCTGAATTTGTTTCCGGAATGTCCTTATTTTTTTCTTTCCCCATGTTCTGAGTCTCCTGTCTTAATACTGACATTATAAATTTGTACAAATCCAAACCAGTCTCATAGCATTGAAGGCTCTTATTTCTGAACAAATTACTTTTCCCGGGCTTAATAAAGTCATTTCAGATCTGTAGCTCTTTCCATTCCTAGAGATGTTGTCAAGACAGACAATAAAGAGTTAGTAGGAAAAATGGTTTTTGGTTAGCAATGGTACCATAGACCATACTGTATAAAATCAACTTTGCAATGTTAAGAAGCTTCAAAGCTCATTAAGGTAATTAGAGACACAGAAAGAATGAAAGACATATCTGGCACAAAGATGGTGACCTGTGGTCTCTGTGTCTTGGGTAGGTCTCATCTATCTTAGGACCCCCAAACCACCATCTGAGTTGTATTATCCTAGCTCAGAAACTATATAAATGCTACATAGATTGGAGCTGAAATTTTGAGTCTTTAACTTCCATTTTCTGCTATGGGAGCAGGAAATGTCTCTCTTTTTTTCTACTTCTCTCTACTTTACACCTGTTATGTTAAGATAAATCCTGCTAAAACCTTAAAGAATATAAGTTTACGGCAAGCTATACGGATTTCAATCTGAAGGGTGAAAGACAAACAGCGAAAATCAGTGCCATCCACAGGTGTTCATCTACTGCCTCCCTCACATTTCATTTCTACTTTTTTCTTTACACTCTCAAACGAGGTAATTTAGAAACTTCCTACAATAAATCTTCATTTAAGTTCATAAATGTTTTATGGATGTTCATTTAGAAAAATTGCTCCAAACCTTAAATCTGAAGGAAGGTCGTCACTTAAAGAAAAACTGCATCACTGACATCTGCCAAAGTGTTAATTTTTCTGAGAGCGCAGAGAGTATTAACAGTCTTTCTCTTGCTGAATGTTTTAAAATTTTTGAAAGAATGCCAAAGGGTCTTCAATGCAAAAATTCTTCCACTGCATCTCTGACTTTTCTGAAATGAGTTTTTTAACCTTTCATTCAAAATCATTTCATTAAAAAATCTGTAGCCATTAAAACATCAGTTGAATGCATATACTTTGGCAGCACTGCACACAGGCGTACTAAAAAATTACAGGGGTGAATTTTCTCAAAGGCAAAGGTCCATGAGTGTGAAAAGAAGTTTTCAAACTAGTGCCATTACTTAATCGCAAAGAAAAATAAGGGGAAAAAAGTGAAGAATGTTTTTATTTCCTGTCCTATAACCCCTCTTCATACTGCCAAAGAACATAAAACTGTACATTGTATAATTTTTGCTCCCTGGATTTTTTTTCCTCTGTAACTTTTTAATATACATAGGAAAATGGACACCCTAAGCAAAATGCATGTCTCTTGCTTGCCTTTCAGGACATCTTCCCCTTTGTGTCATGAGGTAGCATGCGTTCTTGCAAAGTGAAGGTCGTGTTACTTACATATGGAAGGAATAGAAGGCAATTCAGGAGCTTCTGATGCCCAGATTCACTAAATATGAGCATATGAATGGCACTTGGACTGAGAGGAGGAGAAACTGTCTTTAAGTTTTCTTCCTCTGAAGTGAAAGATATTCCTCTACACACACACACACATACAGAGAGAGAGAGAGAGAGAGAGAGAGAGAGAGAGAGAGAGAGAGAATAACTCACTCACTTCTGGGGTTACAATACCTAAATGCAAAGTGAGTTTCTGAGGACATTTTTTAAAAACACATTAAAAAAAATTTTAAACCCTAGGCATTTGTTACAAATATGTGTATCTTGCTAAATTATGTTATGGTGAAATGATACCTGTACACATTTGTTTAAGGCTTGAGAAGAGCTGGTTATGGCTGTATTACTAAAGAAAGAACAGGGGACAAGTTGATTTGAAGTATTTGCATAAGAAGTATTCCCAAAACCACTCCAGTGGATCACTGTGTCTCATTTTTCTTGTCATTGTACAGCAAACTGACCCAGCTAGCTCCCCAGGCATTGACCTTTGTGGTTTCCATCTTTTAGGGTTGGCTGAACTTTAAAACAAATGCATTTTAAAAATGAGTTACTGGACATTACTATACATTTCTATCAGAACAATCTGCTTAATTTTAAGGACTAAATGATGGACGCTACATATATGTATATATATGTGTGTGTATGTATATGTATAAATATATATGTATGTATGTATGTACATTTCTCCTGCCCCAGGACTCATAGAAATATTAGAATAAATATGACTAATGTTTTATAAGATGTGACTTTCTTTCATTGTTTTATTTAGTAATATTTTCTGGAAATTAATTTCATAATTTACATCTTTCCTGTTTTTGTCCCATATTCCTCATTTATTTATCTAAAGACCTTTAGTTCTCTACTATTTTTGCTCTTTTGTTTAATCTTATACATTTGTTAATTAATGATTTTTTTCTCTAAGTAATCTCTTGGTGAGATTCCATACAGCTTCTTTATGGTTCTTGATTTCTAAGTATTCAATTTTATAGTGTTTATCTCTGTTTTGAGGCAATAAATCCTAGGTACTTCAATATTCTAAGTGATTAGATTTTAAGATGAATTTATTGCTGTTCAGTACACATGGATAAGCATGAGAGTTACCTAGAAGCAATTGAAGGAGTTACTTTATGAACTGAAGAATTATGCCTATCAGCTAGATTCTGAGTAGAAATGAAAAGAACAAGAGCAAAGTTAATCACAGGGACTGGTTTATATTCTCTTAACCATACAGAGAGAAGGCATATTTGTTTCCTATTGTTACCACAGCACTAGTAGATTAAGTCAAGCACCATGTTTTAGGCCTATAATCCTAGCTTATCAGAGTCTGACATCACATTTCAAGAATACTCTGGGGGGTGGGGAATGCTGAGATCTCCATTCCAACTAGTGAAAGCTTAGTATGTTAGTGCTCACCTTTCAACACAACCATTTATGAAGTAGAAAGAAGATAGGCTATGTGAAAAATGAGACCCTATTAGAAAAAATAACTGAAGCACAAAAAGGTTTGAAGGTATAATTTAATGGTAGAAGGCCCATCTATCAAGCACGAGGTCCTGAATTTAAACTTAGTACTACCCCAGAAGAGAAATCTCAATAGTTCCATGCCATGGAAGTTTGGAAATGCAGTTTGTAGACATCAGAAATACTGGAATTTAACTGATGAAAGACAGATTAACAGGAGAAAAATAAGCTATCAACACATGCAGAACCAATTTGTACGCTACACACATTTGGGAGGAAATCAGTGATGATCAGCTGAAAGGGAAAGTTAGTTAGACTTTGGCCTGATGTACAGCATCTTCCAGAATAGTACATTTTTGGAAGAGTGACAAGACAAAGGTAAGGTTCTCGACATCTAAAGCAGCAAGCTGTGGGAAGATAAATATATGGGGCAAACACGTGGAGTAAGATTTGTTGTGATGGCCCGTCTTGGCATCACCTTTCCCCTCTCCCATAAAACTTAGCCACAAGAGAGGATTTATGGCAGTTCTTATTTCTCAGAATCACTCACTTTGAGTCAGATAATGGTCCCAGAAGCCTCCTTTCAAAACTTTCCCACAAGTCAAAATAACCCACATGCCAAAGTGGTATATTCTGATCGCCTGTAAGGCTCCCAGGGAAAATCTGCTTCCTTGTTCAATCAGGTTGGTGGCAGAATTTCGTTACAAGTTGACGGACTAAAAATCCTTTTTCCTACAGCATGGTCAGCTGAGAGGTTTGCAGCACCGTATGACCATTCCCTTTCTTTCTTCTACAGTTTGGTCACTGAATCATCTTCAAATCAGTCATGGCAGGTGGGAGCATCCTGCTGCATTTCTCTAAGGAACTCCAGCTAGGAAAAGTCTCCTCTTCCAATGGCTCCTGTGATGAGTTTCAACTCAAATGGATAAAATAGGATAACTTGAAGGGTCATAACCCTAATCACATTTGGACAGTACTTTAGCTGTTAACATATGAATTTACAGACTCAATGGATTAAGGAGTAGACATTTTGTTAGTTGTTATTTATTCTGCTATAGAGGAATGCAGCCGAAAATATCAGAAATCAGATCAGGTAAGCTTAAACGATCAAAGCTGTAAGTGATGTAACAAAAGGTTCTTCCTTTAAAAAAATGAATCATAAGAAAAACCCAACAAAGTGAGGCAAATGATGATTTAGGGATGAACCACATGTAGTATGGAGTTTTATATTAAAGCAAAATCTCAAAGGAATGGGGAAAAGATTGGGACTCTGAATGGTGTTGGTGATAAGATAGACTAAAATTAATAAAACAGATATACGAGACAGCTTTTATGCATTGCTACTTCCACTGTCACTGATTGGACTAGAAGCTAAGTAATAAGACAAGTAGCTTCACATTCAAGTTTGTCTCATGTATTTACTATGATAATGCTGTTAATATGCACCCCTACTTTATGAAGATATGCTGTTTGGGCAACAGCAGATACCCATATACTCCATGAGTTCAGGGCAACCTAATCCGTCTATATTTTATGTTGCTTTCCTGTCATTTTGAGCTTGGATTTTATATCCTACTCCATTCTTTTTGACCATCATCCTTGAGGTTTGTACCAAGCCTAAGGAAATAGACAGAAAGACAAGACTTCATTCTTTCATGTCTGGAATCAGTGTTAAAATATTGGATTAAAAATGTCATAAAAGGGGCTGGGGATATAGCCTAGTGGCAAGAGTGCCTGCCTCGGATACACGAGGCCCTAGGTTCGATTCCCCAGCACCACATATACAGAAAACGGCCAGAAGCGGCACTGTGGCTCAAGTGGCAGAGTGCTAGCCTTGAGCGGGAAGAAGCCAGGGACAGTGCTCAGGCCCTGAGTCCAAGGCCCAGGACTGGAAAAAAAAAAAAAAAAAAAAAAAAGTCATAAAAGTATTCTCCTCTTAGACACAATCAGTATGTTGTCTGTTCATGTTTTCCTTTCATATCTAGATTTTCCACATAGGTTATTAACATGTTTAGCTTTAGTATTCTTACATGTTCTTTTGAGAACGAATTATAAGTCTATGTTCAACTTTATTAATAGATTTATTGTCATCTGTGCCTTTGCTAGTCAACAATCATACTGCCAAACCTATGTATGATTGCGTCTTATACTTTGACTTTAATTTGATAGGCACGATATAATTTCAATGTATGTTTTATCAATGTGTGCCTAAAGTAAGAGTAATTTAAACTTTTTTGGAAAATAATTTTGTTTAGTATTTTATCTGGCTCTATATTAATGTTGTGGTTTCTATAGTAACATTTTCTGTCCATGAAAGTTTTATTATTTTGTTTCAGATGAAATATAGTGGTTTTGCTTTCTGTGTTGATTTTCAGACTTATTACCCTCCTTCCCAGCTTCACTCATTTCTATCAACCTTCATGGTGCCAATTCATCACCCTGAAACATTTTTGCCTGCTCTTTTTCAAACTGTGTGATTGTCTGTACAATTTTGTCCTCTAATTCTTACATTTCTTTCAACACCAAATGTGGGTTGTATCTTCAGCACTTGATGTCTCCTGATGACATTTTCTCATCTCAAATCATATATTATCTACCAACTACTCACGGTCATTGCCTATGCCACACATAGTATGGACTCTTGTCTCTGTAAGTCTCATTTCACTTCTCATAATTTACTAACTCTTAGTGTGAGGATGATTTCTTCTTTCAGGCCCTTCCAATACATAAAATGGTGCTAGTTCCATAATACTGATTAAAAAGTAATGTACTTTTCACTGAAGAACAACATGTAGGGTTTTTTTTAATATATTTATTGTCAAAGTGATGTACAGAGGGGTTACAGTTTCATACGTAAGGCAGTGTGTACATTTCTTTTCCAACTTGTAACATCGAGGTTTCTTTCTTTTTTTTTTTTTTTTTTTTTTTTTTTTTTTTGGCCAGTCCTAGGCCGTGAACTCAGGGCCTGAGCAATGTCCCTGGCTTCTTTTTTGCTCAAGGCTAGCACTCTGCCACTTGAGCCACAGCGCCACTTCTGGCCGTTTTCTGTATATGTGGTGCTGAGGAATCGAACCCAGGGCACTCTTGCCACTAGGCCATATTCCTAGCCCCCAACATCGAGGTTTCTACTAGGTGAATTAGTGCAATATTTCAGTGCAACTTAAAGTTTGAACAAAAAATAGTGTGTATAGATTTAAAAATAAAACTCTAGAAAGAATACAATAAAGACTAAATATCTCTATGAAAGTATTAGAACTAGGGAAGGGGAAAGAAATACCAAAATTGAGAGACAAATGTTAAAAAAAACAAACCAATGCAACAACAATATTTACAAAAAAAATATGGTGTAAACCAACTCTACAACTTATAGGGGGAGGGGAGTGGGGAGAGGGAGGTGGGGGAAAATGAAGGAGGAGGTAACAAGTTAGATAAGAAATGTACTCACTGCCTTATGTATGAAACTGTAACCCCTCTATACATCACTTTAATAATAAAGAAATGAACAACAACAAAAAAAGACTAAACGTCTCTTTAATCCTCCTTTGCCCCAGAGCTCTGGTTGTTGTGTCCTGAACAACAATATTGCTTTTACTTATATACTTATTTAACATTAACTAGAGCTGAAATTTCCACCAATTTGTAGACTATTATATAACATTTCTATGTACTTTTTCATTTATAATTTATATTTTTACCTTAGTTGGACAATCTTTACATAGCACTTTTAGATTTTTTTTCCCTTTTTTGATGTTTTTGCTCTCCTTTTTTTATACTGGGGACCAAACAGGCATTTCTCATGTTTATTTTTTAAGCTGTGTAGCTTTTTACCATAAAAATATGCCCATCACTGTCTTCTGCTCATTAAAAACCAAAGGTATTTCCAGTTCTCTGTTATTACAAGCAAAGCTGTAAACAGTGAAATAAAAATACACCTTTCAGGGGCTGGGGATATAGCCTAGTGGCAAGAGTGCCTGCCTCGGATACACGAGGCCCTAGGTTCGATTCCCCAGCACCACATATACAGAAAACGGCCAGAAGCGGCGCTGTGGCTCAAGTGGCAGAGTGCTAGCCTTGAGCGGGAAGAAGCCAGGGACAGTGCTCAGGCCCTGAGTCCAAGGCCCAGGACTGGCCAAAAAAAAAAAAAAAATACACCTTTCAAACACAGTAGATTCCATAGACATTGTATATGTTCTATATATTTTATAGAATGTCTATGGAATCTACTCCACATAGAAAATGACATTTATATTCCCATGCAGTATGCTTCGATTCTATAAAACCTGTTTTTTGTGTGTGTGATTTATAAGAAGATCATAAAAAAGAGAGTGAGAGACAGCTAATCTGACATCAATCTGTAACCATAAATAATTCAAGTTTTATCAACAATTGATGAAGAGAAACACACTATCTGAGGCATAATACCCAAAATCAACAAAGAAAGTACTTGTGAAATTAACTTTGAGGACTGAAATTCTACTTGTATCACTGGCTTCAGAATGTGGTGGAAGTCCATACAAGTGATATCTGAAGTGATATCTATGATATCTGAAGGAAGAATATTATGAAAAATACATAAAGAAAATACAAATAAATCAAAGTAAATTAGAAGATGTAGTTTAATTTTAGAGAATTTGCCTGGTGTGCTCTGGTTTCTACCTCTAATACCAGGAAAAACATTAGTAAAAAAGATGAATTCAGGATAAAAATATATCTGGAATACTGAAGGAACCAAAGAGAAGCCAGCATGGCTTAATTATGGCAAGAAAGCAGGAATGTTTAAAAATTCAGTCAAAAATTCTGTGTAGTCCCACACAAACCATTTAAAATGCTTTCATTTTTTTTTTCCTGAACAAAAGAAGATGTTGAGGGACTTTAAACTAATAAGTAACTTTCACTTACATTTTAATAGTAACTTATTGTTTTACCAGTACATTGGTAGGGGAGGGATGCTTGTTAGGAAATTTCAATCAAAGCAAAAATAGTGACAAGGATGAAATGTGAAACATAGCTGTGCAAACATCAAAGTGAGAAAACCAGCAAGGGGTTGGGAGAGGTTGTGGAAAATATTCAGATCAGTAGATATAAACTTCAGTGAGCCCCAACACACTGGCAGAGTTGGAGTGTGAGAGAAAGTGAGTGAGTGAAATGGGAAGTATTGCACTGAGCTTTGAATATCCAAAGAGGACATTATAAAGGAGATGGATACAATCGTTCATGATGACAAGACCTCAACCTCAGTTAAGACATCAGGGAAAGAACATTGAAGTACCGTGGAATACAAGGCCACCAAACAGAGAGAAGTGGTTGAGTAACTGAGCAGACAAAAGCAATGACAAGTGGATCTACAGGAACATTGATAGTCCCTTATATGAACATTGATAATATGACCAGTATGAGTTTAGATGATGTACTTGTGATCTTGAAGCTTAAAATCAGCACGCAATGGTGGAGAAGGATTTGGGTTGCTGCAAAGGAAATACCAGTAGTGGTGACTAATGCAACCCTCCTCATTCAACAGATGGACAATTATGCCTTGAAATTCTTATTATATCTCAGGGAAAATATTTTAGGAAAAGTGTCCTGAAGAGCAGTTTAGGATCATTGGTTACAAGAAGTGACTCTTGGAGCTGGACAGCTTGAACTCTGATTTCATCTGCTATTTATCAGCTGGGCTGACCTAGGGCAAATTGGTTTATTGCATCTGTAAATGAGAGATGATAAAAGTCCCTCCTTCACTGAGTTCCTGTGAGGCTTATTTGAGATAATATATGTAAAACACATAGACCAGTGCCAGGCACAAACTAAGTACCATGTAAGTGCTTGCCATTAATAATGTCACAGTCTTCACTTGGCTGTCACAGGGCATGTCAAGAAAATAGTCACATGCATTTTAAGTTGGTTGGAGAGAAAATTGGTAGAGAGTAATTTGTCAATGCTTTTGCACAGCAATTCTATTTCTAGGTATTTATCCTTTAGCTATACTTACTCCTTTATAAGGTGACATATATACAAAGAAATTCATGCTATATAATTTATCATAGTAAAATGTTTGGGGAAATGTATATCCACAGGATGTATCCCAGGCTGCTTTTAAAAAGCAGCTCCTGAGATGTTGACAGAAAATTCTCCAGAATATAGTATTAGGTGCAGAGCTCAAGGGCAGAACAGTATATGTACTTTGCTACCATATATATTTGCTGACATATATTCATATATATTTTCTGTGTTTATAAATAAATATAGTATATGTGAATATTCCTGGGTGACCAGGAAATAGAGGTAAGAAAAATCTTCTCTGGAACACTTCTATTTTGTAGTGGCTTTTGTAATGCTGCTATATATGTACTCAATAACAATGTTTTGAAACGGTTGCAAATTAAGCCTTAGATACGTAATTTCAAGAATAATGTTTTGAAATAATAAGTGTATAGCATTTCGGTCAATATTTCTCGGTAACTTCACTGTATATCCAAGTCCACAGCAGGAGCTGAGTAAGTGTGACAAAGACAACATCATCTTTCCTGGGATAATGGTTCGTAGGACCATTAATCCATGCAAATAATTACAGTATAACGTCTTCAGTCTAGAACTAGACTAAGAGCTCTAAAGAAGCTGAGGTCAACAGTCTTATTTCTCCTAGGGATTTTTAGATTACAGGTAAATCCCCTGTTGTCACTGTATTTGATTTTGGTACCCTGGGTATTGTTTATACGATTATCTGAATTAGGGAAAGGAAGGGGAACAACCAATTGATGAGACAAAGGACAAAGGGTGAGTCAGTGCAACAGTGACACTCACAAGACAATATGTTGGAAATTAACTGTACAACTTGAGGGGTGGTTGGGGGAAAGGAGAAAGAGAAGAATGAGGGAGGAGGTAAGCAGTTTGACAAGAAATGTACTCACTTCCTTATCTATGTAACTGTAACCCCTCTGTACATCACCTTGACAATAAAATTAAATTTAAAAAAAGTAAATGTAGATATGTATTTAATAATTTAACATCTCCCAGGAATAAAAAAATCAGTGTCTTTATGTTGCATATTTGTATAGTTAAAAAAAGGAAACACAAAATAACTCTCAAAGTTACCATTTATATGACCACACTACAGAAGTAGTACACCCGTTTGTCCTTAATTCAGCTACTTTCTAGTGGCACTGTGACTCAAATGCTCTATTTATTTAAACCTAAATTTAGAATGAGGTGACTGGGCAGCTCAGGACATTGCAGTAAAGTGTTAGTAAATGGTGCTGTGATCCACAGCTCTTGATGAGAATGTAAGACATTAGTGTTTCCGATGTGTCTCTAGGCCATGATACACATGGAAAAAAAAATAAGGAAGAAGAAGCAATTGAGATTCTGAGCAGGGGCATTGAGAATTAACTACAAACAGAAACTGACCTTTCTTTATTTCTCTTTTCTCCTTAATCTCCTTCTCACTGAATATCCCTGCTCTGTATTGGAAGAGCAACCACGGCTTCTATGCTACAGGCTATATAGCTGGTGTGTGAACAAGGGCTATTTTCTAATCCTATCCAAAAATATAAAATTAACTTAAAAATGACTTTCTGTTTCATTTTGTTTGCTCATAAGTTATAATGTACTGATAGATCTTTGAGGGGGAAAAATGAAATCAATCGGTTCAAAGTCATTCACCTGAGAAGTATAGCTGCTTCTTCGTTCCACAGACATTTCTGAGAAGCCTCTCACCTCAGCCCTGCCTTCCTTGCAGTTTTGTACAAGGAGAATATGTTGTGCTGAGCAAACACTGTGTCTCACAGGAGCAGCCTACCAAGGGAAGGTTATTTTCATGTTAGGTGGATTCCAAAGAAATACACTGAGTTTGAGGCCAGCTCGTTCCCACACATAGGGGATCTCATGTTTGGGAAAGCCCGTAGACTCCTCAGAGGAATCTGGAGACTGTTAGTTCACTCTAGGCCAGACACAGGACTTGTCTGACTAAATGGATGTTGGACACCATGATAGCATTTCTATGGTTCTGAATTTGGGAAGAACCCTCTGGAGGTATGCTACCAAAAATGAGGTCTTGCCTGGCCAAACCAAAATTTCCGCTATAACGTAAATCTTTTAATAGGGTTACTGGCACATCTTTAATGTTGGACTGAACCCAGCTTTATATCTTTGTTACTATGTTTCTGTTCATATATCTTCAAATAACGTATACTACACACAATAGTTTTTTTTTTTCATTTTGATAGTCTTGGGGCTTGAACTCAGGGCCTGAGCAGTGTTCCTGGCTTCTTTTTGCACAAGGCTAGCACTCTACCAATTGAGCCACAGCACCATTTCTGGCTTTTTCTGTAAATGTGGTGCTGAGGAATCAAACCCAGGGCTAATACTAATGTGAATTATTTATATTAAAGTTGGTGATACAGACTGTGGTTATTCTCTTGGATCAATCTGTCCTCTCCTCTGCTACTCTGAGCTCATTGCCACTAGTTCTCTGTTCCTTACTAGAGTGCTCAGAAAATCTAATATTTTAGGACATAAGATCTATAATATTTGTTTGAAATGTGCAAGGATACTGGTGATCACTTAGGCTCCCCACTCATCTATGTCATCACACACACACACACACACACACACACACACACACACACACACACACCACACACATAAAGAACCAGATATAATTTAGGTTCAGCCTAATACTTGCTGCAGTAAGCAAAGTGCTCACCTTTTCATCACATGTAATTCCAGCAGGAACAACAACAACAACAACAACAAAACTGTGCTATTCTACACCAAGAGAAGGATACTTCTTTATGCTTAGGAAAAAATAACAAGAAGAATTCTTGTTTTGTATTTTCCTCTTCAGGTTCTCTACGTTGACAGAGCAGAGCATGACAACTGCTCCTCTCTCCTGATTCCCACTCCACTTCTTCCCAAAGGTCAGAAGGAAAACAAAGCCAAAACATATAGAAGTGTTGCATTTTTAAAACGCTGTCAGCTTGTGTGATGGATTGGATGGCACAACCAACTCAGTATATTAAAACAGTAAATAAATAGGGCCCCTGTGCCCTAAATTAATATAGCTCCCAAGGGTGCCTTGGTTTCAAGGGCATTGTTTATGCTCTGCAGAATCTTGTCAATTAAACAATAAAAATGAAATAGCACAGAGCAGGTTCTCTGTCATCGAGTTTCTCCTGAGAATGTAAGCTCTGCTCTGTGCTGAGGGATGTATATGACAGGTTCTCTGTCTTCAGGGAGCTCACTATCTACTTGTGAAGGTAAATTAATATCAAAGCTCAATGTAGCAAAGAATACTAAGCAAGCTGTAATTAGATGCTACCATTCATCTGAGGCAAGGGAAGGCTGGACTCAGCAGAAATGACTTTGCAAGGAAAAGGGGTCATTTGTGGGCCCTGGAGGGCATGGACAAAGACAGGTAAAGACGAGAGCAGAATGACCCACCTGGGATGGAACAAACATGCTCTGCTCATGGAGTATGAAGAGGCCAGAAAGACTTGAAAAGGCCATCTGTGCTGTATTAATAATTTCAATACCACTTTCAAGTTATGCAAAACAGGGTGAGGAATATGGTGATCTAATGAATATATAAATACAAAAAGGATAGGATTTATTTTTCTTTGGATTCCTATAATACATCTATGACCGTTGCTTCAGAAATTATGCTCAGGTTACAAGCATCAACCTGCGAGTGGGGATTTGGAAAAACAAAACACTTTGTAATTATGTCTATTGTTTAGGGTTCTCCTTGCTCCTTAAAATAACTATAAAACCTGTGTGATGTTGACCAGAGCTACTTTTCTTCCAATATTGAGTCTAACTAACTAAATCATACTAGCAGAATCATTATAAATCAGGAAAAGAAACAAGTAAAAGAAAAAGCCAAAGACAATTCTGTACAATGAGCTTCATGTTATCTTCAATATAGAATTTAGGAACCTGTCTGCTATTAACAAGGCATTTGATTTTAATAAGAAAGTGAGATGCTGAAAACATTGTGAAAACTTTTTAATACAGATGTTATCCTGGTTTTTTAAATTTTTTTCTTTTGTTTTGACAGCACTGGGGTTTGAACTCAGTACGCATGCACTTGCTAGACTGACATTCTAACCCTGAAATCATGCCTCTAGGCCTGTGTTCTCACTGGTTAATTTTGAAATGGGTTTCTTATCATTGCTAAAAATGACAGACATTGTAGATTTCCCATCACTGGTAAACATGTCAGACATGTGCTGCTGTGCCCAGTTTCCCTTCATTGAGATAGAATCTTATGGACTTCTCAAAGCACAGGTGCATGCCACTGTTCGATATGGTTTGACAAGGGTTCCTATGATCACTTCTGCCCAGACTGACTAAGAACCATGATCTTCTTGATCTCAAACTCCCAAGTGGCTACGGTCGAGGTACGAACCAATGGTGCCAGCTATTTCTTATCTCTTTTGTATTTGTAGGATTGCATTTTCTTGCAAAATGTTTTTATTGTATTTATTCCTTTACTTGTCATTGAAATTGATATTTCCCTTGAAGTAAAAATGTATACCTATAAAAAATAAGTGTGCCAAAATGTGAAATTAATGAATGAAGAATGTGTTGGAGTTTGAAGTGGTCCTTGGGGAACTGAAAGCCATCTGGCTGTATCACTCACAATCCACCTGAGACATATTATCCTAAACTGTATACTGCTCACTAGTTTTGTAGTTCTTGATGAAGACTATGTGAGAAAGTCACAGTCTTTTGCTCAAAACGCAAAGCTCTGATGCCTAATACTACATAATCAGTAAAGCAAATGTAAAGTATATGTCTAGTCCTTTGACAGCTATTCCTCATGCAGATCTAAGCTGAGCTGCTTCTCCAGTAGCATCTGTGTGGCAAATGAACTAGAGGATGCATCTGAGCCCGCAGAGGACGATGGTCTACTGGATGACACTCCTCCAGTGCTATGCAAGAGACCCATGTGTTCTCCCTGACCCTCCTGATAAACAGGTACAGAGCCACAACTAGAATAATCCTCCCAGACATAAACTAACTTCCTTAAAAATGCTTTTATTGTAAGTCTACAAAGCTTACAAAAACAACTAAAATTCTGCAACCCAAAGATCTATAGACTCTATGCAGGTAAATAGTCAAGGGAAGTTTTCTCTCTCCACAAAGGATAAAATATGTGTAAGAACGAGAGAAAAGGAGTTGTTGTTGCCTACTGGGGAGCTAAAAAGAAGGTAAGTGTGAGCCAGCCAAATCAAGCAGAGCACTCAGTACGGGGAGGAAGTCAACCTGGCTGAGCCTCAGAGTTCACATCTATAAAATAGGAAGAAAATTCCATAGCATTAGGAATCAATAAATCAACTCTGAATCAATAAATGTAATGGAAATAATGCTTAGAAAGCCCTAAAAATCTACCTCACTTTGTGATTTTTGGTTTTATTTATGAGTAATGGATATATTATTTACACATTTATCAGTTCCAAACATAAAAAAGGAAGTGAAGAGATATAATTTGATATCCTCTCAAGACCTGCCATCCTACAAGCTTTACCACCAGACATATTCTCTCTGGATGTAGTCACATCTTTTTTTGCAGTTAGTTCTACATTCTTTGTTGGCACCAAGTATATTCTTCTTCATATGGCCGTGAATGTTATATTACAAAAATTCTTTTAATCAGAAACATGCCCATTAAGCAAGAAACATCTCCTCAATAAGATATAAAATGCCATGGCTTTGTCATTTTGCCACAAGTCAGGCAATCATACCCAAAAATGCTTTTGCCCACTTTTCATTTCATTCCTTGTCTAATCAATTTTTATTCTTTTCACAGGCACATGTAATGGAGTTAAAAGTGGCTAAAAAGAAAAAAAAAAGGAAATGATGCTTTGAATTGCAATACTAAGTGTTAGCTGTGTTGTTTCATAAATGAATAGTGCTACCCATACTCATATAATTTATGAATTGAAATATCATTTGGAGAAACCATCAGTGTCAGATGTTGCATTTAATTTCCTACATTAGCTATCAGCTGGGCAAAACATCCCATCATAACAAACACTCCAATGTAGGCACATAGATGAGGCACTTGAGGTCCACTTTTGTAACTAAATGTAATAGGATAATTATGAAGAAGCTTGTGGTAGTCACTTCCTTAGTAGCACAGCTAAAATCCTGACTAAAACCACCTGTGTTCTTTTCTAAACACAGCCCTGCCTCTTCATAACAGCTTTTGAGCCCATTGAATTTCTTTTTATTCAAATTTCTACATCTAGAAAAAATACATCAGCATTATTTGCTGTTAAAGAAACCATTAAAATAAATTTATTAAACTATATCATGCAGTGTGGGACGTAAATCTGTACTGCTACATTACTATATTGCTGCATTACTAGAATTTTTCAAATTAGCACATATTTATTAAGTATTACTAACCTTCTATGGGGTCTATGTGATAATAGTGGTGGTAGAAGTGTGTGAGGGAAGTGGCACTGTGGCTCAAATGGTAGAGCACTTGAACACAAAGAGACTCAGCGACAGCTTCCACATCCTGAGTTCAAGCCCTGGGACAGTCAAGAATACATACATACATACATACATACATACATAAAATCTGTACTGATGGAATAAAGAAAAAGGAGGAAATACTTTGAGAGAAGCGAGATACCATCAAAGACTAGAAGTGGTCATTTATTGAAGAATGTCAAATAATGAAATCAAGAATGGATAAATGTAATAGTAGAGTGAGGCCTATGTTTTCAATAGCATGTTTTACCTATAATTTATTTATTCAACTAATGTTGATAATCTGACCAAGTGTCTTGTTGCACATGGACACTTTGAACCTGCGTCAACCATGACCCTTGCTGTTAAGGACCAAGCACGGAGATAGGAAAACTTAATGTCTGGCAACAATAAAAACAACAAATACAATGTGATAAATATTTTGATAGCATTGTATCCAAATTATCACTGACAATAAAAGAAGAAAGCCACAAATGAGCTGGTGGAAGGGCAGACTATGTCAGAAAAATGTATTATTGATTCATTGCTCCATGACCAACAGGAAAAAGAAAAAAGACAGGTACAAGCAGTATTGACAGGTAGGGTACTAACAAAGTCTAATCCAGTTGTTGGTAAAATTGAACATAATTCCAGGATGTCCTGATAATTTATTTTTTAAAAGCAAAGAGTCTACGTGTTTATATATGTTCACTCAATTTTAAATTTTGGCTACTATTTTAAGTGTGTGTGTGTGTGTGTGTGCATTGCTTGTGTGCACATACAAGAATGGACACGTGTACATGTTTACTCAAACCTGATGGCTCTGATAGGGTCATCCGGTTCAAGGTTTTCCAAGTTATGTTCTTTGACTTCATCCAGTGCTGTATATGTAACAAAATACCCTAGGCATGGTTATTTTTCAGTAGTAGACTTCATTCTTTATAGTTTTTCAGACACTAACAAAGTCAATGTCTGGTATAGACTGCCATTTCTACTTCACATGTAGCAGCTTTTTTTGTGTGTCCTCAGATGTTAGAAGGAACATTCTATCTTCCCATGGCTAAAAGGCCTTCTATCCAAGTACTGGGCCTACTTCTGAGGGTGGAGACTTTGTGGCTTAATCATCTCTAAAACTTCACTTCAAATATTGTTGCATTACAGAATAAGTGGTAACAGTTTTTTTTACTTCTTTTTAAAATTACATTTTTATTGTCAAGATGATGTACAGAGGGGTTACAGTTACATAATTAAGGTAGTGAATACACATACATCTCTTTCGAATGGAGGCAAATATAACTATAGCACAGACTTAGAATGATAGTTATAACCATTGTGACTTGAGGTAGAAAATTACATTTGTGAAACCCTGTACCTAACTCAAATGTATGTTAATGAATTGTATTGTGGCTCTAATAGAGTACCAACAAATATATACAGAAAATATAGGAAATGGTATCACAAAAATTAGTTCAATTAAGAATGTTTCCCTTAGGGAGACTACTTACATTCTACCATTTTGTAAAATCATAAATTGTATGTGTATTCATAATAGCCCATTAATTTTACTCGTTCAAACTTAAAAGAGATAGCATTTTATTATCTTTCATTATTTAACGAGTATTTATATTTATTGGAGTAAGATTATCCATTGCTATAGTGAATACATTCATATTACCCATCACTTCCCACACACAAACAATATTGATTAAGAATATTTTGTCTGTTGTTAGTTCAAGTTCCTGGAAGCCTCCCCTGAAGTGATTCTGTTGGTAATTCATCATTTCAAAAAAAATGAGGCAATGTGTCATTTTTCTTAATAAATGAAACTAAAACATTCAGACATATCTAGGATTCATTAATGGTCATTCCCCAAAATAGCTTAGCTGATAAAAAGCACAGTGAATATTGTACGAATACAAAAATATTTATAGAAGAAAGTATATAAATATTCAAAATAGTTTACATGCTTCTAAAAAATAAAAATAAGCATGAAATCTTTATTGTGTTGCTCCATCTTGCTATATTTTCAGGAAGGCATACAACCTGGAATGTAGAGAATGCACACACTGAATATATATTACAAAAATAAAATGGAAAAAGAAATGATCTGTAAAATAAATACTAGCTTAGTGCATGAAAACACAAGAACTGACATTTGATAATGACTATTCTCAATGAGAAAAGTAAGAAAAGAAGAAATGCAGTCTGCTTTCTTCTACTCTTGAATGGAAGAATAGATAAAAATATGTGTGACTCCATTTAAACACATTTTAATTTTTTTTCATAATTGATACTTTCAAGTATTTCACATAGCAGGTAACTATAAAATGCTTTTAGAAAAAAAATGTTTTTTAAGCTTAGGAGGCAGTCACTTTTACCTGAAATCCTAGTTATTCAGGAGGTTGAGATATAAGGATAGTGGTTTGAAGCCAGCTGAGTCATGGGACTCTTATTTCCAATTGACTACCAAAAAACTTGAAGTGGAGCTGTGATTCAAGTGGTAGAATGCTATATTTGAGCAAAACACTAAGGATAGTGCCCAAGACCTGAATTCAAGCTCCATGATCAGCAACTCCCAGGAAAAAAAAAATATAGTTTTATCTTTAAAATAATGAGAAAAGAAAGACTAACCAGAAGCTCCCTCCCCCTCCAATAAAAAGAAACTTCCATTGAAGTAAAGCTTAAAAGCAAAACCAAAATAATAAAAACGAGACAAAAGAAAGGAGACTGAAGGGCACACATTTTCACTATAATAGAATAGTTGTAAATAGTTTTAAATTTGGACAATAGCAACCATGAATATATGTACTCAATTAAAAATTCTAGGGCTTCAGAATATTGTATTAAAACCAAGTTGTGAAACTGCCTTGATGTTTAACAGTAGTGACAACAAAAATAATAGGAAAAAAAGTAACCAAAATTGTACTACAGTCAGCAAATTCAAAAAATTAGGAAGCCTCGAAGTAGACAAAATGATAATCCCTTTGGGCCATATGAATATTTGTTATTAATACTTACTGTTCCTTTGAGAATGTGAATAGCTCATTATGACTACAGACAGTCTTGGTAAGAAATAGAAAAGATTTAAAATAAAACTTAATTTCTTTAGAAATCGAAAATGATGGGTTAGATGCTCTCACTAGCTAAATAGGTCCTTTGTGTGCCTAATGCAGAGATAAATAATGCTAAGTATGATACCAGTTCAGTGTTCCTGTTGCAATTACTATAACCCTCCAGGCAGAGAACTAGCCTCTTGTACCTAAAATTGAACACTAAATTAAGTCAGACCTGCCCAATTGCCTAAACTACACTTTGTAAAGTATGAAGTTTTAGACTGCAAAGTAATATCAAATGCAATTTTGGTACCCTAGGGCTTGGGACTCTAGCTACCTAGAAAAATTAAGGGAATAATTTTAGAATGTGATAATGGGGTTTCTAAGAAAAATGCCTGTTTGAATAGCAAAAATAAATGTGCAATAGAAAGTCCTTTACTGACCGTGAATGTATTTGTCCTCCTATTTGAAATATCTCCTTACTTAGGATTAATACCCAAGTAATTCACCCTGACTTCCAACTTGTTAATATTTTATAAAGAATACTTAATTAACAGGACTAGACATCCCTTGACACCCAGTTACTTACCATAGGTATATTTCCCCATGGACCAGGTTTTTTATTATTATTATTATTATTATTATTATTATTATTATTTCAGTTATTTGAATCCTGAATATAGGTACATCTATGCCCCTACATGAATCTCAAAGTTAGATACTCCGTGTTCTTTATTTGAACTGATGGGAAAGGTAAAGCCAAGTGAGCTTCAGTAATATTTACAAGATTCTTTTTATTTACTGCTCTGAATATTTAGTCTAACCACTAACCATGTGCTCTGTAGACACCCCATTTGCAAACTGAGGCCCTAATGTTATGTGTAAACATTTGGGAGGAGAAATACTTTGTGAAATAAAATTTTCACTAACCTTCTTGTTAATGAGTAAAGAATAATAGCAGCCCTGAGCTTAAAATTCAAAGGACTTGTGTTTGAAGTAAGAGTATACATATAATACATTTGTGGCCATAACTTGCCTAGCTGACTTTCAAAATTATTTTATTTCCAAAATGTAATGTGTGTGTGTGTGTGTGTGTGTGTGTGTGTGTATGTCAAAAGAAGTGGAAAAAGAGGGAGAGGAGAAGGAAAAGGAAAAGAAGAAACAGGAGAGGAAAGGGGAGGAGGAAGAAAAAAAAGAGGAGGAGGAGGAAGCCCCACTCTAAGTCAATTTCAACGAGAAGTCACCATTTGTGACATGTTAAATCACACAGCAGGTTGAACTGAATTATCTTATCAATTTGATGTGGTTAATATACTTTGAAGAGAAAAGTGTTTTGATACTATTCACATATCAATCACAAAAAATAATTCCAAATGTTTACATGATCAAAGTGCCGGTCAAGTAGAGGACAGGACATATATGCAATGATCATAACTTAAAATATTTAAAGCCAAAAAGCAGAAAAGGAAACATTATCTTTCAAGCAAAATTTACACATAGAAAATACATTCAAGACATTCATTGGCTCCTAAAGCCATTGATCATCTGAACATCCAAAACAGGCCACGGTGGCCAAAAGTTCAGCCCCTGAGAGGAAATGAAACCAGAATTCTTCCAGGTGAGTCAAGGACCACTGGTTGCAGGGCAGACAGGAAAGAAGTTTTCTGTGGTCCACACCCTCTCATAAAAAGACACTTGACAACAACAACAACAACAAACTACTCCCAAGCATTTCCTATGGTTACTGTTGCTATGGAACAGCCGACTTCAGAAGCCAGTGAAGAAAACACAGTGAGGAATCAAGAGACCTGAAGAAATCATCTCTGGAATTTTCCATGTCTTTCAATATCACTACAGGAAAAAGCTGAAATTATAATTGTAAGACCTCCTTCTAAATTGTACATTTGGGCAGAAGCAAGATTAAAATTGAAAAACAGAGAGAATAGAGTTGTCTAAGAACATTTAAAATAATGATCATACATACTGTGTAATTTGCTCATAAGTGGGTAGAGCAAGTTAGATAGGAAAGGATAGATATATGGAATGCTGAATCTGTTAGAAATAAATTTGAAGTGAAATATTACACAGAAAAAGTTAGGGCTCTTGGCGTTGGTCTTCTAAGTGGAAACATATCTAATATATTTGGAAAAAAAAAAAAAGTACTTTGAAACTAAGTGACTTGGGTACCAAAAAAAGCAGAAAAGTAAATGGACTAGAATTTAATAGGACTTAGAACAAGAAAATAAATAAATATTCAGATAATTGAAGCTACCATTTGCAGTGAGAATGTAAGTGAAAGACAATAAATAAAATTATACTATGAAGAATAAGAAAAATGAAGGCTGGGGTATAGCTCAGTGGCAAAGCGCCTAGCAAGCTCACTGTTCTGGGTTCAATCCCCAGTAGGAAAAATGAAAAGACAAAAGAAATGCAATAATAATAATAATTTTTTTAAGAAAACAAAACACAAGAACCATTTTCTTTTAGAAGGGGACCTGTGGCTCAAAGTGGTTGAGTCCTAGCTGTAGCACAAGAACTCGGGACAGTGCCCAGGCTCTGAGTTCGAGCTCCACAACTGACAAAAAAATAAAAATTTAAAAAAAAGAAGAAACAGGGCTGGGATGTAGCTCAGTGGCAAAGCGCTTGCCTAGCAAGTGCAACGTCCTGGGTTCGATCCCCAGTACCAAAAAAGAAAAGACAAAAAAAAATACAGTTAAAAAAAAAGAAGAAACATAAGAAGAAGACATAATTTTTTAAAATATTTTATAAAATTTAAGTATTTGTAATATACATTTAGAAAATATAGATGTAATTTATCTATTGAATTATGTCCTATACATAACTTAATATATTAGAAATAAAAGTCAGTGTGCTCAGATAATTTGGAATTTTCATTAATGAATTTCACAAAATATATAGGATACAATGTAAGTATAAGAATTATATAGATTTGATCATACCAATAATAATCAAAAAGAAAATGTAATTAAAAATTTCATTCCATTAACAGCAGCATTAAAATCACCACAAAGCCAGGAATAAAAGTTAGAAAAGTTTGAGAAACTATAGGAGGGGTAGTAGCTTTACTAAAGTAAATTCAAGAAGTTGTAAATTATTAAAGTTTCAAAGACATTGATTAACTGTCTTGATTTTTAACTTTAAATACACATGTATTATTTGAACTTTGTGAGTACCATATGAATCTCTAATTTTTTAAGTAACCTTGCCAGATTTCACCACAAATCTTACATTGATTTTCTTTTTTTTTTTTGGCCAGTCCTGGGCCTTGGACTCAGGGCCTGAGCACTGTCCCTGGCTTCTTCCCGCTCAAGGCTAGCACTCTGCCACTTGAGCCACAGCGCCGCTTCTGGCCGTTTTCTGTATATGTGGTGCTGGGGAATCGAACCTAGGGCCTCGTGTATCCGAGGCAGGCACTCTTGCCACTAGCCCCAGCCCCTTACATTGATTTTCTAAACCCAAATCAAATCTGTTTTTCTTTTCAATAGCATTCTTTTGTTGCATCCTTGAAGTATCACAAGCTGGTTATCAGGACCCTGGATGGTCTTCCTGAAGATAGGTTAGCTTAGATTTTATTCATCAGCCTGTTGAACTATTCCTTTTTCAGAAACATAGATACCACCCAAAAGTTTTCTGATAGCCTTGTTTTAACTGTTATTGCTTGCTGAACCAAGCAGCTGAATTTGAGACAAGTTCAATACCATTTCCTTCAAGGGCTAATTCATCTTTCTGGGCTTGAGATACAGAACAAGCAACACCTGTCATCTGAAATCTTCGGATGTATTTCTCACCCAAGAAGTTTCTCCTGGAGAGGATGGATCTCTAGTTGAAATCCATTTGTTTCTACAGATTTCTAATTATGGTTTCTCATTCCAAATGCTAATCACCTGATCCTTAGTATCTGGGATTCTGATTCCTTATAATTGAGGTAGCGTCCATTGGACTCTGTTCTTACCTCCCAGCCTGGGTAATCCTACAGCTTCTCTGTAAACCATCCTTTAATATATGCGGCATAACCTTATTCTACACACCGGTACTTGATTGTATTCACCAAGTGACTCTATGCTTAGCTGTCTTTCTGTTTTGTACCCAACACTTCTCATTTCAAAACTAATGTGTAAACTCGATTCTGCTGACACGTGTCTCATATTGGGTTGCCACTATTCATGTTTTTTTTTTTAATATTAACCTCTGGAAATGGGATTTTCAGGCCAAAGGATGAGTCACAGAGGTGCCATTTCTAGAAATCAGTCACTTCTACCTAGGAGATTGATTGATTTGTCTCAGGAAGTCATGAATTGCTTACTAAGAGAGTGGGTGAAGAATAGAATAAATGGAAGGCTTGTGAGGTTTCAATGAGTTAAAATCATTTTTAGAAATAAAAATAACCTTGGGTAAGTTTTAATGTATGAAATTCTGACTCTTTTAGAACTAAAAGGCAATTAAAAAACTTTAGAAATTTCTTTTTCAGAAGAAACCTGGATGATTGTAATTGGTAAGGTTGCTTTAAAATTTTTGCAAATTTAACTGTCAAACACTAATTTAAGAAAATTTAGGAAGATTAAATGCTTTGTTTATTCTGACTTTTATACTACTTTTGTTAGATATGGAAAAAGGAATCACATTTTCAAAACAACTTCTACAGAACTACTTATAAATAAGCTTAAATGTAGTAAATTATTTTTAAGTCTAAGAAAAATTAAATATTCAGATCCAAGATCGAATAATTTGAAGGTTTCATATGTTTACAAAAAAAAAAAAAAACAGGTATTGGGAAAAGAAGTATATTTTGTGACTTTTTTTGTTTTGCCAATACTAGGATTTGAATTTAGGGCCTCAGATCTTTCCCCTGGCTTTTTTTATTTAAGGCTGACATTCAATTTTCAGTGTCACTTTCAGTTTTGTGATGTTCAATTGGAGAGAAGAGTTTTGAAGACTTTTCCAGACCATCTTGGCTTCAAACAGCAGTAATCAGATCTCATCCTCCTGAGTAGCTTAGGATGAGAGACATGAGCCTCTGGACTCCAAGTTTACCAGAATTTATTATTTTAGTTCCCATTCATTAAGATAGCTTCTAATGTTTTAGATATTTGTTCAAAAAAATTTTTAAAGGTAATTTTCTAGTATATAATGTTTCTATTTTTGTCACTAGTTCAATTTCATGGGCAAGAATATCAGGAAAATAATTAGATCAGGTTTCCTGCATTTAAAAAGAAATTGTTCCTCTCTTTCTCATTGTTCGTAATTCATTATTTTTGCTTAGTTTAGCATGAATTTGTTAACATCAAAATCAACAAGCATGAAATACTAAAGATGGAGTGATTCTCTGACACCTTTAATTACCTAGTTTCTGTGTATGGTAAAGATGATTCTGAATGCTATGAGCTCACTGAATCTTTAAAACAGGATATAGTATTATATCCTATATTATATAGTATTAATTTTCTTTAAGAATTGATGGGACTACATAGCGTACTTGTTTTCAATAAGAATTGGCCTGATTTGTTTTTTGTTTGTTTTTTCTTAAATAGAAGAAGAAACTCCCAAATACTTTTGAACAATACAACGAACGCCGTTACGAAGTCGGTTACATACTACTCAAAGCCCCGTAAGGCCAATCAGCGTTAGCGCTCCACACATCTCCAGACGTGGTTTTTCAAAACTACCTTTGGTTTTTGGAAAAACCAGTATGGAAGTCACTATACACCGAATGCATTGAACAACAGCTGCTTATATTAAGTGTCGGACAACATCAGCTTTCCCCTGGCAAGTTGGAGCAGGATTGAAAGTCACACACTGAGATACATACACAGGTGTAGCTCACAGCTCCGGGGAGGAGAGGCGGCAGCGGGGAAGCAAAGGCCAGTCCAGGCTGTGGCGAGCTTCTCACTGGTGACAGAGACTCAACACGGTACACTGTCAAGTCATTAAGCTTCATGGTCCATGGTCTCCTGCTGAGGCCGGAGATGGGCACAAACGGTGGGAGGGTGAACTCACAGAGAAGCTTTGAGCAGCAAGATCCCAAAGGCGCTCATTGTGTTTTGAACAGGCCTTAGGGTCCCTAGGCATTGAACTGACAGTTATTTCTCCTTGCCTGAGAGGCATATCTATATGATGTTAACATTGGAATCAATAGAATAGGTGAAGTAAATTTCCCTCCCCAATATGGGTAGGCCTCAACCAATTCATGGAAGACTTGAGGCAAATATGGCAAAGAAAAAACTCTTCTTTCCATCTGACATTTGTTAATCTGGTCATTCAAATACATGTTAAGTATCTGCTAGAAGGTTTAATTCTAAAAGCTAGTACCAGTGAAAGACCAAGAAGGAGATATGCTTATCTCATAGAGCTTAAAACACATGAATGAGATAGAATAAAAAAAAAAAGAAAGAAAGAAAGAAAAAGAAGACAAATAGCTACTAGGAGACTATTCTCGAAAAGTCTACCACATGTCTGCATATCTTCTGATCAGAAACATTGAGTGTCTTTGTCCTGAACTAGTTTCTCAAAGAAAATATGAAGAGCCTTGGAAGATACAATGTCTTATTCCAGAGCAAGGTAAGGTTTACTGACAGCCTTGGAAGAAAAAGATAGTGATAGACTATAACTTATAGCTGTATATCATTGTATTATTATGTATCTTACTCAGCTCATCTTTAGGGCTGTAGGGCTAAATGGCATGGGAAATCACTAGGAGGTTTTCTGCAAAGGACTGACATAACATGATTTGCGCTTTTATGCAATCATTGGTTCTGAGTTGAAAATGGTACAGCAGTAGATGAAGGCTAACTGAAGCAGTCTTGAGTTTCAGTGATGGGCAGAAAACAAGTATGGAGCTAGAAGTGGAGTGTCTCCCATGTGAATAAGAAGGTTAGGTAAGGGGTTATATTGTATTGTGAAGGCATTCCTCCTTCTCCTATTTAGAGCCCTGTGTCATATGCTAATTTTCACAGGAGTATTCCTAATTCATTGAACTATAATTGCATCATCTTAATTAGTACAAAGAATCATTGAAGCCAACAGAAATTTCCTCTCTAGTTAGAGATGTACATGTCCTATATAGGAAATTATGAAACAAATTTTTGATTAGGCCTTATGAGAATCAATTGATAACCTGAAATAAGTATTAGAACTTTAATGTTTTCTGATGCATCAAGAAACAAATAGCACTTACCATGAGGTGTTCATTTTTCTAGTACTTTATATCTTTACATAAGGACTTATCAGAGGAAGGCTTTATAACTTCAGAAAGTAAAGCCATGGCTAGAAGAAATAACACTTGTAGAATTTCTTTTTCCTTTTAACCCAGTCATATTAAGCTTTCAAGAATTATGGTTTTTACAAATCTTGAAAAAAATTCTGACTTGCTGACTTGATTAACCCCTATATCTTCTTATTAAAAAAAATTCATATAAAGTCAATTTGAGAAAGCAGGGGGCTTATAGTAATGAAGCAATGTAAAACCTAGGTAGCATTAGACAGGAAAGAACAATGTATTTGTACAGATTTTATAATCTTATACCCTAGAGAGATAACTTCCTGATGTGTTAGCATCATTCTGATCCAGTTTTTCAGAGACTATTTACTATTGAAATCCCCCTAATTGGAAAGATTCCATTCTCATTAAGTAGACAATATCATGAATTGATGATAAATCTTTGAAAAAAGCCCCCAATAACATAAATACTTTAAATTCATCTTTCATTCATTCTTTTACCATCATGGCAACTACATTTATTGAACATTCTGTGCAGGAGGTTACAGAAATGTACATGAAAATACAGAAGGGTCTAAGATCTATTCTCTGAAGAAAAAAGTATATTCTGTAGTAAATCTACTATTCTTCTAAAGATAGCTAAAAAAAATAGAAAACAATGAAAAACAGGAAATACCACTTTGGTGGTAGGCAGGAGGCTATTGAACTGCATAAATAAATGTGAATGGATTTATTTGGAAGGAAAGTAAGAAAGGCCTGGAGCAAGGTCTTTAGAATAAGGTGAAAGACAGAGGTCAATTAATAAACAATTGCAGTGTGAATTGTGTGTGTGTAATCAATTAATTTTATAATGTATCAAATTAGCTCAATCTTTTTTTTTTTTCCAGTCCTGGGGCTTGGACTCAGGTCCTGAGCACTTTCCCTGGCTTCTCTTTGCTTAAGGCTAGCACTCTGCCACTTGAGACACAGCGCCACTTCTGGCCATTTTCTATATATGTGGTGCTGGGGAATCAAACCCAGGGCTTCATGTATATGAGGCAAGCACTCTTGCCACTAGGCCATATTCCCAGCCCAAATTAGCTCAATCTTAAACAACTACTTTCCCTGTATCATAGGAAGTTAGGAAGCTAGTAAAGACATTTTCGTTGCATTCATTTTAAAAAATGTCAGTCTGGAGTGAACTTACATTGTAAGGCTAAGGAGAAGCAGGTAGAGGTAATTCTGTTGACCTTTTAGTAGAGCAGTTATGCTTGCTGTGGATTGCTAGTTACACTTCCAGATAGGTAATATTGTAGCCCATCCAAAAAATAACATATTGATAGAACATGTAATTTTTTTAAATATGCATACTCCTAGATATTGGTCAAACAGTAGGCATACGTGTCTAATACAAGCTTTGCTTTTGTGCAGTCTGCTCAGATCACTACACAGTGTACCTGAGGGACTTTGCTTACATATTCTAGAATGTTATTTAACTTAAAGATAAATAAAACTTTTGAAAAGAGAGTACAGAGGCTGCATTCTGAGACTCAGTTCTTACTTTGTTCTTGGGTGCAACTCAACCCACAGAAAGATTATTCACACTGCTCCTAGGCCCCAGCTGTACCCCAGCACCAGGTACACGTGTGCCCCAAATGGCTCCTTTGTGAAGTAGGAAAGCCAGGGAAGGAGGAACAGTACATTCAGTCTTTCTGCAACCAGTGGGTAAAAAGTTCACCTTCAGTCCAAGTTTAAGAGTGTTAGTACCGTTCTATATGGTTGTGAAAAACAAAATAAAGGAAAGGTTGTTGAAAGAAAAGACAGATTTTAGAAGTTAGAATTTTTATTAGTAGATATTAATTGTATAAAATAATGGGTTTCCTTATAGCATTTTCATACATGTATGTAATTTACTTAGGTCATATTTATCACCCCAATGCCTTTTCTTGTCTCTCCTCCAACTTTTTCTGGTCTCCTTTTACTTTTTAAATAGCCTTTTAAATTTCATGTCTGTTTGCTAAAAAGCTAAGATTCCATATATGAGAAACAACAAGCAGTATTTGTCTTTCTGAGTCTGGCTTATTTAACTTACCACCGTGATCTCCAGCTCTATTTTTCTGCAAAGAACAAGATTTCACACACACACACACACACACACACACACACACACACACACACACACACATTTCTCTTCATTCATCCATTGGTAGACACTTAAGATGATTCTTTATCTTTGCTCTTGTGAATAGTATTGTAATAAACCTGTATATGTAGGCAATTCTATTATATACTGACTTTCATGCATATGTCTACAAGTAGCACAGCAGGATAATACGGTATAGAACTTCCAATTCTTCCAATTCTTAAGTAGCATTCTTATACCCTGAAATTGTAACAAACCCTTCTCTAGTCACTGCCTCCTGCATTGGGAAGATCAAAGTCACCCCTATTAAGAACTCCTGCTTTAAAACCCAGAATATATGGTGATATTGCTTTTAAAAAACAATGCAAGCACTAACACAAAGCAATATCTCAATTGCATATAACTTCTGCTATGTTAAACATGATCAATAACCAATCTATTGCCTACATCCTACTCAATATATGTGATATTGTAAATGCAGTCATATTTACCTGAGTAGATTTTCATTTTCACATAGTGCTCACTATTATTATTTTCTTTTTGTATTAAAAAATTTCAGTACTTGGAGATGTTTTCTCAACTTCTCACTTATAAGGAAAATGAAACCTTATTAAATTTTGAGTCCCATCAAATTCTCTGAAACTCAATAATACACATCTTGAAAATGCAACTACTGAGATTTTGTACATCAAGTTAAAATTTGTTTTTTAGAACAAAGAAAATATAATCAGCACACTATATTGCCTACAAGTCATGCTCTTATACACATTTGTGTTGTTTTTCCAGCCTCATAATTTGCCTGTGTGTGTGTGTGCTAGTTCAAGACTTTTAACTAATGTCTCTGAAGTCCTAGAAGTGCCCTCCAAACTCTCCTTCCCTTTGCACTTTAGGACTCTGTGCCATTTAAAGAAAAGGAAAGTATAATTGCTGAAAGGAAAATCTAAAAATAATTTTCAGGGAGGAATGTAATAGAGACTATTTAGATACCTGCTTCTTTTTCTGGGTAAGAAAAGCATATAATCGCAGAAATTGTGTCAGTACAGACTTGAAGAGAGAGGAAGAGAATCCCTCCTCTAACCTTCACAAGCCTGGTAAAACTCCCAAGCCTTTAAGATTTCCTAGAATAAAATAACAAAAGAAAGGCTGGTGAATTACTGGTGTTTTCTCACTGATAAGTTCTCTGTAAGTGTTACAGATGGACTGCACTTCAGGTACTGCCTAAACACTACGGAAGTGACCATCTGATCCTGCTGCTTCTCATAGTGCAGAAAGGCCTGAGTTTTCTAAAAATTACACCTTCTTGGATCATCAGCAGGAAAAGAGAGACTTTCCATCTTTACTGGAAGCAGAAAACTTACTGAAACCCAACTTACTGACATTTCTGGGCAGAAGAACTTCCTTTTTCTCTTCTAGGAATAATGAATAGGAATAATGGGGCTTTGAAGTTGTCTTTAGTCCTATTAATGGCTTTGATGGCTCTGCTCACCCTTCAGTGTGGTTGCAGTTACAAACACAAGTACTATAGTCTTAGGCATATGAAAATTTGGTTGGAACATTATGATTTCTAACAGGAAGAGATCTATGTATTATTGAATATGAAAGTTAAGTCAATATCATGAATGTTGTGGAAAATGAAGGTAATTGGATAGGGGAAGAGTTACTTGAAATCAGAAACTATTTTTTTTTAATATTTATATACCACATAAAATTGTGCCTATATGATCAATAAAATGGAAACAAAAATAATTACTGTAGTTAATATAATAAAACATTTGATGATCGATAGCAGAGATGGATTATTATTCCAATTTTAACTGAAGGAACTAGTCATTTATATGTTTATTTAAGGACCTACCAATGAATAAACTTAAATGTAGTCTGTTTAAATACTTAAAATATCCAATTTTGCTATAAATACTTTCATAGGTCTGCTTTTGTTTTTCTTTTTGACCTAGCGTCTTGAATACAAGGTAATTTGGGGAAAAGCAAAAGAAAATGGCTCAGGTAGTAAGTGGCAGCCAATGAGCAAAAAGATCAGATACCAAGTAAAAGTCCCAGTCTCAGCATAAAAACAGAAAAGAACACTCCCTTCCCCCCCCCCCCCCCCCCCCCGCACACACACACACACAGAAGATGTTCCTGTATGTTAATTTTACGTTCAGGGTTTACTATAGTGACCCACATTAACTTACACCCTGCATCCTCATGTTTTCTTAGTACTATGATTACTCTCATAACAATGCAAGTTCAGGACTTCCAAATTAATATTAAAGAACAGTAGCTGTTAAAGGAAGAACATTAGAATACTTCATTTACCCTGCTGTGTTGTTTTAACTTGTCTGGCCTCAGCTACTGTGTCCAGACCCTCAGGATACAATTTGTTTTCACATATCCATGTGCTTTCACTTCATCAGCAAGTTCAGTACTCTGTGGTCTCTTGTTTGGAAATGTTAGCCAAAAAAAAAATATATATATATATATATATACTAAATTATATTTGTAAAGTTCTTTCTCTTCTCAGCTGCAAAATTCTTTCTTTTACAGATTTATTTGTTCATTTAATTTGCTAATACTGGAGACCAGACTCAGAACCTCCCATTCAGCTTTTTAACTTCAAAGCTGGTGCTCTACTGCTTGAACCACAACTTCCCTCTGGCTTTTTGGTGGTTAATTTGACATAAGAATATCACTGACTTATTTCTTCAGGCTTGTTTCCAACCATGATCCTCAACTCTCAGCCTCCTGACTAACTAGGATGACAGGCATGAACCACCAATCCCCAGTTCCTGCTTTTTCTTTTTAACAGCTCACATTCAATCAACTGTCAAATTCTATTTTTACCTCTAATATGTCTAGTATTTTCTCAGATTTGTATTTCAATTGTGTACTTCCAGAAGTATTTTGCTGTAGCCTTGAGCTTGAATATCTCACTGCCCACGTCTTACCTAAGTTCAGTGGTTAGAATAGCCCCCTCATCAAGTGGGCTAAAGACTTGCAAAGAGACTTCTCTGATGAGGAAATGAGAATGGCCAAGAGACATATGAAAAAGTGCTCTACATCACTGGCCATAAAAGAAATGCAAATCAAAACAACATTGAGATTCCATCTCACCCCAGTAAGAATGTCATATATCAAGAAAACTAATAACCATTGTTGGAGGGGATGTGGCCAAAAGGGAACCCTACTTCATTGTTGGTGGGAATGTAAACTGGTTCAGCCACTCTGGCAAGCAGTATGGAGATTCCTCAGAAGGCTAAATATAGAACTCCCCTATGACCCAGCAGCCCCACTTTTGGGTATTTATCCAAAAGACCACAAACAAAATCACAGTAATGCCACCAGCACAACAATGTTCATCGCAGCACAATTTGTCATAGCGAGAATCTGGAACCAATCCAGATGCCCCTCAGTAGACGAATGGATCAGGAAAATGTGGTACATATATACAATGGAATTTTATGCCTCTATCAGAAAGAATGACATTGACCCATTTGTAAGGAAATGGAAGGACTTGGAAAAAATTATACTAAGTGAAGTGAGCCAGACCCAAAGAAACATGGACTCTATGGTCTCCCTTATTGGGAATAATTAGTACAGGTTTAGGCAAGTCATAGCAGAGGATCACAAGGGCCAATAGCTATACCCTTATGAACACATAAGATGATGCTAAGTGAAATGAACTCCATGTTACGGAAACGAATGTTTCATCACAGTTGTAACTACTTTCAACGTCCCATCTGTATCTGTAGCTTCTATTATTGATAATATTCTTGTATCACCTTCCAGTGGTTGTACCTACACTATCTCTGTAATCTTATCTGAGTATTTTGGAAACCGTGTATACTGGTATTAGAAGTAGGAAATTGAAAGGGAATACCAAAATTGAGAGACACAGGGTAAAAAAAGACAAACAACTACAAAAGCAATACTTGCAAAACTGTTTGGTGAAAGTGAACTGAACACCTCAGGGGGGGAAAGGGAAAGGGGGAGGTGGGAGGGGGGGTATGAGGGACAGGGTAACAAACAGTACAAGAAATGTATCCAATGCCTAACGTATGAAACTGTAACCTCTCTGTATATCAGTTTGATAATAAAAATTAGAAAAAAATAAAATAAATAAAATAAATTTTAAAAAAAGTTCAGTGGTTAGTCATGCACATACTTGCATTCCTAATAAAATGCACACATTTCTTTCAACTATCTGATGACAGAGACAACGAACTCATGTTGCTCATTTTTGCAGTTTCTGACACATTATCATCTCTACATTTATCCTAGCTCTATCACGTAATTCCATATCTAAATTCTGAGTGACCAAAAGATTACCTTGCCATTCCTCCCAAAGTACAGATGCCTGCTCTCTGAATTTTTACAACACTTCATGTAGATTTTTTTTATGTTCTTCTATAGTATTAATCTATATACCACTTATACTAAAACGTGTGCCTACTAGGTGGGCACCTGTGGTTTACACCTGTAATCCTAGCTACTCAGGAGGTAGAGGTCTGAGGATCAGTGTTCAAAGCCAGCCTGGGCAGAAAAGTCCTTGAGACTCTCATTTCCAATTGAGCATCAGAAGGCCACAAGTGACACTATGGCTAAAGTGGTAGAGCACTAGCCTTGAGCTGAAGAGCTCAGGGACAAAACCCAGGCCCAAAGTTTAAGCCCATGACAGACAAAAAAACCCCAAAAAGTATGCCTACTGATTGATGTCATATATCATAAAAAAAACAACTCCATACATGTATCAACTCAAGTGCACTCATTTTCTTTCCTTTAGTGCATGGGATTGAGCAGTTGCTTTGTGATTATTTGTAAATTTAAAAATAAAAGCTGAGCACCAGTGGCTCATGCCTGTAATCCTAGCTACTCCGGAGGATGAGATCTCAGGATCACAGTTTGAAGCCAGCCCAAGCAGGAAAGTCCACAGGACACTCATCTTCAATTAGCCACTAGAAAACCAGAAGTGATTCTGTGGCTCAAAGTGGTAGAGCACTAGCCTTGAGTGAAAAAGCTTAGGGACATTGCCCACAATCCAAGTTCAAGCTTCACAACTGGCAAACATAAATAAATAGATAAAAGTAAAGAGCAAAATATTGGTCGGGGCATATAAAAGCACCCATGTATTCATTCATTCCTTTGTTCATTTAATGTTTTAAATATGAATACATATAATTTTATATAGAAAACTTAGCACATTTTATTTGGTGCTAAGATGTTTTCCCAGAAGGAAGCAATCACTCTGTATTTGCCAAACATGAACAGAAATAAGCCACTCTAATTTTAGAAAGCCTGTCTATAATGTAAGCTTTAACCAATAAAATTGGCAGATATAATTTCCTATAATGTTAAAATATGTAAATGAATTAAATCTTTCTATCAGTTAATTTAAGGATTATCACTTTATAAAAGCATGGTATGCAGAAATAAGTTTTTACCTTTCTGGGCATTTTAAATGCAAGATAAACATATAGCTGACAATTGGGACAGCTAAAAACATATTGTGATTAATATTTGAAAAACTGTAAAATTAAATCTGTTAACTGAAAATCACACTTGCCAATGGCAAATTTATGATAAAATAGTAGTAAGCCTTGAGGTGGGAATGAAATTTTGCAAAAATAACTATATTATTTTACTTATTATATTTAATCATCTTTATTTGTACAATAAATCAGTTTATAAGTATAATGCACCTTGATCGATATCACCTCCTTCATTATTCTCCCCTACCCCTCCTGTATTTATTATGTATAATTATGTATGCATGACTTACTTCAAATTAAGTCATCAAGCCTGGGTATAGGTATATTTGATTACGTATACCTAAATATACACAGACCTAAATGCAAGATTGTTTTTAATAAGGCATATTGGACATTGATTGCTTCATGGAATAAATACTAAGCTCTGAATTCTAATCCTACCTGGGCCTACTAGGTTCTATTTACCGAAAGAAAAAAAAGCAGAGTAATTAATTTTTATAGGCTTGGTTTAAAAAAGAAAAAAATTACACAATCAAAATTAAATTTTGAAGTACTTCTTGTGGGACCAGGTTTAATCTCCTGCCAGAAACAACTCTCAAACTAAACATCATATTTAAAGTACTGGGTTGTAGCTCTATGTGGTTGTACATGCTTATAACGCCAGCACTCAGGAAGCTGAGGCAGGAGAATAGTGAGTACAGGGTCAAACTAGGCCACTAACAAAGCCTGGGCTCAAAACACTAGGCTTTTAAGACATGTACCCACACAAAGACCAGTGCACAAATGTGCAAAGGAGATTTATTCATAACAGCTCATAAGAATGAACCCAATGTTCTTCTCAAAATAACTATACTGAATAAAAGAAGCAAACAAAGGACTATACACTACATACATCTCTTTATAGAAATCCAAACCGATTTACAGTACAGAGGGAAAGGGACCAGCGAGTAGAAATGAGAAGAGACACAGGAAACATCAGTATACATAACCATGGTCATCATATCTATTCAGTTACTTTTTAGATGTTTGAGTAAAATCAGCTACTACTCTAAAGAGGAAGGGTCTTTAGATACCATTGGATAATTTATATTCCTAATGTAGTGTTATGTCTGCAGAAACACAAATAGTTTTTGTAGAGACCAATGTTGATTGAGATAAAGCTTAGAGAAGAGGTGTGGCCTTGATTTATAAAATGCTGGTTTTCCAAGAAAGGAAGGAAGAGTGTTTTCCCCACAATAGAAGCACCTTCATCAACAATGAAGTAGGAACTCCAGAGGTCAATCTTTTCATAACCGAACCACATGCTTTCCAAACCTAGCTGATCACCATATCACAGAGCTCCATGGCATCTCACCGTCTTGACATTAGCTTGGCAAAATGGACCACATTACTTCCATTTGATAGGTTGAGAAATACCTGAATCATTTTATGCTAAAGATTGGTTAGCATCTCCTGTGTTCCTAGGTCAAACTCTCTTATGGGAGACTGGACCTTATTATCAAGGAAAAGGCCAGCAGTGTAATCACACCACATCTCTTAAAATCTTCCGTTTCATTATTACACTAGTTAAGTCCTCGTGGCCATGTGGATGCCATAGAAGAAGTAAGTGAGAAACACCACGAGCTTGGGGTGCAAGAAATCATTCTGTGCCCAAAGAGTTGGCACATATATGGACTGTCTAGAAACAAAGACTCAAGGAAGTTCTTGTAACTTGTAGTGCACATTACTGAATGGTAGAACCAGATTCAAAACAGTTTGTGTGTTGTCTCAATCTAGGCTTTTTATACTCTACTACTAGTATTTTCATGGTTATTGGACAGATTAGTTGGGTCAAAACTAATCTTAAGTATGGGGATCTATCCTTGAAAAGGAAGGGGTATCTAAAACAAGTGTGTATGTGTGCTTGTGTTGATACACAGTCTCATGTGTATGAGGTGGAAATACAGAGTAAGACTGAGATGTGTGCTGAGAAGAAATGAAGACAGAGATGGAGGCCTTAAGCTTCCTAAATTCTGTAACTATAGAAAAAATGAAACTGGATTTCTTCATGAATTTATCACACATCTCCTAAAGTACAGGGAAATAAAAATTTCTCAGGTTTAGGAAGCTGTGCAATATTCATGTATAATTTGTTAAGTACCTTACAAATGAAGTATTGTAGTAACTCTTCTATAATAATACCAACTGGACTGTGACAGGTATTCAATGGGGGAGAATCTATACAACCCAATTAATGAGCACTAAATTCATGCAAGAAATTCTACAGCCAAGTGTCTAACTGGTGCAGGATCCCAACTCAAGCTAATCTCACCTACCGTCAATTTCTGTCATGAGTCTGTTAGCCATCTCCTGCTTATTCTTTTATGAGCAGCTTAGTTTGTTGCTCTGGGTTTACTTCCCTTGAGTTCTTTAGCACACTAGTATTAACAATTAAGGAAAGGAAATATAGAAAAGCTGACCTACTTGCCTTTGCCTGGAGCTTCAAGATAATTCAATGGAAGAGGAAGAATTTCAGCAATCACCTGGGTGCTGCTGCTTCTGTCTGCAGAATGGTTCCTGCAGAATGTCCAATGTCAAGGTCCTTTGAAGTATTTCCTCCAAAATTATTCCAAGTAAATAATTGGAGGCAACTGCTTATAATAGAGAAAAGGATACAATAATTGTTTGATAGAACAAATTAATTTTCTTTCTGTTACAAAGGAATACTAAAATACCAACTGGGTGTTCATGCCTTACACTGCAATCCCAGCTACCCAGGAGGATGAAATCTGATGGTGACAGACCTATAGACCTGTAAGCCAGGTCAGGCAGACAAATCCAAGACAAACCAGGGCAAAGCCAGAAGTGGAACTGTGACTCAAGTGGTAGACTTGAGTGAAGAAGCTAAGTGATAGTTGCCCAGGTCAGATAAATAGATATGCTGTTCACTTTAAGTGTATACTTGAAGCTTAAATTTAAAGAAACTGGTTGCTAAGGATCTCTAAGGAAGCCAGGCAAAACTGTTTATGAGCAAATCTAAGATATTTATAAAGAAAAAGTCAAATAACAGTCAGTAGAGGTCAGAGGAGAAAAGTCATACAAGAAAAAATTTTGTTTTTATTGTAGTGTCATTCTCAGCCTCTATGCATGTCCATTGGTGAGAACACAAGAATATCGTTGCCATAACTTGAGAACTATTGGCAAATCTATTTGCGCTGAAGTCTTATGGCACTCCTGGGAAATAACTGGACCTGTAATCATTTGTGGGGTTCAGATATATGCAGGTATGCCTGGAAGTCTGAGGAATAGAGAGAAGCATATTACAGACGAAAAGGAGGGGGAAGGGTAGTAAGTTTGCTGACAGTAAATACATTCCAGAAATGAGAATAGCAAGCACAGTGTCTCAGCACAAACACTGGAACATGATTTTATTGATGGAATAAGGAGTTCTGAGTAAAAAATAAAAGTCTCATTCCCAGTAGTAAGTGCTGTTGATGCTTTACTCCTTTCACTGACCACTATTCCCTTACATGCATGCTAAATGCCCATCTCAGAGCCTGTGAGCCTTTGCTTAGCACTCTTAAGGCTTTCTGCAGAGTTGTACAAGATTGTTTACTGCACAGCATAGACAGAAAATGTTTGGGATTTCATATTCTTGGGATTTCATACTCTAAACAAATAGCATATAAAAACCATAAATATGAGCTTCTGAAATGCTCAGTAGGAAAATTATGAGGTGTTTTCTCTTCAGTAGAACAGTGATTCCATGTTCTTCATGATACTCATATTCATGGTTTGTTTTTACTGGTGCTACTTCACTCCCTTTCTCTCTCTTTCTTTATCCTTTTGTGTTCTTCTTGAAGATACTTCACAAATAAACTACCCACTTCCCAGTTGTTGTCCTAGAGTCTGACTTTTTGATGAACACGCACCAAAATATTCAATGACCTCCACATCTCTTTGGCGCCAACTCAGCTTTTGAATTCCACTGAAGAAAATTGATACAAAGGAGAAAGAGATTTAATTTCTCACTCTGCCAGACGACTTCAATCTCTGGCATATGAAAAGTCAAAGTGGTATTACAGAGAAATGCATACTTTATGGAGTTGTGAAAAAGAGTCATTTCAATGCTGTTCCAAATGTTAGAGTCCAACATAAGCTTCAGGTCAAAAGAGGCAGTCACCTACCCTTAAGATCACAGGTGGCATTTAAAGAAACCACCTGGGGGATGATAGGGTTGTGGAAATGAGTGATTGAGGAAATGGAAGATTGCAAATCAAACAGCTAAGGACAGAGTGAGATATAAAGAAGAAGTACCAAAAAGAGGCACAAGAAAGAGTAGAATCACTCACAGTGCCCCACAAAACAGGATCCTTCATGGGGGAATGTTATAACCTAAAAGTAATATATGGAATGGATGCTGAAAGTTAAAAGAGCACCAATGTAACCATTAAAACTGCAAAAAAAAAAAAGTAGTAAATGGAGCTACTGGATATAGATTAGCAATGGCAATTTTAGAGAAAAATGTTACATTAACACTTGTGAAGTTTTTCATAATAAACACATTTTATACTGGGCACTTGTGGTTCTTACCTGTCACTCTAGCTACTCAGTAGGCTGAGATCTAGGATCACTATTCAAAGCCAGTCCCCAGCTAAGCCCCACCGCTTGAACTGTGGCTCAAGTGGCAGAGAATTAGCCATAAGCAATACTGCTCCAGAACTGGCTGGGAATGTGGCTTAGCAGTAGTGTGCTTGCCTTGCATGCATGAAACCCTGCGTTCGATTCCTCAGCACCACATAACAGAAAAAGCCGGAAATGGTGCTGTAGCTCAGGAGGTAGTGTGCTAGCCTTGAGCAAAAAGAAGCCAGGGGTAGTGCTCAGGCCCTGAGTCCATACCCTTAGCCTGCCCCCCCCGCCAAAAAATGCTCAGGAACAGTGCCAAGGCCCTGAGTACAACCCCCCCCCGCGAATTCACACACATGTGTACACACACACACACATAACTATATTACATCATAACTGGTTAAATTTTTTGTAAATTCATATTGTAATATGTGATACAGATTTGTAAGTCAGATGTTTATTTTGCTTTGACTCTCATCTTTATTTTTTATGATTGGATATGATCATTATCACTAATCAAGAGTGATCTAATTGGAACAGCTTTCCTAAGAGTTGAGGGAATAACTCAATGAACCTTAGTTGCTGCCTATCTGTTAAGGGAGAAATGGCTTCCTACAATTCGGGTGTAGGGGTGTTCTGCCTCAGTAGACTGTGGTGACCTACTAACCAGGGCACAGTTAACCTGATTCACAAATGAATCCAACATAATTATAATTACATTCATTTCTTCCTGAGTTTTAAATATCTTCCTTGTATATATTTCTTAAATTTTATCTGATGATTCAACACTCATGGCTATGACATTTATTTTATTTTACTTTTTTGCCAGTAGTGAGGCTTAAGCTAAGGGCCTGAGCACTATCCTTGGCTTCTTTTTGCTCACGCCTAGCACTCTACCACTTGAACCGCAGGGCCACTTCTGGCTTTATCTATGTACGTGGTGCTAAGAAATTGAACCAAGGGCTTCATGTATACAAGGTAAGGACTCTACCCTTAGGCCATATTCCTAGCCCTACTATGACATTTTTGCTGTGGAAATTTAGTATTGTCAATATTTTTTAAATCTCCCTTCTGTATGATTGGTACCTTATATTTTTTGATATTGAGATTGACAATATACTACCTTTCACTTGATGTTTGCCTAGTCTATCTTTTTCAGACTTTTGTTTTCCTTTTAGCCTTCCATTTTATGAGGAAGCAAAGCTTTTAAGAGACCCAACACAGTCCCTCAAAAATGTGAAAATGCAAAGAGTGAGACAAACAGGTCTTTTATTTTTAGAATGAGCAGATAGGAAAAACAAACAAAATACTTTTTATTGGACTTGAGGTACAGTGGATCGTAAAGAGCAGGATTACACTAGGGAAACCACAGGAAGCTATCCACTTTGCTGAGTGAAGTGCTTGTAGTCATTGAAATTGTGGATAGCCATTTAATAACCCTGCAGTGCTAGAAAAGTTCCTGAGCTCCTCTGGCTCCCAGGTCCAATGTATCTATAAAATAAGAATGATGACAATGTACATTTTCCAGGCCAGTAAGAAGGATTAAATAGGTTAATGAATGCAAAGTGATAAGAACAGCTCCTGGCACATTCCAAGTGTTCACAAAATGTAAGGTAGTACTATTCCTAACATCACCCATGTCTCAAAATTTGTTCTATGCAAACTCTTTTTCACATTTCCTTTAGTACTAGACCCTGCCCATTGCATATCTAACGTTATTTGTGATAATTTAACAGTTTAGTGATCAGTTGCTACCAGCAATAATAATAGAGGAGGGCATTTTGATAAAAGTATCTAAGAAGCATATGGAATTGTCATGAGGAAACTCTTCCGTACAATTAACACATGCTAATCAACAAATGAGAATGGTTATGTTTCCAGGGCACTGTCACCTGACAGTGGCGATAGTGGGAGGGTGTAGATTTCCATCTTACCTCTGCTCAGATCTTCTATCACTCTGGGTTAGCAACCCACATCTTACGTTTTCCTTGCTCACCACGGAAATATTTTACAAAGCAAAACTATAGATTTCGTATCCTTTTTTGTTTAATTTAGTGCCTTAAAAACAAAACAAAACAATAACATCTCTAAAGTTGCAGTGGCTGCAAAAATTCTTAGGGACATTTTTACATAGCTATTAATTTTCTTTTCTCAGAAAATATACTAAGAAAACATAAAGAAGGAATTTTTTTTTGCTTGCCTACAGCAATTTAAAGGCCAATGATGAATGGTTAGCTTAGAGAGCAAGGTTCTCAAAGCAAGGAAAATAAGATGATTAGGTTTTGTATTTTAAATTAGAAATATCTTCTCTGAATGCATAAGCAATCAGATACATACCTTTTTGTTCAGAAGAAAGATTTAAAGACTACTTTATTAATTACTAAGGAACCAGGAATAAAAGTGTAGCTTTTACTCTCCAAACAAAACTTCCTTTATAGACTATCATGATATTATCCATGCAATTATTAGTATTTTCCCCCAGGACAAATTACAAATAAACAGGCATTTATTTAAACAAAGAAAAAATACATTGTCTACCTAAAAACTGAATCATGAAATGCAAAACTCTGAATATAATTATTCAGATGAATCAGTTTTTAGAGAAATGATGAGCAATTCTCAAATGAGTTCACATTTGTAAGTCAATATTTCTATTTATAATGTGAAGCTCACGTGGGTTTTTGAAAACCTCTTGTCATACTTCACTGCTCAGTTACAAAACATGCAATGTCAATACTTGAATCAATGAGTTGTGTTGGACAATTTTATTGCTACATTACACTTATAAGCAGTACATTTCCCCCACTGTATTGTGTCCTTATAGTGCTATTAGTATAATTCCTTTGTGTATTATGGATTCTGCTTAAATCTAATTTTACAGAGTGATTCAATTTAACTTTTCACTGCAATGTCTATAGAAATTAAAAAGAAATACTTTAGAAAATGCATCTGAAATTTCAGAAGTTGGATATATCTTCTAAATAAGAGAAATAGCTCATGAAGTTACCTTTTTAATTGCTATATTTATGTATGATAGAACAGAAAATGATTACCTAAAATATTATGAACCATTAATTAAATCTAACAAAGAGATAAGTTAATTGTGAATACAGTTGTATTGATTCTATAGGGGACAAGCTTACAAGTTTTTAAGATATCCTCTCTTTTTCCTCCAGCAACTTTTACTCAACATTATCTTACTAATTACCAATCCTCTTTCTTAAATCACTAACAGTCAATTATTGTGTAGAAATCACTTGTTGGAGCATCTGCCAGGCATAGTGTAGGAGATACATATATATATATATGTATATGTATATATATATGTATATATGTATGTTAGGTTTTTTTAAAGTAGGTAGCCGGTAAAGGAGAACACCACGCGGTATTCAGGCAGGAGAGAATGTTTATTACCGAACTGCTGGCCTGTGGCCAAGATGATCCATGGCCGGAGAGAAGGGAGAGAGAGAGAGATGGGAGAGAAGGAAGAGAAAAAGAGCGACCCCCACCCAGCCCTGCTTTATTTAGGGCAGGGGCAAGGGGTGTGGCCAGGTGGATTAGGAGGTGACCTCAGGGAAAGGGGAGGTAACTGACTCCAGGTCTGCAGGTTATCCAGGTAACTGGGTGGAGACTTAATGAGGTGGGGGCATCTGCATGTAGCCCTCAGGGAGAGGACCTAACAATGTATATGTATACAGACATACATATAGATAGATACCAATATAGATCTATGTAGCTATCTGCATCTCTATATATATGTTTATATCACTGAGTATATAAAGATAGACACATACATACATCTACAGATATATAAATAGATAGATTGACAGGCAGGCAGATAGATGTCACCAGCAACTTCATTTTCAAATGCTTTAATGATTTTTTTCTAATTAATGTTTAAATTTGGGCAATTTACATCTTGATCTTTGCATTTTGCACACTTATTTTCCCACTGTGTAAAGAAGATTCTGATATCATTCACTCATGCTTGCAGTTTCCCATTTCCCCTAGGTAATCCATTCATATTTTTTATTGAATCAATGTTTATTATTTACCTGTAAAATACAATAATATATTTTATACCTTTCCATTTGATGTCCCTTGTTGTTAATAAATATGTCATTCCTGTATATATTCCCTAATAATCTTTCTGTTTCCTTCATTTGTTTGGTTTCACAGTTCTGAGGATTGAACTCAGAGCCTCATACTGACTAGATTAACTTTCTATCACTTCAGAAATAACCCCAATCTTCCTGCTTTCAGTTTGCCCTTCCAATAGTGTTTCCTCCTCACTTTAACTGATATGGCCTCTATCTGTGATCCTACTACTTCTGCCTCCATTTCTAGAGTAGTTTTGATTATGAATAATCACCATAGGCAGGCTTTTCCTAATAATCAGTTCCCTAATTCCCAAACCATTTTCCCATCCATTGCTTATATTTTTTCTAGATTCATTCAAACACATTATTTATTTAAACACATTTCCAAGCAAAATTTTTGTGAAGGACCTGCCAAACTAAGTATGATATCTATAATCTTAGCTACTCAAGAAGATAAAGCAGAAGAATAAGCATGTTAGAAGCCAACCTATGTCATTATGTATTTCCATATTACGAGAGGAAGAAAAAAAAATTGAAGAAGACTAGAGGATAAAATCAGTACTAGAACTCCCGTAGCATACTGGGTTTAAACCCCAGTGTTACAAAAAATAATGAGTGAAGAGGGGCAAAGCCCAAATATTTGAATCAATAAAGACTGATTTGTTTTTCAAGCTTTCCCAGTAATGTCCTTTTCTAAAGTCATATATGTCTTTTTCAGGAAGAAATGTTCAACATCTCTGACCAAAAAAGAAACACAAATCAAAACAACATTGAGGAGGTAACAAATTGTACAAGAAATGTACCCACTGCCTTACGTATGAAACTGTAACCGCTCTGTACATCACTTTAACAATAAATAAGTAATTATTCAGAAAAAAAACAACAACATTGAGATTCCACTTCACCCCAGTAGCAATGGCTATTATCAAGAAAACTAACAATAACACATGGTGGTGGGGATGTGGCCAAAAAGGAACACTACTACATTGCTAATAGGAATATAAAGTTGTTCAACCACTCTGAAAAGCAATATGGTGGTTCCTCAAAAGCCTAAACATAGAGCTCCCCTATAATCCACAAATCCCACTCCTGGGCATTTAACCAAGAGACAACAAACAAGGCTACACTAAAGTTACCAGCACATCAAGTTCACTGCAGGATTGTTTACCATAGCCAAAATAGGGAATCAACCCAGATGCCCCTCAGTGAACATGGATCAAGAAAATGTGGGGGCTCGGGGTATGGCCTAGTGGCAAGAGTGCTTGTCTCCTATATATGAGGCCCTGGGTTCAATTCCCCAGCACCATATATACAGAAAACGGCCAGAAGTGGCGCTGTGGCTCAAGTGGCAGAGTGCTAGCCTTGAGCGGGAAGAAGCCAAGGACAGTGCTCAGGCCCTGAGTCCAAGCCCCAGGACTGGCCAAAAAAACAAAAAAAAAGAAAGAAACAAGAGAGACATGCAAAAATGCTAAAAGCCAAAAAATAAAAATAAGTAAATAAAAGTATATTCTGAAACTTGTTCTGAAATATTCTTGCAATGTGCATAAATCCTGACTTCCTTCTGCTGTTTTGTTTTGTTGTCACAGTGAGGCATTTTGTTTTTTATGTGCTTTAGAGTAGAAAGAGGACAGAGATCTAGTACAGAAGTAGCCTGCCAGACTTGGGCCAGGCGCTGTTGTACTGTAAAGATGGTTATAGACCTGAAGCACTGAACTTCCCAAAAGTCTTTTAACCAGAACTGGATTTGAGTTCACCTCATCTCCACTGCCAGTGGAGTCTAACTGTCTGCAGACTTTCAGAGGTCACTCAATGCAGATCAGTTTGTTCTTGCTTTCTCCCATCTGATTAGTACTTGGCTTTCTGGGATCTGATAAATCAGCTGCTCCCATCTATTTGGATTTTATCCTGTCTTTGCTTGAGTCTCCAGTCCTTATCTTTGTTCTTGTTTATTTATAATCTTAAGAGTATCTTTCTCATGTTTAACTTTTTAGTTTCATTTTCCTATGTACTATTGCTTTTCAAAGCTTTAAAAAATGTTACTAAGCTTGTGACATTTGCTTATTTAATTGTAAATACCAAATACCAGAGGAAAAAGGAAAGAAAGAAAAGTCCTACTTTAATATAATGAAATCTATATAACTCGGCTCTGGCCTGGAACTTGCATGAGTGGGTTTCTAAACTGAATTTCTGAATGCTTAAATCCTTTTATTTTTGCTATGAAATAAACAAAAACCCTTCAAAATCTAAAAAAAAAAAAAAAGATTAAAGTCCTGTGAGGTAGAACCCAAACATCTACTACTCACAAGTTTGTATTGTATCCACTCAATCTGTTGTACTTAAATTATTAGATATCACACGATACCTATAAACTTTCTAGTAATTTAAATTCAAGGGGAAAAAAGAATGTGATTTACTTTACATCTAAGAACTGTACCTTATCATTTACAGGTTGTTTTTCAACAAGCATAAATTATAGGATATTAAAACAAGTTTTAAAATGTCCTCATTTACAAAGAATTCAAATAGATGTTTTTATCTCAATCAAAGCTGATAAATCCTGTAGCTCTTGGACATTTCCCAAACTATACGATTTCATGAAGTGCCTCCAACATCAAAAAAGGAGCTTTCCAATGGTTTCGTTATCTGTGCCCTGCAGGCAGGGACCTGCTATTAGCTGGGTCATCAAAACACAGAGAGGCGCTAGAGGGGGAAAAAGGAGTCTCTGTGAAAGAGCTATCAGGAATGCCCACCTTAGGACAGGATGGAGTTCTAGTATTTTCTCCACAGCTCCCATAAATAAATATTGACTACTTATCAGTTGTAAACATCAGGATTTTTAAGCATGGCCAGACAATATAAATAAAAAATAAAAATGTAAAAAGACTCTCACAAGATTAAGATAAGCAAATGCTTTTCAGGATTGTCTTAAAAGTAAAACATGCAAGAATTTGTTAGGCTACATACACTCTGTCATTTGGAGAGTGGGGGTGGGGGCATAAAAATCCTCTTTGGAAAAAAATACAATATTGCTTGGAATTATAGTTCAGAAACATATTTAGGCAACTCATCTCCAAGATTTCCCAAATTACTCTCCATGACATGAGGACCATGGTTCTAGAATCACAGAGATCTGTGTTTCAATTCTGGGACTATTCCCTACTTGTGAAGTACATTTAGAGAAGTCTGGGTTAGTTCTACTCGCAGAAGGTTCGCTTGCAGGTACACATACCCTCAATGCTGGAAAAATCAGATGAAAGAACCAAGTATCTCGAATGGAAGAGTTGCACAAATCTCCAAAGCTGATTCTGAACAAGTTTACAGCTCCTGTGGCTTCACTTCTTTGGTTGATGCAATTAGGTATCGACTGCTGTATATGACTTATTCGCACGGAAATAAAATGTGCAATTGTATATGGTCCCACTGGATTTCCTTGGAGGAAAAAGTTCAAAAGGTAAAACATGAATGCATTTCAAAGCTTAGCAGATATCCATTGTATATTTACATAACATTATTTCTCAGAGTAACTGTGACAAATAGGATATATCATTTCCATAGGTATTTGGCACTATGACTCTCAGTAATTACTTTTTAAGCTTACTTACACAGGTGAGCCATTCAGACCAAGGTCTTTTTGCCTGTTGATTTTAAAGTTACATTTTTTACTTTTATTCAGCAATATTACAAGCAGCTAATAAGATGCTATTTCTTTCATTCGAACTGCATGATAAACATGATCAACTAACGCCAGAACTCTTAAATATCTTTTTTTTTCAGAAACAGAACCTGAAAACCTTAACACTCACAATAGATATTGCAAGCAATGTCTCCACGTGCTTCCGAAGTCACACACTTTGGCAGAACAGAAAATTATCCCACTTCACAGTAGCAAGCTTCAAGGAAGTATCAACTTTAACTTCCACTTGAGACTGTCTGAGAAATTAGCCATAGAAATGATTTCAGAGTTACTGTGTTGTAAAAATGCCTTAGAGAATCCTGAAAATAAAATCTAGATATTGAAATTGCATTTTGAACAAGTGTCTTGAAATCTAAACATTACAGACAATCATATTTTGTCTTATCATGATTACAAGTATAGGATGATTAGCGCACCCACTACTTTAATCCAGACACACTTACTTTAGAAGGCCTTCCTTTGCTATTTATGACATACAGCTTATCAAGTAGCCAGAATTGAGTTTGTGATGTGATACATTGATAAAATTTAAAGGTAGACTTGTACCTACACTTATATGCTTTAGGGAAAGACTTAGTTGGAATTGTATTAAATGATTCAAGGTTGGATTGCTTAGCTAAGCACAGTGGCTCACTCTTGTAATCCCAGCTATGCAAGAGGCAGACATCAGGAAGACAGCAATTTGAAAATAACCAGGTCAAAAAATAAATGAGATCTCCATCTGGACCAATAACTGACCTTAGTGTCATGTAACTCAACTACAGCAAGAAGGACAAATAGGAATCTATGGTCTTTGCAGGTCTACGCAAAATGAGGAGACCCCTATCCTGAAAATGACTAAATGGAAAGGGCTGAGGGCATGACACACCTGGTGGAGCAATTATCCAGCATATAACAGGCCCTGAGTTCAAGTGACAGTACTCTACCCCTTCCTCCAAAATAATTGGATTGCATATAGCTACTGAAAAGATGCTGAGAAGATAAGGTGATTTCAGATTTAGAGGTCGTGAATTTTAGCAATGGCTACTCAGTAATTCCTTTTGGCTGATAAAAGATAATTTAAGGGAGATGGGAAGTATGCATGGGATACTTTCTAGAAGATGTTTTCTGGACTACCTGCTAAAGATAGTTTACAGAGAGTTGGATTCTAATAGTTCTGCTTATAGATAAGTAAGTGGAAAGCATTTTAAATAGAGAATTTTCTAGAAAATTCTGATATGGCTACAACTCAGTACTACTTTCAATGAGCACTACCTTTGAGAACACAGTGACTTCTGTGTCAGCAACGCTGTTCTGTTCTCCTGTACTCTTTTGTAAAGGAATAGTCTAAGTGCTGTGTGTGTATGTGTGTGTGTGTGATAGAGAGAGAGAACTTCTTTTAAGAACATGAATTTCATGTATTCAGCAGTTTTTATTTCATACTAAAATCTAAGCAATATAGATTTTTTTAATTAAGCAATTGTTTTTACAGTACTGGCTTTCTTAAAGCCTGCTTCCACTCCCTGCTCTCAATGTTGAAAAGGAATCTGCAGTCAGCTGAGGTGTCAACTGTCTGCAGGGAAGAGTGTGAGGAGAGCAGGGGCAAGGGTGGGGGGGTGGGAAATGAAGATCCTGACCCAGGCTCAAGATGAAATGTACAATCTTTCTGAGTAAGGGTTTCCATCTTAGCTGTTTTTTGTTGTTGTTTTTTTAACCAGACATTCTCTTATCTGTGTGTTACTTTTCATCTACAGAGCTTCCTTAAAACTTTCTGGATTGCAACAGAATAATCTTCTTGTGCAGCCAATTCTGTCCTCAGAGGTGGTTTGAATCTTGCAGTTTCACGTGTGGTTGTACAATGAAGGAATTTGTTCTGCTTGCTTCTTGAAGGTAACTTCTATGAGCATGATGACATTATTTATCAAAGATAAACCAAGCCCTGAAACTCTCAAATGCTATGATCCCTCAAGAGTGTAATAAAATTAATAAACTGAAACTCACACTGGCTTTTCATATCTGAGAAAAGAGAAATTTAGTGCATACATCATGCAAAACATCAGATCTATTATTTAGGTAGCTTTATTTATTATTTATTTAGTTATTGTCAAAGTGATGTACAGAGGGGTTACAAGTTTATATGTAAGGGAGTGAATACATTTTTTTTTTATCAAACTAGTTACCTCCTCCCTCATTTTTTTTCTACCTCCCCCCTCCCCAGTCCCTCCCCCTTCAAAGTTGCACAGTTGGTTTACAGCATGTTGCCTTCTAAGTATTGTTGTGCACTGGTTCACATTTTACCCTTTGTCTCTCCATTTTGCTGTTCCCCTTCCTAATCCTAGTTCCCATAAACATATATACAATACCCAGGGTACATCAGGGGTGATATCAGGGGTAAAACCATTGGGAAGAAAGACAAAAGAAAAAGGCATACTTTCACATGGTACATTGAAAATAACAATGATAAACCACTTATTTCCATAACTTGGAGGTCATTTTGCTTAGCATCATCTTATGTGTTCATATGTACTAGCTATTGAGCTATTGTGATCTTCTGCTAGGACTATCCTTGATGTGTACTAATTATTACCAGTGAGGGAAACCATGGAGTTTATGGTTCTTTGGGTCTGACTCACTTCACTTAGTATGATTTTTTTCCAAGGCTTTCCATTTCCTTACAAATGGGGCAATGTCATTCTTTCTGATAGAAGCATAGAATTCCATTGTGATATGTACCACATTTTCTTGATCCATTCATCTACTGAGGGGCATCTGGGTTGGTTCTATATTTTAGCAGCAATGGTAAATTGTGCTGCAATGAACATAGTTGTGCTGGTAGCTTTAGTGTGGTCTTGCTTGTAATCCTTTGGGTAAATGACCAAAAGCAGGGAGGCTGGGTCATAGGGGAGCTCTATGTTTAGCCTTTTGAGAAACCTCCACACTGCTTTCCTACATTCCCACCAACAGTGTACTAGAGTTCAACCTTAAACAAAAAAGTGAAAGGCCTTCATGATGAAAACTTTAAAAACTTGAAACAGAAAATTACAGCAGTACCAATCACATACGAAAACCTCCCATGCTCTTGGGTTGGGAGGATTAGTATCATGAAAATGTCAATTCTATCAAAGGCTATCTACAAATTCAATGTAATACCTATCAATATCCCAACAACATTATTTAATGAAATAGAGGAAGAAATGCAAAAATACATATGGAACAATAAAAGACCCTGAATAGCAAAAACAATCCTAAGTAGAAAGAACAGTGCTAGAGAAATATCAATGCCAAACTTCAAACTCTATTACAAAGCTATAGTAATAAAACAGCTTGATAATGGCACAAGAACAGTCTTGAGGACGAATGGAATAGAACTGAAGACTCAGAAATGAACCCACTTAATCTTTATTTATTTATTTTTTTTGGCCAGTCCTGGGGCTTGGACTCAGGGCCTGAGCACTGTCCCTGGCTTCTTCCCGCTCAAGGCTAGCACTCTGCCACTTGAGCGACAGTGCCACTTCTGGCCATTTTCTGTATATGTGGTGCTGGGCAATTGAACCCAGGGCCTCATGTATACGAGACAAGCACTCTTGCCACTAGGCCATATCCCCAGCCCCCCCACTTAATCTTTATTAAGGAGCTAAAAAATAGGATGAAGAAATTCACCCTCTTAAACAAATGTTTCTGGCAAAATTGGTTAAACACCTGTAAGAAACTAAAGCTATATCCTTATATTCACCTTGCACCAGAATCAATTCCAAATGGATCAGACCTGGAGGCAAAAGTAGATACCCTGAAAACATTGCAGGAAGGAGTAGAAGAAACACTTGGGCCCCTTGGCACAGGTCAAACTTTCTTAATAAAGGCCCAGAAACACAACAAATCAAAGAAAGGTTGGGCAAATGGGATTGCATCATATTGCAGAGCTTCTGCACAGCAAAGGACATAGCTTGCAAGATCAATAGAAAGCTCTCAGACTAGGAGAAGATCTTTACCAGCCATACAACAGACAAGGGCTTCAAATCTAAAATATATGTACAACTCAAGAAAAAAATAAGTTCACCAAAACAAATCCCCAAAGAAACAGCTGTCCTCTTAATAGATGGACTAACGACTTACAAAGAGACTTCTCTGAAGAGGAAATAAAAATGGTCAAGAAGCACATGAAGAAGTGCTCAATATCACTGGTCATAAAAGAAATGCAAATCAAAACAACATTGAGGTTCCACCTCACCCCAGTAAGAATGTCCATTATCAAGAAAACTCACAAGAACAGATTCTGGTGGGGATATGTCCAATAGGTAGCTAGATTGAATAATAACTTTCAAAATTAGTTAGGGGAGAAAGGAAGGTGATAAATTATATAGTTGAAGATAATCGTCAGATAATGACCACAAAACATATATTGAGTGATCCAAGAGACTGTAGAAAATACAAACATCCTGACTTTGGGTAGTTTATAATCTAACTAAAACAAACTATGTTAAATATAAAAATAGACAAGGAATTGTGAAAATTATTACTAAGAGAAAGCACTATAAAAAGTCACTGTTGAGTGTGAAAGCATATGTAATTCTAGTTTGAGGAATGCTTATGTGGAAAAGGATGAAATTTAATTTGGGCCCCTGAGCAAGTGATAGGATTTTGATAGAGAAATGTGCAAAAAAATCCTCAGAGAAATACACTATAAAGAAGAGTTATCAGTTGAGTTGAGCTGGAGTGTTTGTGTGAGGAAAGTAGATTAGCTTGAAAGGTATCGAAAGGGTAAATTGCATGAGCCCTCTAATGCAGTATAAAGGGATTAAATCCTAAAGGCAAGTGAGATAAACCTTAAAGGAGCCTGATAGAGGCAGGGTAAGCTAGAAAAGGGAAAGGCTGAAAGCTCCGTGCATATAAACGAATCTTTGTGTGGTTCTTTCAGATTCCCTGAGACGGACAGACCTCACAGCGGATGGAGCCAGTATGCTATCAGTGGGAGTAGACAGGAAAGGATGGATTCAGGAGACATGACAAAGGAGTGTGTGATGAAAGGACAGGATATCAGACTGGCTGAGTCTGGGTGGCAGGGAACAGTGATACAACAGTACTAATACAGACTTCAAAAGGATAGTTTGTATAAGGGGAGAGAGAAGCTGCCTTTAAAAGTAAGTATTTGTAATGATGTTCACTATAGCACCTAGCAGCCCAAACTGTTGCCAAGATGTGTTTGGCAACACATTTCCATGGAGTTACTAAGTGAAGCTCAATTGTAAAACAGAGTTGCTTCTGACAAGATATACAAGGAGATATAAAGGACATGAGGAGAAAAGTGAATGGAATGCCCTCAAGAATGCACGTGGCCCAGGATAGCAAGAAGAAGGGAGACGTGGCAGCCACAGAGGAAGAATTAGGTGGACAGAAGTGTAGAGTAAGAACAAATGCAAAGAAGAGGGGGAGAATGCAGTTCAGAATCCAATGTAGGGCTGGGAATGTGGCTTAGTAGTAGAATGCTTGCCTAGTATGCATGAAACCCTGGGTTCAATTCCACAGTACTACCTAAACAGAAAAAGTTGGAAGTGACACTGTGGCTCAAGTGGTAGAGTGCTAGCCTTGAGCAAGAGAATATCAGAGACAGTGCCCAGGCCCTGAGTGCAAGCCCCAGGGCTGCAGAAGGAGAAGAAAGAAAGGAGGGGGAAGGGGGGGAGAAGAAAAAGAGGAGGAAGTGGGGGAGGGAAAGAGAGGGGGAGGGGAGGGGGAGGGAGGGGGAGGAGGAGAGGAGAAGGAGGGGGGAGAAGAAGTCACAACAGAGGATCACAAGAGCCCAATAGCTATACCCTTATGATCCCATAAGATGATGCTAAGTGAAATGAACTCCATTTTATGAAAATGATCGTTATATCAGAGTTGTAACTACTTTCAACATCCCATGTGTATCTGTAGTTTCTACTATTGATGATGTTCATGTATCACCTTCTTGTGATTGTATCTACACTATCTCTGTAATCTTATCTGAGTGTATGGGAAACAGTGTGTACTGGTATTAGAATTAGGAAATTCAAAGGGAATACCAAAATTGAGAGACAAAGGGTAAAATACGAGAAACAACAACAAAAGCAATACTTGCAAAACTGTTTGGTGTAAGTGAACTGAACACCTCAGGGGGGGACAGGGGGAGGGGGGAGGGGGGTATGAGGAACAAGGTAACAAACAGTACAAGAAATGTATCCAATGCCTAACGTATGAAACTGTAACCTCTCTGTACATCAGTTTTATAATAAAAACTTAAAAAAAAAAAAAAGAGGAAAGAGGAGGAAGAGGGGGAGGGGAAGACAGGGGGGGGGAGGGGAGGGGAGAGGGAGGGGGAGGGGAGGAGGGGGGGGGGGGAGAGGGAGGAGGAGGAGGAGGAGGAGGAGGAGGAGGAGGAGGAGGAGAGGTAAGAATGTTGGAATATTAAAGATTAAGATATATTGTGTTCATAAACTTCTTTGTTAATCAGCAACTCTTTTGTGCAAGTACTTAAAGATAATTGAAAAAGAGTCTGTGTTTCTGAAGAGCAGAGTTCTTTCTCTCTTGGCACCACTTCATCCTTGGAGATTGAGGCACTTTCTGCTTGCCACTGAGGTGAGTCAAACAGGAATGAATGTCTCTGCCAGTGTGCAGGTAGGCAATTGCATTCTGGGAGGTATGTTAGGAGCCATTTGACCTATCATAGAGAACCACAATCTCTCATTTTCTTATAGATTATATACCTATGCCAATATTTTGATCTCAGTTATTGAAAAGGTGAGAAGGACACAAAAAAGTGGGGAGAAAAAAAGTGAGTATTCCGTAGCATAAATGCTATGTGGAATAAAGCAAGAGGATTATTGTAAAATGTAGGACAATGTACTCTGAGAAAACTAAAATGACACCTAAGAAAGATGAGAAACAAGGTATTTCTTTTATGGACTATTGGAATTCAAACTCAGGGCCTTGTACTTGTTAGGCAAGTGCTATACCACTTGAGAAATGTCCTCAACCCTTTTTGCTTTAAGTACTTTTCAGATAAGATCTTTTGTTTTTTTAATCCAGACCAGCCTGAACTATGATTGAGTATACCTGAGATTTCATGATTTCAAGCATACACTATGCCCACTATGTTGAGCACTATGTTGAGGAGTTTCATAGGGTGGGGGTGAAGGGCAGGATTGACCTCAGGCTAAGATAATGTATACCTGAGTAGCTAGAATAGAAGTGAGCAATTGCATCTAACCCATATTGAATTGTTTATGTTGTTTAATAACTAAAAATTTAGCCATCCCACTTATAGCTCAGAGGAATCTGAGTCAAACCAATACACTTAATTCTATTTTGCAGATCTCAATAACTGTTATTTATTCTACAAAACGTATATCCAAAATCATCTGGCAAAAAAATGTTACATGGTTTTGTAAAATCAACTTCAACTATATACTGATGGACACCAAATAGTATTAAAGAAAGCTCTCCCTTCTCCTAATCAGGATGTGCTGTAATAACCATATATATATATATTTTTTCTTTTTTTTGGCCAGTCCTGGGCCTTGGACTCAGGGCCTGAGCACTGTCCCTGGCTTCTTCTTGCTCAAGGCTAGCACTCTGCCACTTGAGACACAGAGCCACTTCTGGCCATTTTCTGCATATGTGGTGCTGGGGAATCGAACCCAGGGCCTCATGTATATGAGGCAGGCACTCTTGCCACTAGGCCATATCCCCAGCCCCATAACCATATTTTTAATCTAGTGGATAGAAAGAGAAAAAGATTCCTAGTGGGGTAGGGACAGTATTGTATTTTTAAATATCCACTACAAAGATGCTGGGCTTGGAAGTGAATCATCTAGTGTCTCTTTCCACCATATGTCCTATAATAATTAAAACTTCAATTTCTCTGGGAGGAATATTTAACACCATCTATCTCACTTTCTTCAAATAATAAATGTGACTGCTAAATCATCCATAGACTCATAAAGCTAAAAGAAATCTCAAGATCATCAAGCCTTAAAAATCAGAATAAAGGGTATTACCCAAGCCAGTTTAATCAGAAGCACACATTTCAGTAGTTTTAAAAATATCTTTCAGTACCTGTTGGCTTTGCCATGAGCCACCAAGTCAATTATTACTACAATGTCAGCCTGTTCTTATTATTTCTTGAGGAACAATGTATTTTCTTAGACATAAATTAGACATATCTATTAGTTCCTAGATGCTAAAAGGCTTCCAAAAGCAGAAATTTAATATCAATAAATCCATTCGTACAAACACAACACGTCTGACAGTTAGGACTAAGTTTGGCTGTAACAATCATCCAAAAACATTAGTTATTTACTAGAATTTAGTTTTTCTCATGTAAACTCTAACAGTTTGTAGTCCATGAATGGGGCAGGTCCTCTGTTAGTTCAATTTAGGGGTTGGGGGGGGGGTCCTCCATTTTAAAAGTGTCCTTGATTTCCAACAAGATTGCTTTGGATTGCATTTGTGCAAATAAATGCAGGCTCTAATATTCTATGTCATAAATAACTCTGTAATGAATTCATTTACATTTATACCTTTGTTTATATCTCCCAGTTTTCCTCAGAATAAATTCCTAGAGCAAAAATGTCTTGCAGAAAGGGTGTAACCAATTACAATTTACCTAGAGTACACAATGTATTCTTTTTTGCCAATACATGCCCTTGGCAAAAGTCAAGACTATTGTTTTCTCAGAAATTTGATAGGTGAAATATTTTGTTGGTAATTTTAATTTGTACTTCTCTGGACCTAAATGACCTTGAATAACATTTTATGAATATTAGCTACTCATATTTATTCTCCTGTAAATTGTCTTGATACTCTGATAATTTGTTTGAAGCTGAAATAAGAAAATCATGAAAAAACATTTTGTATATTATAAGATGCTCTATGAATATGAGACTTTTTCTATTTTATGAATAACAAGAAGGTTTTATTTCTTTCTATTTTAAGGATTAGGATTCAAAACATATACAAGATAGGGCTTTGAAAGCTTCATATACTTTATATGAAGAATGCATTCCAGATGATCAAAAGTTTTGTATTTGATGTGGTTATTTGACCAATATAAAAGATGGAGAAATAAATGTATTTCATAAGTAATATATAAATATAACAAATAAATGTAACAAATAAATGAATTTTATAAGTAAGAAATGATGGAGAAATGATAAAAACCCATTTTCCCATTTTACTTTTTTTAATTTCTTTTTTATTTTTTGCTTGAACTCTAGGCCTGGTCATGTCCCTACACTCCTTTTGCTCAAGGCTAGCCCTCTACCATTTGAGCCATAGCACCACCTCCTGCTTTTTCTCTGATTAATTGAAGATCAGAGTCTCACAGTTTCCTGCCTGGGCTGGAAGAGAACCATGACCCTCAGATCTCAGTCTCTTTTTTTTTTTTTTTTTTGGCCAGTCCTGGGGCTTGGACTCAGGGCCTGAGCACTGTCCCTGGCTTCTTTTTGCTCAAGGCTAGCACTCTGCCACTTGAGCCACAGCGCCACTTCTGGCCATTTTCTGTATATGTGGTGCTGGGGAATCGAACCCAGGGCCTCATGTATATGAGGCAGGCACTCTTGCCACTAAGCCATATCCCCAGCCCCTCAGTCTCTTGATTAACTAGAATTACAGGCTTGATCCACCCCTTCCCGGCCATTTTCCCATTTTTACCACTTGTGTCATGTCATTGGGCATTGGCATGGGTCCAAGCTTATGGAAAAACTAAGCATTTCTCCTACAGTCTCCCCAAATTCACAATTCCCAGGACATAAAACAAATTACAGGGAGAGGTATATATCTAATGTTTGAAAACAGCAATAGAGCTTTCTTTTTTAACATTTTTACTTAGAAAACCAGTCAAGGTATGCAAATTTACCTCATCCTTATTTTAATAGAAAAAGGGAATTATGTTAAGGATTTTCCTTAATGTCCCCCCACTCTCCTTAGTTATCTACATCTGAATACATTGCTCTTTGCTTCCTTTTTTTTTTTTAACAAGGGACTGAGAAGTTCCTGCATAAATTCTGCTCTCAAGTTCTTCTATTGTGAAGGTTGCATCAAATTCCTCTAAGACTTCTGTGTGTTAAGTTGTTATCTCACACTGAATCACTACCATCCAGGTAACCCACCTGTGCAATACTTTTCCGTAGTTCACCATCCCCTAAGTAAATTATTTGTGGAAAATAAGTCAGTTTTCTATGTGTGCCCATCAATATTTCAAAAGCATAGAATGCATGCTAGTAGATTGCACAGATCTGGGGAAAAAAGAGAAGAGGCAATGTCAGGACTATCTTATTCTATACTATTTCCAAATTTTAAAACTTTCTGAGTATGCTTATTAATTCAAAGTGGGATGGTTTATGTTTGTTTAAATTGTGTGTGATTTTATGAGAAGTAGAATGAATCTATTGGATTTATGCAATTATTACTTTTATGCATAGTTTATTTTTTGTATTGCTTTATTTGTTATGGTTGCTGACTATAGTGGGGACTTGATGAGATAGTATAAAGCAAAAGAAATTAGAGAGAAAAAGATATTTACTAAAACAATCCCAACATTAAATGTGCTTCACAGAAAATGAGCAAATATTTTCAAAATTGACTATTCTTAAATAAGTCATAATTATTTTCTGGAAAAGAGTCCAGCATAACTTAGCCCCTGGCTCCTGCAAAGTGTCTACTCTGATCTAGGAGCTATGAAGTGTTTTCAAAATGGCTTTGGAACTACAGAATACAAAGCACATTATCTGTGGAAAGGTTGTTCTTTACATACTCGAGAAAGTAAACATAATGATTCAAGTGCCATCTATAGGAATGTTAAAGTATGGTAAGGAAATAGCAGTGTTGATTGATACACAACTTTCAGATGATATAGTTTTCTGAAAACCGAGTTAAGTCTGTGGGCCTTAAATCTGAAATGATTAAAAGCTTATCATGAATGGTAAGACATGGATATTAATTCTGACCTCATGTTCTCAGTCATGCTTTTGTCTTTAGACAGTCTGAGTCCAACACAGTGAATGAGTTAAGCTGAACATCAGATGCATTAGTTACAATCTCTTCATGCTGAGGATGCATTATGAGCACTATGGTTAACAGCTGTGATTGTTGTTTGTAATTATCTCTATTTTCCTCATAGGTGGTCTCTACTGCTACAGTTTCTAAGTAATCATTTGTAATGTTGACTTCTCTTAAGGCTGTAATACTCAAGCCTGAACTTCATTCCACTGTATTCAACTACATCTGATGACTGCAAATGTCAAAGGCACACTCCTAAAGGCTGGTATTATATAAAACTCAAGGGGCTGGGGATATGGCCTAGTGGCAAGAGTGCTTGCCTCGTATACATGAGGCCGTGGGTTCAATTCCCCAGAACCACATATACAGAAAATGGCCAGAAGTGGCGCTGTGGCTCAAGTGGCAGAGCGCTAGCCTTCAGCAAGAAGAAGCCAGGGACAGTGCTCGGGCCCTGAGTCCAAGCCCCAGGACTGGCCAAAAAAAAAAAAAACTCAAAATGAAGAATGCTAATGATTACCTAGATGCATAGATAAAGTATGTTTTGTACTACTTAACAAAAATGATTAAAATTAGGATGACATGTAATATTTTACATTCTAATTGTTAGTGACTGCTTTTGCTGAAGAGGATTTTGAATGTTTAAATAAGCCAGGTTCAGAAAACAAAAGTCCATGTTGGGCTGGGAATATGGCCAGTAGCAAAAGTGCTTACCTCGCATACATGAAACCCTGGGTTTGATTCCTCAGCCCCACATATATAGAAAAGGCCAGAAGTGGCACTGTGGCTCAAGTTGCAGAGTGCTAGCCTTGAGCAAAAAGAAGCCTGGGTCAGTGCTCAGGCCCTGAGTTCAAGGCCCAGGACTGGCAAAAAATAAAAAAAAAAGTCCCATGTTTAGTGTTACATGTGAAGGCTAGGCCTAAAAGATAACCATCTACATAAACTCATTTATACATTTATATTACATATATATTACATACATGCTTATATTACATATATGTAATAATTGTGAGATTGAATAAATAAGAGGGCAGAGGGAAGAAAATATTAGAGATTGAGCAATGTGGGGATGGAAAAAGTGAGAGTAAATAAATCTGAATAAATCAATCCAATTAAAATATTGTACATACATGTGCAATATACCATAGTGAAAAAATTACAATATACTAAAAATCAACAAATATAATTTCACTTTAATCCTCATGTAAAGGGCTTTCAGCACAATCTGAAACATATTAAAATTGCATAACTACTCAGGAAGTATGATAAACCATTTATTTTTGTTAAACTCTTTACAACTTTTTCAATTACTTAAGAAATCTTAACAGCATGTTTTTATTGGTAAAATGAATATTTCAAACACATATGGTTGTCAAGAAAGGTGATTTGAACATAAGTAAAGATGGCATAAAATCGTAATAAACTCCATTTGAGAATCACTCAAGAATCCTACCCAAGGTTCATAGCTCAGCATTTCATCTCAAATATAACTCTGCCCCTTGATTCAACTAACTGTTGGCTGATCTTATCATCAAAATATCATTCCATCATGCTCAGGGAGGATCTTCCAGGTGCTATTCTTAGCAGAGAAATATAGAGCAAAAGGGAATATTCCAGAGGTAACCAAGTTAAATGACCAGGTTTATGCCTAATAAAATTATATTAGGCAAAATCGGAGCTTAGGTATAGATAGATAGATAGATAGATAGATAGATAGATAGATAGATAGACAGACAGACAGTTAGATAGACAGAACTACCTTCATCATAAATACGAGTTAAGAACATGACAATAGTGAAGGAACCATGTGTTAATTACTTCTGGATTCCTGAGACAAAATACCTGACATGAACAACTTAAGGGAGGAAAGGTTTATATTGCTCATGGTTACAGAGATTCCATTCATCATAGCAGGAGAAAATGGGGAATAGGGCAGTGCAAAGCTGTTCCACTCATGGCAGCCAAGAAACAGAGGAAAGTAGTCACAGGAAAGAGCCACGACAATATATAGCCCCCTAAAGACCCACTTCCTTCAACCAATTCTCATCTTCCAACGTTTTATCATTTCCCAAAAGTCTAATCAGGTTTTGAATCAATCAGTGGTTAAATAATCCATTAATGCAGAGTCCCCATGACAGTCATCTCTTTAAATGCCTTCTCAGACACCAGAGAGGTGAGTTTTATTAATCTCCAGTACTTTTCATCATCCAAGTTGACACTCATTACCAACTTTCACACCTCTAATCTCTAGTCACCTGATCTGACGAACACTGCTGGCCCAATTCTTTAGTTTAGATTAGTTTTGTTTTGTTGTTTAGGTGGTTTACTAGGGGCTGGGAATATGACCTAGTGGTAGAGTGCTTGCCTTGTATACATGAAGCCCTGGGTTCACTTCCTCAGCACCACATATACAGAAAAAGCCAGAAGTGGTGCTATGGCTCAAGTGGTAGAGTGCTAGTCTTGAGCAAAAAGAAGCCAGGGACAGTGCTCAGGCCCTGAGTTCAAGCCCCAGGACTGACAAAAAGAAAAAGAAAAAAGTGGTTACTATACTACATACTTACATCTCCTTTTCTCTTATTCTGAGTTATATTTTACGTATAGTATTTTCTTGCTTTTCTTCTTTTCACTTGTTTCTTGCTACTTTTTCTCCAGACCATTTAATGATGCATTTTAATGGAATGTTAGTTTCAAATAGAATTACAAAAAAAGTTCTCATAGGGTTAATATAATAAAATATACACTTATCTAGGCCTCCAGAATTTTCTCCATATGGTACAGGTGCATCCATTACTTTTTGGAAACAGAAATGGCCAATAATCTGCTGTTTTTCAGGTATCTGAAACACTTGAGGAAAAATAAAATACATCTGCTCTCCAACAGCTTTGAACAAACTATTTGTGGCTACCACCAACTCAAGAGGATGGCTGGCCACACAAATGAACAGAGACTATTTTGATGCCAAGTAGTCATATTGGTATATCAATAATTTTCCTGCTAGCGAATAGAATGTCAAACATTTTGCTTTAGTGGAATGATACCAGATAAGTATGAATTTTTACATTTATAATTCCCAGCTTTCTCTATGAAGGAAGATATAATTTCTTGTTGAGCACTTATCTGCAGAACTTATCTTTACTATCCCAGCCTTCCTCTTGTAACCACTGAGCAGATTAACAAATCAATAGTCTTTGTCTCAAGCGTTCCATTAAAGTAAAAAGTACCTGGTATCATCCTGACTCTCCCATAGAAAATAATTTAAGTTTCGAGTGGACTATAAGATGGAACTGCTTGAAATTAGTGTAGGAGTACAAAGTTGGTGGAAACTGAAGAAGGGAACAACTATATGGGTGGCATTCATATTCATGTGGCCTTTCCCCATAAGGAAAAGCTCAGCTGCAATGGCAAATAGCCTGGGACAAACAGTTAGGGTCAAAAAGAAAGCTGTAGGCAGTCTGTTGGGTCAAAATCTCAGGATACATATTTCAATCACATGTGAACATTCAATTTCATGTGAACATTAAAAAGATAGGGGTATTTATACTTTTACCTTATAACTTGTAACTATTTTATGACAAAAGATTATTATTTTTTATTTATAAACATCTTTCCTTTTAGACAATGGCAATTCTATCCAGTAGGAACTATATTTAATTACACATTCAGCTTCATGTGTGCTAGGGTGTTTACTAAATTAGAAATGCTACCAAACATTACTTTAAAATGTTGGAAAATTATGGTTAAAAGATAGCAGACTGTAATTACAATTATAGACTTCATAACCCAAAGGTAGTACTCTTAAGAAAGAGTTAAGTTTTGAAGTCACCACTTTATTAAAATCAAAATTAAACCTCTGGATAAATACAAAGAAAAGAAAAGAGAAAAAGGAGAACCTTTAAAAGTACCAGGATCTTACATTTTTGGTTACAAAAAGAACAAGACTGAAAGTTCACAGTTCAAGCAAATGGGCAAGTGGGAGTTCAGGAAGAGCTAAAAAGACAGGGAGAAGAAAGTAGGAAGAAGCTAAATATAGCAAGCACAGGAAGGATGTTGATGACCACTGAAGGTACTCTTTGTTTCAGTCAGGAAACTTAGAGATAACTTAAAGAATGGGAGAAAATATTTGTAAACTATATATCTCACAGGGATTGATATCCAGACTCCAAAATTCAAGCACAAATAATGAACTACATAAATAAATTAAATAATTTGACTTAAAACTGTGTAATAGACCTAAGTAGACATTTCTCAAAAGAAAATACATAAATAAACAAACAGTATTAAAACAAATGCTCAACATCAGTCATCAGGAAAAATAAATCAAATCCATATTTGGATAGGGAATCACTCTGTTTAGATTGTTATTAAAATAATGGAACTAAGTTACTGGTGAAGATGTGGAGAAAAGGAACAGTAGCACACACTTAGTGGGACTATAAATCACAAGCCATTATGAAGAGAGTCCACGAAAATTAGAAATAAAATTATTATACAATCTACCAATCTAATCCAGCCACTGGTTATATATGTAAAGGAAAAAAAATCAGCTTGTGAAAGGCACATCAGTACCCCGCATTTATTACAGCACTATTCACAGTAGCCAAAAAATAGAATCATATTAACTATCTATCTCCTGATAGGTGAATCAAAATTCTATCATTTTCAACAACATGGATAGAACTAGAATTCATCAAGCAAGATAATCCAGGTTTAGAAGAACAAATACTGCAAAATTTTACTCATCATTTAAAAAAATAATGTCACACATATTAAGAAAAGAGTAGTAGTGGTTAGCCTCTGCTCAGTTGTGCAGCAAGTATAGAGGAAGAGGGAAAGTTTGATCCATTGATACTAAATTACAGATAGATAAGAGAAGTAGATTTGGTGTTCTACTTTACTGTAAGGTGGTTACAAAAATAATAATATGCTATATAATTTTTTAAAGTTAGAAGAAAGGATTTTGAATGTTTATGCCACCAAGAAATGGTAAATGTTTGGGAAGATAGACATACTTCCTTTGATATGAATATTATACAATGTGAACATGAATTTCAATGGCAAAGTCACTCAAAAATATAAATAATAAAGAAGATTTAAATATGTACATAAGAGGAGAAAAGCCACCATGAGGTCTGGAGAGACAGAGAGATTGAATCTATGTAGATTTACATTCTTAAAGACAAAGGGCAGAGCTCAGTCCTTTCTTCCTTTTTATGATCTCAGGATGTGTGAGGGGGCCACCACACAAATTCTTGTGAAAAGTGAAGGACTTGAAAGAAAATTACACAGAAGGAAACTGGTGAGACACAAGGGACTTGTCATTATTCGTCCCTAGAAATCAACCACTTCAGAACAACATAATGATAATCAGTATGAGCAATGTAATTTCAAAGTAATTAAATGACTACTGGCAATAAGAAGACCCAAGGAACCTATTAGGTTACTCTTACCTTGAAATCGCAGGACTTCCAGTTCAAATGCAGTGTGTGTCTTTGTGGCCCACCTCCCTTTGCCATTGCTATATTCATTTTTATTGCACACACTCTCACATACAGGAATATACTTATAATGGAACCTATTATAATGACACACATGCTTGTTTTTAAGTCTACCTTAAACTTTTTGGAAGACCAACTTTTATATTTAATATTAAATACTTGCACAGTGGAATCCTGTCTTAAGTTTCCATTTCAACCTTGAAATTCCTTGAACTATATAGAGTTTCTTTACCTTAAAAGTTAACTGTTCTCTAAGAGTATATTGGAATTAGATAGAATTCTAGGCCAGTTTCATTAGGCTCTTCATTTTAAACAACAAAATAAAATTCTATTAAGCAGCTGTTTTTAAACACTACTGATAATGATTACCTTCAAATACTCTGTCATGTCTGTGGGTGGGGAGGTGTAGGAGGGAGAAAGAGAGAGAGAGAGACAGAGACAGAGACAGAGACAGAGACAGAGAGACAGAAAGACAGAGAGACAGAGAGGTCTGATGTGTCTTTTACTTCCTATATGGACACTACACCTAGCAGATTAAGGTCTGACTATTGTTACCAAATTAGCTTCATTACCTCCATAAAGATCCTATTTCTAAATAAGGCATTCACATTAATATTTCAACACCTGGATATGAGAACACAATTCAGTCTATATTAATACATAATGATGATATTTAACATTTAAGTCAATATTACTACAGCATGTATTCCTATCAAGTTAACCTACACTAGGTTTGCTGAATTACTCACTAGAATTTCTGAACAGCATGGAACTTTGCAAAATTAAGTTCCTAATCCATAACTTTCTCTAAAAACAGCATTTTTCAAAGTAGAATCAAATTAATTCTAATGCTGAGGCATTCATTTGCCTATATCAATGTTTCCCAACACAGGATGAGATGGACAAGACATGGGATGAGAGAGAGAGAATGAGAGAGAGAAAGGCACACTGAAACAAAAATGGCTCAGCGCAAATACAGCAGAAATTTCACAAGAGGTTCCTCAAAATATGCATGCCTTTCTCACTGGAAAATTGCTTTGGAGTAACTGAGTACTATTCTTCTAAATCTTCCATATTTTTTTCTCTTTTCAGAAAATTACACTCAAAATAGCTTCCGCTTCTCAGTGAAAATCAAAAAACAGTTATTTAGAATTTTCTAGCAATTGAACCAGAAACTTCCTTATTTTCCAAGTCTCTGAACCAAATTCTCTTTGTAAAAAACAACAACAACAATATGTGTATGTTATCTGATACCATATAACACCATTTCAACTTGTGATTATTATCACTTTTCCATTTCTAATTTGAGGTCTTTGTTAGTATGCAAGCACACTAAAGTTGTATAACTCCAGGAAAACAAGTTGGTATGCATATTTAGAAATATTATAAGATCACATGAAAATATGCTACAATTTGCACACAAAATTTGTAGTGACATGGGTAGTGGCCAATACATTTAATCAGTCAATTTAACTGAATGTGGGATTTATGTCAAATAAAACTCTGAAAAATGAACCGTATCCCAGTTGGTGGTCAGAACTCAATAAGCAAAGAAATTAGCTTTGCACGATCACTATCTTAGACATTGTTAGGCAAATACTACCCCCATAGAAAATAAAGAATTAAAAGTAATGAGATTAAATCTTTTTTTCCTACTCCCTGAGGAACACTTGATGAAAACTGAAGTGTTAGAATCACCAGATAAAGTAAATTCTCAGTTCATTTGATCTGAGATCCTGGAGGAAGTAGATATTGAGATAGAAGCATGAGTTGGGGTGAATGAGCAAATATCCCTTCTTAGAGTAAACAGGTTCAAAATAATTTTGACACAGTGTTCAAAAGTCTGCAGAGACCTTGCTACCTATCTACCATCCTATGTGAATGCATCAGTGGTGCAAGCTGAGAACCACTTGTTCAAGTATCATGTGGAATAACTAACATATCCTACTCCTGGATTTTGTCCTTGGTTTGCCAAATTTACATACATCTCTGTGAGCATCACTGTGAGACCCAAGCATGACTAGCAATTCCTAGATCCATCATAGTTTAAGAATAACTGAGTTTTATGTGACTAGGGACTGTATGCGTTACAGACATGAAAATTTGCCTCGTCGTGGGAGAGATTCATTGCTACTTCAAAACAAGAGGATTCTTACCAAACTAATGTTCTTTTTCCTTAGTGTTTTTTTCTCATCTAAAAATGTCCAAATGATTTTATATGGATGAATTGGAATTAAGTGAGAATGGATAGGAGAAAAGGAAGGGGAACTACCTGATGTTTGCTAAGTTGCATAAAATATTCTTATCTGTTAATAATTAGTGAACAATTAATTCTTCAGAAGCATGTCCTGATTTGATAGAATTTGCTCATTTCTGTTGTATAAAATACTTCTGCATTGGTTAATATATATTACTAACTTATATGTGTAGCTTATATATGTAACTATATCCATGCCCATTTTCTTGTCAAATTTGCATTTTTAACTTATTTTTCATATTGAACAGTAGGTAGTTTCCTCTATAAGTTCCAATTAATTTCCATATGTCCATGTATTTCCCCTTTGGTTGATTTTTGTGAATCAGTCATTTTGATACATTAACATAGTCAAGAGAAATTTCATTCAAATTGTTTTCCTGGAGTTATACAACTTTAGTGTGCTTGCATATTAACAAAGACCTCAAATTAGAAATGGAAAACTGATAATAATCACAAGTTGAAGTGGTGTTATATGGTATCAGATAACATACACATATTGTACACATATCTTTTCTGATCCTAGTAAAAATACCATTTTGTGTCCTTGGAGCCTCCTTTTCCTCTTAAGCTTACACAGGGGCTGGTAGATATAAATCAGGTACATCATGAGATAAAATAAAGCACGAGACAAGGGGTGGGAAGGGGGACATTGGAGTTTTATAACAGTGGAAGTTTCAAACACTGATAGTGGTTAAAAGCAACTAGTTGGGAAGGAGTAAAAAAGATGAAGATACACGATGTGAAGCTAGAGAAGACATGAACCCCACAAGTACCCTGTATTCAGTCATTGCCCGTGAGGAGAAACTCCTTGAGTAACCAATTATTTGTCCTATTTCTTTGGTTTCTCTTGTCTGTGGTATATATGACCATTAGACAGCCCAGGGTGAATCCTAACTCTTTCCATCCACTTCTCAATGTGCCACCTGTTGACAACCCAGAGACAGAATAATCAGGTTACCCTGAAGCTTTATGGAGAAGGAATAAAGAACTGTGAGGTGCTTAGATAATTTGTGAAAATGAAGAAAAGTCCTCAGCCTGTTTGACCAACTGTGCAAGGCTAATGGGTAATGCATAGCACCTTTGTAAAAACTGCAGAAAAGTGCCTCCTATGAGGAAACAAATAGAAAATAAAACCAATTCTCAAGACAGAAATTACACAAAGGTACAAACATGCAAGTGAAGACTGCAGGGGCAGGAGTGGAGATCAGAGCCTTTTCAGATACTATGCAACCATTACCTCACCTGCCCAGACTACTTTAGTGCTTTATTTCCTCATACAAAATTATATTCTTCTGTGCTAATACTAATGTGAAAATGTTATCCCGCAATGACCACTTTGCATGCTTACATTACACTCAAAAACCTAAGTCCATCAAAAATGAAAATCATATAACATTGACCTTAATGTATTTGGCCCCTAGTATAGTACATCCTACAAAGTAGGACTTCAATACATGTTTAGCTACCTGTCTCTTGCAAGGCCATGGCATATTTACAGTAGCACTTGCTTCTCTGCTAACCATTTCTAAAGAGAACAGGAAAGCTAATGGAGCAGGAATGTTAGAGTCATTCAGGCACTCCACCCCACCTGACAGATTCAGTGAAGAGCCCTTTTTAATTGGGCAAGAATAAGTGTAGCATTTGAATTATTAATGTATACTGTCACTCCTTTAGCTTCAGAACATATCCAGGTAGATTCTTAAAAATAAGTCCCTTCAACTTTAATCCATTTTAGGAACTTGTATGTTTCAGCATATTCGTTGGGAATATTATGAAAGGCAGTCATTGACTAGGTAAAATGGTTCTTCAGTATCAATATTTACAATAGACAAGAAGAGTAAGATAATGTTTTCTTCTCTTAAATATACTTGGGTGGGATATTACTGCAATTAAAGTAACAATACTGTATATACACTGAGGGTTTACAATATTGATGAAGACACTGCATATTTGAAAGTTATTTTTTATTTGCTCTTCCAAGAAGATAGATCGTATGAATGCCTAATGATAATGTGTTCTGAATCCATGAGATCTTGTGCGTCTATAAAGACAGGTACATACAGAACCAAGGAATATTCTGACATTTTTATGGTGCATTTGACTGAGGAAAATAATCATTTATGTCTAAAAGTAATAAAGCATAAAAGCTGTGCCATGATGCCCCTGGTTTCATAAAGCTACATCAACAATGAAACTAGTAAAATACCTCATAGCATATTTGTTTCAGATGGTATCTAAATGCAACTTTCAAAGTCCTGGGGAAAAAGATATAGTGTATTAATTTTAAAAGGAAATTACAGAATGTTTAGTATAAATTAACTGAAATACTGGGTGCTTGGTCAATAGTCTAGCCAACATTAACCTAAATTTAGATTTTTAAAACTTGTCTTTTATTACTTATAAAATTAGACAAACATGATAAGTATTAGTATGTTAACAAAATTTTATCTAAAAGAAAAGTCATCCAAGTATGGCTCAATACAGGGAAAATTTTAAATACCACGCATGTCCTATTCTGAGACAAGGTTTGTGTACAGTTTTGTACAGTTGTGTTACAGTTTTAGGATTGAAGATACAAATATATCAATTTATATTCATATTTTATTGCTCAGTTTAAGATAATAGTTTTAAAGTATAGAAATTATAACTCTTGAAAGATAAAATGTTTCTAAAAATTGGACAAGTCTGATTGATAGCAAATAGCAAATCTATATGCATTGACTTCCTAATTTTTATAGCAATATTTAATAGATATTACCTAAAGATAAAATTTTCAGATTGTTTTTGCTTCAAAAAATACGGAATTTTGATTTCAGGAACTAAGGTCAAAATTTTCCAGGAATAATTGTATAAAACTCATTTTGTTAATATCTCTGTGAAATATTTCCTATTTTTGCATTTTATAAATGCATGTTATTTTTTGTTCCTGGAGATTGAACTCAGAGCCTCATGTTTGTTAGGAAAACCTTACCCTTTTCTTTTGGAGGGGGGGAGGGTTTTTTTTTTTTCTTTATTTTTAAGTGTTCTAGTATTGGGGCTTGAACTGAGGGCCTATGTGTTGTCCCTTGGCGATTTTGCTCAAGGCTGGTGCTTTACTACTTGACCATGTGCTCCATATCTGGCTTTCTGCTGGTTAATGGAGATAACTGTCTTAATGACTTTCGTGCCTGGTTTGGCTTCAAACTGCAATAATCAGATCACAGCTTTCTAAGTAGCTGGGAATGCAAGGGTAAGCCACCAGTGCCCAGCTACGATTTTTCTTTTTCTTTTCAAAAATTTACTTTATTGTTATTATAGAGGTGATGTACAGAGGGATTACAATTACACAAGTCAGGTAATGAATACATTTCCTTTCGAACAGTGTCATTTGTTCCCTCATTCTCTCCCAGTCCCTCCCTTCCATCTCCATTCACGAGTTGTACAGTTCACTTCCATCAGTGCCCAGTGAGCTCCACTGTTGTACTTTTCCCTCGAGTTCTGTGTCCTCCTCCTACCCTCCCGGAGGAATACATGTGAATACACCATACATAATGTAAAGAAGACAGAATCATCAAAAACTAAAACAAAAAAGAAAGAGAAAAAGAAAACTCTTTTGTTTCCCTATCGTTGAGTTCAGTTTAGTATGTATGTTATTTTACATAAGTATGAAGAAGCATTTAGGCATTGTGCCTTTGTGACTCTCCTAAGACTATCCTTTTTTGGTCTCACTCTATATGAATATCTACAATCCTGTATAATTTGTCATATCCCAGGCATTTTAGATCTAATTTCTGCATATCTGATAGAACATACATAATTTGTCTCTCTGAGCTTAGCTTACCTCACTTAATATGATTTGTTCTAGTTCTTCCACTCTAAGTTCTTCCAAATAAGGCATGTCTCACTGTGTCCACTCTGTACTCAAGTGTCTTTTTTTTTTTTTAAACTGTGGTTTGTTCTGATGTTTGTAATTCAACCCAAGGTCACAGTGTACTGTGCTGATATGCAAGCCTTACTAAAGCAATTTAAAAAATACCCAAAGTTAAAACAATCAAATCAACTGTCGGCATACACAGAAGCAGATAGAATGTTGAAGAGGGACTAAATAAAAAGATTAATATAATAGTGGGAGTTGAAGTCCTGAAAGGTAGTAGTCCAAAGATAGAAGAATTTGAAGGCTATATAATTAAGGGATGAATGCCCAGAAATAGTTCTGCTATTTCAGGGGTTAAATGATTCTACCTTTCACTAGAGTATGAAATGCTGTGATTCATGGATTCTGGTTTGGTCTACAGGAGAAGAAAAAAAAAAAGGTCTTCAGTATACCAAAACCTGCATCATTTTCAGTTCCAGGATGAAAGCCGAGAACTGGTTGACTGAGGCTAAGCATTAATGCCAATCTGTAGTGAGGACTACAAATAGAAAAATAATTTGAGGTTACTTACAGAAAGCACTGAAAGCTAAGTAAGGAGAGTAGCAGATTTTAACAAGTATGAATAATCACTGCTGGTTTTTTAAAGCAAACTTTAGAAAGATTTAAATGGTGTAAAATGAGCTACAAGTACAAAAGGAGTGGGGAAAAAAACAGCCCCCTTAAGCACCTACCACATTCTGTGCACAGTGTTCAGTAATTCCCCACCTAGTGTTTACAAAAAAACACCCTGAAGCATATATTATAATTTTGATTTTACAGATGAGAAAATTAGACCTCAGATATTTATAAAATGTGGCTGCCTAAGGTAGGAAAGAATGGAGAATATTAACAGAGAATTAAAGAGGCAGGCTTGTGGAAAGTTAAAGTAAGGAATTTCAAGAATTCACTCGTTTACAAAATAAGGGAAACACTGTCAAAAATGGTCAAAATCACCCTTCCCAAAACTCTGGAAATTAACGTATGGAAGAAATTGAGGAATGCTATTAAAGAAAAATAGTCTAAATTTTTGTAAGGGGTTAGAATGCTATTTTGTTGTTCTGGCTTGACCCATTCCTATTCCTACTTTCCCAACTTTATAGGAGCCCTGAAAACGAATAGCACTTACCCAGGGTGAAGGAAAGCTGGAAGCCTGGCTGTAACTGAGAGAAGCAAGCTGGACTTGGTGCTACTAAAAGTCCCTATGCCTAGAGAATTAGATTTACCTTTCATATCTACTAGTTGCCAAAAAGAATCTCCATCCCCAAGGTTTGTCATTAATTTAATTCAAAATCTCTCAGTTAAAAGAAAAAGAAAAATATAGCTACAGTTGCTAATCATGTGACTTCCTGAAAAAAAGTAGCCATTGGGGAAACAAAAACAGTAGGCATACCAAGAAAATTCAAGAATATCTGAGGAACCAGATATTTATTAATGACTTTGGAGTCTTCCAACATATTCCTGGATATATGAAAGCTTACATTCATATGCAGGAATGGGTATATACAGAGAAAGCAGGCAGAAATATCCTTGCCTCTTTCCTGAAGTCTTAAGACTCTGTACCAGAAGGAAGAGAAGACTAAGGCCCAACATTGGAGGCATACTCAATGACACAAAGGGACCATAAGCAAACAGTAGGAACTTATTGGGTAAAAGTAATTAAGGAAATCTGCATATAATCAGCTAACTGTTTAGCTAACTCAGCCTTGACTTCAGTTGTTATACAATGACAAAGAAGACAAACCAAAGTAAAGAAAACCATTAAACAAGTAAAAACAATGAGCAACCCGGGGTTCATGGAGAGGGCTGGAAACTGGATCCCTCATATGCAAATTGTATTACTTATGATATTCATTTCCCATCCAAAGTTACAAGAAATAATAAAACAAACAAAAAAATCCTGAAAGGATGGTCCAGACAGAAGGAAAGAGCAGGCAAAAGAAACTGTCCATACGAATCATAAACTCTAGTCTTAATGTGCATAGGCTTTAAATCAAATATAAATATGCATAAAATATAAGATATTTTGTTTAAATAACTGAATGAAAGACTGAGAGCAATGCCTCACCACATGATATCACTAAAAAGATAGGAAGTATTGAAAAAATCAAAGATAATTTCTGAAGTTAAAAAAATATAATCACAGAAATGAATGTCGACTATAATGGTTCAGTATTAGATTTGAATTAGAATAAGGGGACACACAGACAACTCTTGAAATTACCTAGACTGAGGGGCAAAAAAATAAAATGTTGAAGAAAGATGAACATACTCTCAAAGATATGTGAAACATCCACTATAACAACTTATTCATATTGAGAGTCCAAGAAGAAAGAAGAGAAAACTTAGAAATGAGTGCTACTCACTAGACACTATGTTGAAAATGAACTATAGACTTGTGGGTGGAGATGAGATAGAAAAACAGAGAAAGGGATGAAAGAGGTAAAATTGTTCAAAAAGAAATGTACTCATTACCTAACTTATGTAACTTATCATACTCTACCATACATCACCTTTATAATGACAATAAAAATTAAGAAAAGAACTAGAAATGACATTTGAAAACGTAATGACCCCAAACTTAATGCCATCTGTTAGATGTAAAGCAATTCTGAGCTTAAAGCCCTTGGCCTAAGCTGGTAATTTTAACTACTTGGAAGGCTGAGATATAGAAGGTGGAGGTTTAAGCCTAGGAAATAATGTCTATATGATTTCATCTCAACAATAATCAATAAAAAAAAAAGCAAGGCTAGAAGAGTGGCAGGCTCAAGTGATAAGTGTCACACCAGGAAGCATGCTGAACAAATATGTGACCCTGTAGTCAACGCTGGTACTGCCAAAAACAAGCAAACAAACAAGACACTACTGATGAGAAACATTAACCAAATATCTAGGAAACCCAACAAACTCTATTAGAGTTACCTAAAAGTATTCACACCTACACATAGGAATCAAACTACCAAAGACAAACATAGAGGATATTTAAAGAACAAGAACAACTATATGTATCAGCTACTAGACATGTAAAATAAGTTACCCACTAGTTCATCAGAAAACTGTAATAAGAAACAAATAAGATGGCATAGCTTGAATCTGGATAAAAACATTAAGAATAATCACTGACAAATATATATATGTATATATTTATATATATTTTAAACGGGCCCATCTTTTTGCAGTTACATTGCAGATCTAAGCAGGAACTTCTCAGTGAGACCATGGTTTGTCCCAATCATGAGAATATAGGACATATAGCTATTGCTACAGTTTGTAGGACAAGAGAATAATTGTATTAATTGAAAAAGTAATATGATTTCCAAAGCAAAAAGAATCATTGGTACAAGGGAGTAGGTGACAATGTTTAAGAGGAAATGCACTCACTACTTGACTTATGTAACTGTAATCCCTCTGTACATCACCTTTACAATATTTATTAAATTCTCTGGCAATTACATCTATATATGCAAATGTAAAGACAGCATGATATTGATTTTGTCTTTAACGGCATCCTTCTCCTATCAGATATAGAATACAACTACACACAACAATAATTAGAAAACTAATGTAATAGGCTTATAACTTAAATTTGCAATTTGTATATCAGGAATAGAAGAAAACGATTAGATAGAGAATGGATCTGTAATGGATCAGTGTTTTTCTTATCACTGTAATTAAGTTGATATCAATCTAAATTGCATTGTTTTAAGACATTAATTTGTAAATTTCTGGGTAATCACTAAGGAAATAGGGAAATGATATACTTAAAATGCGCAAGGAACTAAAAAGTACACACTATAAATATTTAAAACACTAGAAAGAAATTAATGTAGGAACAGAGAAATGATGTCATATTAAAATAAATAACAAAATAACAAGAATGAATCTAACTTTATCGGACCTTACTGTCTACGTAAGAACAATAAACACTCCAATCAAAAGTCAGAAACCAAATGGATAAGTTTCCTACTTGGAAGGACTACATAGAAAAATACATGTTAAATTTTGACCCAGAAATATGTTTAACTGAAAAAGGAACATAGAAAGCAAATACTAACAAAAAGAGAGTTGGTGTCACTATATTAAGAAAAAGTAAATAGATTCTAAGAAAAAATTTTATGTGAAACAAAAAAGTACATTTTATAACCCACTGGGACTGTCAACAACTACAAATACATTGGCATCTACAAACAGTATCTTAAAATAGTTGAAGCAAGACTGACAGAATTAAAGGAGCAAACAGGCAATTCAAAAATAGCAGTTGGAAATGTTAACGTACCACTTTCTGTGTAGGAAAAATAAAGTAGCAGAAGAGCAACAAGAAAATAAAAAATGTTAAGCACACAGGTAAGTGGATATTATACACATCTATACCATATTCTCCCCACCCTGCCCCCACCCCCAAGCAACACATCTTCTCAAAGAAACGTAAGATATTCTCCAAAAGAGATTCCCACATACTAAACCTTAAAACCAAGCTCGGTAAGTTTGGCTTGAAATTTTACAAATAATAATATTTAACCAAAATAAAACTAACTTAGAAATCAATAGCAGAATGAAATTTTGGAAAAGCATGAATATGTGCAAATTATACAGCACAATATTGTGTGACCAATGGTTAAAACTAAAATTACATGTAAAGTTTTACTAGAAATGAGTGAAAATAAAATCATAGCACACTAAAACCTGTCTTATACAGTTCATGCAAGCCATGGAGGGGAATTTGATGCTGTGAAAACATACATTTAAAAAAGAAATGATTCATTTGTCCACTGAGGGGCATCTGGGTTGATTCCATATCTTGGCTATGCACAATGCTGTAATGAACGTGGTTATCCAGAAGCTCTACTGTGGCCTTATTTGTGGTTAATTGGATAAATGACAGGAGTGGGACTGTTGGATCATAGGGGAACTCAGTGTTTAGTCTTTTGAAGAACCTCCATACTGCTTTCTAGAGTGGTTCAACAGGTTTATATTCCCACCAGTTGTGCCCTAGTGTTCCTGTTTGGCCACATCTGTAGGTAGTTTCTGGATAATGGCAACTCTAACTGGGGTCACATCAAACCTCAATATTGTTTGAATTTGCACTTGAACATTTCTTCATGTGTCTGTTTGCCATTCTTACTTCTTCTGAAAAATCATCAGAAAGAATGATATTGCATCCTTCATGAAGAAATGGAAAGACTTCGAAAAAATTATATTACGTGAAGTAAGCCAGACCCAAAGAAACATGGGTTTCATGGTTTTCCTCATTTGTGGTAATTAGAATAAACTTATACACAATACAAAAGGCACAGAAATAAAAAAACAGTGACAAAGGACTAAAGAACAAAGAAAAGAAAGCAATATAAGCTAAAACCTCTTGTTTCCATTTCTTGGAGATTATTTTGATCAACGTCATTTTATCTGATCATCTGCACATAGCTATTGAGCCCTTGTGATTCTCTCCTAAGAACATTCCCTTCGGACTCATTGTGTGACTGTTTAGAATCCCGTTTAATTTATCTTGTCCAAGTGTAATATTTTTGTCTTTTACCATCCATTGTGTTTACTTGTATTTCTTTGGGAGATAGTACGGGAAAGCACAGAAATGATGGGACAAAGGGCAAACAAATACAGCAGTGATACTAGACACTATATTGAAAATTAACTATATAACTTTTGGAGAATTAAGAGGGGAAAACTGGGAAAAAAGGGGGAAGAAAATAAATATATTCACTTCCTGACGTATGGAACTGTAACCCCTCTGCACATCACCTTTAAAATAAAAATAAATTGAAACATATAACAAATAAAAAACTGATTTCAGGGGCTGGGAATATGGCCTAATGGCAAGAGTGCTTGCCTGGTATACATGAAGCCCTAGGTTCAATTCCCCAGCACCACATATAGAGAAAACAGCCAGAAGTGTCGCTGTGGCTCAAGTGGCAGAGTGCTAGCCTTGAGCAAAAATAAGCCAGAGACAGTGCTCAGGCCCTGAGTCCAAGGCCCAGGACTGGCCAAAAAAAATAAAAATAAAAAAATAAAACTGATTTCAAAAACAAAGTTTCATCTTAAGAAATTACAAAAATAAGCTATTATAAAAATTGTAATTACAAGAAATTACAAAAAATAGGTGTAAATTAACCTTAAAGTGGTCAGAACAAATTTTAAAAGGCTAGAAATAAATTAGAGAATAGAAAATGTGTTTTAAATAACAGAATCAAATGCCAGAGAGAGAGAGAGAGAGAGAGAGAGAGAGAGAGAGAGAGAGAGAGGGAGAGAGAGAGAGAGCAAGCAAACAGGAGAGACAAGGCCAAAGATAAGAAAGAACTTTAAATTTAATTTGAATTTAAACTGGAAAAATCAAGATAAGAGAACATTATTACCAATCTTACAGAGATAAAGAAATTTCGAAAGAACAAAATGTTATACAGCAACAAATTTAAAAATTTAGTTTACTTTTAGCCTAGCACTTATTTCCCATTCATGGCCATAGAGCTTCTTGCATCTTCAGGCCAAAAAAGATGAAATCTTCTCATGCTTCAAATATTTTGGATTACTACCATGAGCTTAAGGAGAAACAAATCTGATTTTAAAAAGAATCATATAGTTAGGCCAGTATATGGAAATAATTTCTTCTTTTACATTTTCAGGTTCACAGATTAGAGACGTTTGCAAATTTTCTTCATAGCAGTGTCTAGATTGGTGTTTGTTTGATTACTGGGCAATGATAGGTGGGTAACAGGTCCCACTATCTGGGAAGAGGGTATATCTTTGCATTCTGCTTGGTACATTAACTTTTAATGAACCGTCTAAATTCTTAGAGCATTTGTAAATTGTCTAAGAAATGTATTTTCTCCAGTCAAAGGAAACCACACATGTAATTCCCACACATGGGAGGCAGAGGCAGAGGGGGAGAATTACATGTTCACAAACACCCTGGGATAGTTGTAAGTTCCAGGCTAGCTAGCCTCAGTTACACTGAAAGACTGCTGCAAAAACAGAAGAATGAACAGAGAAGAGACAACAAATGGCTAAGTCTACAATGTGTATGGAAAGACCAAAAAGTGGTTACTGCTACAGAATCATGCCTCTGTGGCTTGAATGTGCCTGGAATACGGTGATATGTGCGAGAAAAAGGCAGGTCTGCCAGTGCAGAGCCCAAAGCTGCTGCCTTGTAACCAGGACTAAGTTTAATTCCATGGACAATGAACAGCAATGATTCAGCATAATTGGGTATACTTGTACACATTTACTCTGATGGAAATAAGGCAAATAGACTCTCTGGAGCCTTGATTTCCTGAATTTGCGTTATTAACTTTAGGATCTTGGACATGTCTGTTAATATCTCTGTGCTTCAATTGTTTCAAATGAAAGTTGCAAACAACAAGTGTACTTTACAGAATTGTTTTGGGGAACAAAGGGATATAGGTAAAGCACCTAAAACCGAGAACAGTAGGAAACAGGTCCTACTTAAAAGATTTGCCAGTATTACCAATGTTGGAAGACTAACATTGGAGACTACTAGCCACTTAGAAAACTATTTAGGTTATAAAAATGGGATGAAATCAACCATAGTAATGACAAGGGCACTTAGAAGAAATTGAGAAATATTAACAAGTAAATTTGCCTGGTTGTGTTTGCAGCGGGGTGTTTGATGCAAGAGCAGTGGAGAATGATCCCTAACTTTCTTGGTTGAAGTGAGAAAGAAGTTGGTGGTTCCTAAGTCAAGGCAGGAAAGACAACTGTATTGGAGACTGGGGGGCACTGCCTTGGGTAGACACTGCACTGTCCCTTTGCACTCAGATGCAGGTCTGAAAATAAGAGTCTGAAGTTCAGAGATGCAAATTTAGGGCTGATGAGATTTTAGGTAACAGGTTCATGAGATCATCTCACCAAAATGTAGAAAGAGAAGAGCAAAAGGTAAGGGACTGAAACCTAGAAAGCCTTAAGACTATGATACAACACATAAAGCAATTTATAAGAAACAGGAAAGAATGTCATTATGAAATCTAAAGAAATAAATGATTTAAAAAATATATAATGTGTGCAAGAATAGATAATGACAGAGTTTAGAACAAATTAAAAAGACAAAAGTCTGTCCTAATGTGCAAGAAGGAAGTTCAAGAGATGAGTATTTAATTTGTCGCCTAATGTAAGCTTGCCTGTTAAGCAAATTACCTAGCATGTAGTTCTTAATGTTCACTATTATTTGAGTTCAAAGCATTTCTCTGGGAACACAGTTCAGGTTAACATCATGTGAAATATAAACTATCTTTGATTTTATTCTCCAAATAAAACTCAGAAATTTCTACATCTTCTTGAACTCCAAGATGATCACCCTTGAAAGGCTAATTCCCTGGGGAATAGCAGCTGACATTGAGCAGTACATCAGGAGAGGTTCGTTAGGCTGTCTTCCTGCATTAGTTCATTTGACCCTCACATTACCCCACAGTATGAAACCACTATTATCTTTATTTTATGGTAAATAAAATTTCTGCTTAGCTTAAATAACCTGCCTTAGGACACAGCTGATGAGGGGAAGAATCCAGATTTGGTTACAATCACAATGTCTATGTGGTGGTATGTCTCATTTGAGATTCTCTTCCATAAACACACCCACCAATCATCCACACACTGGAGGAGATATTTGGTAAAGAAAATATGATGGTCAAATGTTATATTTCACCTATATAAGATAAATACAATCTGCAATTGACAATGAAGCCCAGTGTCCATAGCTCAGAATATTGTATTGCATACTTTATATTGCTAAGATGAGAAATCATAGTAAAAAGATTAAAAGTTGAATCTAATTCTTCATGATTCTGTCACCTAAAATCTTAGTTGACAAATAAATCACCTATCACTTTCCTTTCTTCCTAATTTTGTCTTCTAGACACTGGTGAACTGGTTATTTACCTATGCCAAAGAAAAGCAGAAAAATAAAAAATGTAAACTTAAAATAACAAAGTCAATCTTTAGTAAAATTATGAAGTGAATGAGAACCAGGCCACTCCCAGACAACTCTACTCTCCTTTGCTCCCTGGCTTATGTGAATTAGCAGATGGCATCATAGCTTTGATGGCCTCTAGGTTGCTCCACAACTCTCCTTCTTTACCCCTATGACTGTCCCATATATCAATCTATGGCACTGTCATCTTCATTATGTAATAAAAATCATAAGCTTGAATGTCCATGTTGTATGGAGGTTTTTTCAATGACTTCTTTGGACTTAAACTTTACAGCTTTATTCTAGTAACTGATAATATTTATTATATACACTATTATTCTCCTTAAGAGGGAATCTGATTCTTCTCTGAAGCCTCACAGATCAAGGTAAGAGTCTTTGAATTTTCTCTTTCTCCAATTTTCCAGCTCTATAAGTTTGCCTGTTCAAAACAACAACAAAAAGATAGCAAATTTTATATCATTTACTAACCAAAAGATTATCTTTCATAAAGCACCTCTAATTACAACTACTGCTCCAGTACAGAATAGAATGTCATTTTGTTTTTACAACTACTAGAAAAAAAAAAGTGAAAATGAGCCTTCCAGAGATACTTTTAACAACAAAACAACTTCAAGAAGGGGACTCCAATGACTGTGGCAGCCTGCTGTGAGCTATTTTTGAACAGGCAGACCTCTTGCAGTTCCTCAAATTATACCATTGATGTTGCCTCCCACTCTGTTTATAAGTAGGATCATCTCAACTCCAACTAATTCAATAATATCACTTCTTATTAATATATCTGGGGAAAGATTTGCAAGGAGGAATGTGTAAATTAGAGTAGAAAAACACTTCTCCCTCAAGCCTCAGTGTTATTCAAAGATTCAATTAAGACCACCTAGACACGAAGCTAAATTTTAGTAATGGAATTTTGTCCTATTTTTAATTTTTCCTTTTAAAACAACATTAAAAACTGTCAACTATCTGTTGAGAGTTTATTAATGCCAGCCATGAAAAACAAATCAATTGTGTTACTCAGGAGCTAATTTTCATTAAGGAAGACAAATATCAAGCCAATAAATGTATGGTGTGAAGGAGTACAGGATGCCTGGGTGACGGGGAGACTAAAGTTGTATTTCTTGAGCAAAAACTTTAAAATATCCTTTATTGCCAAATATATTACACTTTCCACAGTTTATCATTCAACCTATGGGGAAAAAAAAGCCATAGGAAAATACACGAAAAGGAAAAGGTTTAAGTACGGAGCTTTGCTATTTCATGCTATCTGTAACTTCTTGGCAAAAAAGTGGTTAGAATTTGAAAGGTAGTAATTCTAGTATATATTATAAATATATTTATTTAATATAATATAAAATATAATTTCATAGAGATTTACATTCACAGACAATACAAACAAGTTTTAGTGAGGAGATTTCTTTTTTTTTTTTAACAAAAGCTATTCTTTAAACACAAATAACAACAGAATTACTTACAACTCCTTTTGTCTACATGCTAGTATTTATCAGTAGGAGAAAATAATTTTTATCTGAAAAGAACCAGAAAAAATTTATCTGGAAAGGTAGTTGGCTGACCTTTTAAAATTTACCCAAACATCAAAAATTCATCACAAGTATAAACATTTAGATGACAGAATGTGCATTCTATGGTAAAGTGAAATGCAAAGACCACTAGAAAGAATGGCATACAAGTACATTAAAACCACACACAGGGCTGGGGATATAGCCTAGTGGCAAGAGTGCCTGCCTCGGATACACGAGGCCCTAGGTTCGATTCCCCAGCACCACATATACAGAAAACGGCCAGAAGCGGCGCTGTGGCTCAAGTGGCAGAGTGCTAGCCTTGAGCGGGAAGAAGCCAGGGACAGTGCTCAGGCCCTGAGTCCAAGCCCCAGGACTGGCCAAAAAAAAAAAAAAAAAAAAACCACACACACACACACACACACAGATTCATTCTAGTTATTATATTTTCTGTAATGCACAGCAAAGTAGTACAAGAAATAACTCAAGAGTGATTTATAAATATTTTGATGTAGGAACATAAGCGAACTATATAGTGATACGAAGAGTTTATTAGGGGGGAAACAGAGATGGGAGGCTTTCAGCTGAAGTTCATATATAAAACAGAGAGAGACAGAAACAAAGAGAGAAAATAAGAAGAAGAAAAAGGAGGAGAAAGAGGACAAGGAAGAAGAAAAAAGAGAAAAAGAAAAGCAAAGGAAAAAGACAGACAGACAGATATAAGGTGTTTGCTAATTCAATTTCAATCAGTGAACTACAGCTCAATCAACAGCTTGGAGCTGTATGTTCAAACCCCAGGTCAGCAAAAATAAATAAGTAAAAGGGAGAGGAGAGATTAATTTATTCATCACTGAATTGTGGCTGCCAAATCAAAGATTTGGGGTAAAATAAGCTCAGTATTCATCCTTTCAAGTAAAAGAATGTAGATTTTATCCCAGTATTCCTTTGCTAGAACTCCAGTAAATAAGAGAGGGAGAGAGAGAGAGAGAGAGAGCAAAGCACAGCCATGCTTCTCTTCTAATTCCTATTCTTATATTTTCACAGTACAAAAGGAGATGACAGGCGTTAAAATTATTTTATTATTTAAGAGTCTTTTCTTTAGTCCTAAGGGGAAAAATGGTCTTTAGGAAGCCAACACTTTGAAAAATCAGTGTGACACAATTTGCTAGCAGCTCAATAATTAAAAAAGAAAAACTTGACGATTGAAAGAAGCCATTCTCACAGTTAACTTTTAAGAGGATGCTCACATAATATGACACACATATCCTACATTGAAATGAAAATAATAGTATAAGCCTTAAAGCGCTTCAAGTAATTTATTACATTTTTGTAATTTATTATTTTAATAACAAAATTTGAAAATAATAACATAGTGAATTAACACTTAGAGGTTAATTATTGAATAATAGTAGTAGGGAAGAAACTACACTCCTGACACACTGACTGAACTCTGTTGTCTCAAACTAATTTACCCATTGTCTCTCCACTGTGCTATTTAGTATCAATCAAATACATACAAAATATTTTAAAACTAATTAACATGTATTGAAAGTTCCTAAGTGTGACCTTGTTTTTAAGTGGTTACTAGAAAAATAAATGTTCATTTGAAATAGGATCTTATGGAAACTCTGTTAGCTTTTTGAAAAAAATGATTTTAGGATCATGTATTAATTACACAAAAGGTTTACATTGTGATTATTTTAATATAGATAAATAATTGCCAGATTCCTAAATTACCTAGCAGCATTGAAAATGGAAGCTCAATAAAGTAATGTTAAAATCTGATTTTTAAAAAATTATTCATCAAAAATCATACTAAGTAAAGGGAGCCAGACCCAAATAACATGAACTCTATGGTTTCCCTCAGAGGGAATAATTAGTACATGTTTAGGCTAGTCATAGTAGAAGATCACAATAGCCCAATGTCTATGCCCATATGAACACATAAGATGATGCTAAGTGAAAAGAACTCCACGTTGTGGAAAGAAGTGGTATATCATTGTTGTAATTATTTTCAACATGCCATGTGAAACCATGCCCCTTTTTTTTTCTTTTCTTTTTCTCTCATATTCCCTTCCTGTGGTTTTACCCTGCTATCACTATCTGATCTTAGTACCCTTGGATACTGTGTATAGAGTGTATTAGAACTAGGGAAGGGAAAGGGAATACCAAAATCAAGAGACAAAGGATAAAAAGACAAACCATTACAAAAACAATACTTACAAAACCATTTCTTATAAACCAATTGTGCAACTCATGGGGGTGGGGAGGGAAAGAGGAAGGGGAAGAGGGGAATGAGGGGGGAGGGGTAAGAAATATACTCACTGCCTTACATATGCAAGTGTACCCCTCTGTACTTCATTTTGACAATAAAGAAGAAAAAATGATTCATCAATTGAAACAGAGAGTATTTTCACACTCAGCAGCATTGAAGAAACGCTAATCAAATTTCACTAAGCCTAGAAGTCACAGAAGGTCCACTAAGCAATCAACTATAATACACTCATTTCAAGTTTATTTTTTACTCTACGAATATTTCTGTACTATAAGTACACAAACTTAGTGAGTATAAAGTAGGAATACAATTATTCAATTCAGCAGAGACTTATTTTAGAAAGTCTCATGCATAGTCAATTAGGTACTCAAAAAATATTTAACTGTTGTCAGAACTTACTGTAAGACTATATACACTTAGTCCTAAAGTAGTGTTGTTTGTTTCCAAAAAAAAAAAAACCTTAATTAATTCAGAACAAAGAATGCTACTCTTAAGTCCAGAGTAGAGCAGTATTGATTTTAACATCTAGGTCACAACATCAAATACACAGCTAAGAGTTTTTGAGCTCAGCTCTCTGGGAAGGGATGTCAAAAAGGGTTTTGATAAAGGAAATTCTCTGTTGAAAACTATAAGCAAATGGAATAGCATTATAGGCTGGTGAAAGAATTTCACACAGAAGAGGATCCAAGATGAAATTTCAAGAATGGGATTCAAATAGGAACAAAATATTTAAAACCACATTAAAAGAGTCAAGTTGAATCTCCGTTCAAAATGTGCTACTATGTAGGGCTGGGAATATGCCCTAGTGGCAAGAGTTCTTGCCTCCTACACATGAAGCTCTTGGTTCAATTCCCCAGCACCACATATATGGAAAATGGCCAGAAAGGGCGCTGTGGCTCAGGTGGCAGAGTGCTAGCCTTGAGCGGGAGGAAGCCAGGGACAGTGCTCAAGCCCTGAGTCCAAGGCCCAAGACAGGCCAAAAAAAAAAAAAAAAAAAAAGTGCTACTGTTTATTTATAGAAGATAAGCTACAAGAATCCATTTTGTATTTACTTCTGCTAACTTATATACTGTGGTTTCCAGATGATTCAGTTCAACAGAATTTTCTTATGTGTATAAGATATTGTGTTTGAGTAGGGCTAGGAGGTGGCATTTGGGACATTGAAAGATTGAATGATCAATTATATATGAACATTTTACATATACCTAACTAATGAACTGAACAATTTTAGGTTCTATAACAGAGACACAATGTGATAAATACAGAAGAGAAAAATGTTACCTGCTGTGTTCTAGAAAAGAGTCATCAGTTACAACTATATTCTAAGTATTTTCAATATGCAGAAATGGGGAGATGCACAGATATATCAATATACTAGTGTGATTTGGGGATAATCCTTCCACCCTACTAGATTAAGTTTATAATCAATAATGTAAAACAACCATTTAGATCTTTTCGGCTTATTTTAATTTTTAAAAAATGTGTGCATCTATTTAAATATCATGAAAGGGGAGATACAAAGAGCATAGAGTATAGGTTATTAGTAGAGGAAAACTTCACAGACACTCTCAGATTCTGGAGTTACTAACATTTGTTCCCATGGGCCTGAGCTAGGAGATAATCACTCTTGATTTGCATCATGTTGATATATTCACAAATTACTTTGCCTTTATTGTTTGTAGTTACATTTTTACCATAATCAAGTAGTTATACAAAAGGATTACCATTCGGTATGTCAGTTAATGAGTACAATGTATCATGATTCGTATTGTTCCATGATCATTTATCCCAATCCAACCCCTCCCTTCAATTTTCCGAGTTTCATAGGATATTCACTGAATATTAAGACTCATTGTCCTCCATTCATTTTTCTCTCTTCATTTGTCTACTCCTTCCCTTGAAAAAGGGACACGGTAGCAGACATATGCTCAACATAAAGTGGAGCATCCTCGACTTTAAACACACAGGAGTATCTCTGAATATATTATGTCTTATGCAAAGAGACTGGCAGTAATTAGACTTTCCTTTCTTTGCTTGCTGTTAGTCTCCCTTCCTGTTTTAGCCTTTGGTACCTGGATTCTGCCACAGGTTGGAACAACTAGATTGTAGTTACAGAAGAGTCAGGAATTTCCTATTTACAATGGAATCAGTTGACTGGGTTAATCTATAAAAGGAAGTATTCAAGATAAATACATGTAAGGCTATTTCCACATGCATTGTTCAAACGCTTGTTCCAAAATGCTTTTACTACATCAGTGATTAAAATCAAGTAAAGTGAGCTGTCTGGTAAACTTTCTGTAAAGATTCAAAAACCACATATATAATTTGTATTAATAGATAAATATAGATGATAGGCAGACAGATAGATAGAGAGGTGTACCTTCATTTTTTAAACAAAACCAAAGCAAGTCCCCGAAGGTCTAACAAGACCCTGCATAAAACTTGAATGTAAAGAGACATTCCTGAACTAATAAAAATATTAGGAAAAATTAGATTGTACCTATCAAGTTTAGCATGGACATATATAACATTTCAAAAACAAGTAAATGCTTATTTCAAATCTCTTCTATCCAGATTTAATATGAGGCATGCTGTTCTAAATACTTCCATCAGTGTTCTCCTCTAGTCTTCTGGTGAACTCTTACGATCTTGCCACATAGTTAATCTCTCCTTTTTGAGATGTATTGTCATGGCCATCTCATAGAGTGTGTTTCTCTTTCTACCTCTGCCAGCCTTGCTGCATTCACTCATATTACCTTACAAGAATCTGGATATAAACCATTCAGCCCAATTAGACTTAACAAGCTTTCCTATGAAGGCTATAAGGGGGGAAACACAGATAAAATACAATGAGGACTGCATTTATTTATATTTTTAACTGGCTTAAATGGAAACTATACAAAGGCAAGTTAAAAAAAAATCAATGCTCAAGTGGCTGATATTGTAATTCTAGGATAATAACAGTATTTTGTCATTAAGTTCAATCTAGTTTCTTAAAAGAGCAAAGCATTTTATCTTCATTGATTTACATTTAAACAATTACTCATCAGTCGAGCATGAAGGAAAAATATGCATTATGCTTCTTTTAATTATGTGAGATCAATAATGATGATAAAAGTATTAATCAACCTTTGATGATTTATTGTTTATGCTATTGGCTATTAGGTGCATAACCCTCCATAGCAGTTTACTCAATAACTAGATTTTCTCATTCATTTTTACATTTTCTCCCAAGCACAAAGAATCTCACCATCACATATAGCAATAAACAAATTTTATATGCTTCTAACAGCCAGGCCATGTGATAAAATCTAAAGGTGTAATCCTATAATACTTACCCTCAGAGAGCTTATGGTGTGTCTAATTAAATATATGAAGATAAAAATAAAAATATAAGACTGTGTCAAAGTAGCTAGAACCCTTGGCAGTGCGGTTGGAGGAGGGAGAAGTTTCCTTATATAAATCCAATCAAAGAGCAAGCATGGCACTTAATCTGAGCTTAATTGCAAATGGAGTAGAATATAGAAAAAAATGGGATACATGTCAATTTATTGGAATAACAAAAGAATAACTTAATTTCTGTAGACAGAAGAAACACACTGAGACAGCAGATTAAACTCTCCGTGATATATGGGCCAACTAACCCAAAACCTATCCAGCAAACAAACATGACACAGAGAGCCCTTACCTCTCAGGAATGGAGACCTTTATCACTCCATAGCATATTCATTTCGACTCACTAGCTTCAGAAACAGCTCTGCTCTTAACATTTGGACAAATTTATTGCCTAATTATTTAGTTTGCCCTTTTGAAGAGTCTGTCTGCAGGATACTTTCCAAGAGAGAGCACAGAAAGTAGACCCTTAGAAAGTCATCTCCCCCAATGTATTAAAAGCAAAATAACCTTTCATCAAATGCTTTGTGACCATTTAAAATACTGAATTTGTGTTTTAATCATTGAGTTCAACAGGAATATAGCCAGTGGGAAGGACTTAATTACAGATGATGTCTTTCTCTGGGTTATGCCTGCAATCCCAAGAGATGTTTTAATGAAGTTCTGAGCTCTCAGACAGGAAAGGTCAAATAGTTTCCCCACCCCTGCCCCCATTACCCCAGAGAGCACATATCAGCACCTTTATCTTCACAGAAGTTCACCCAGGTATAGTAGCTGCCTGAGGCAAAAATTCCAGGAAACCAGAGTTCACAGGGAAACAATTCTCTGGAATTTGGTGGATACTAGAATAGCCTGTTTGGCAGCTTGAAGAGGGGCTGAATTTAAATCTGATTATAAACATATATTTCACTAGGAGTATATTATGCAAGAGGAACATCCATCCACTTGGGATTATATTATGTACTAAAGATTCATGGTATTTTTGACATATTTATATTGTGCAAATATTCAAATTTGAGTGAGATGAAAACAAGATGATTGCTTTTTGTAATAGATTTTTTAAAAGGTTAAATATGACACTTTATCTGATTCAAACTAATTGCTTAAATTACTTTACAATGAGCCAAAGAGCGAGAAGTTACATTTATAACACCTTTTCAACCTATTTATTCTTTTAAAAACTGTTTATTGTAAGGGTGATGTACAAAAAGGGTTACAGTTATATAAGTCAGGTAATGATTATTTTTATTTTTTAACAGTTTCACCCCTGCCTCATTTTCTCCTGGTTTTTCCCTCTCTACACCCTTCCCCCCAAGCTGCATAGGTCATTTCCAACATAGTGTCTAGTAAGCGTCACTGCTGAATTGCTTCACCCTTTTCTCCCACAGTTTATGTGCTTCCCCTTCTCTCCCCAAATCAGATAGACTTATATACAGGACAAAGGGTAAAGAAATAAAAAACAAGGCAAAAGGGAATAATATTTGTGTAGTTTAACATGGTAATACAATACTTGAGCATTTACACCTAGAAAGATCTTGAGTTTGAAACCAGCATGGCTCTATAGAAAGACCTTCTGTATTCATAAACTGCTCTATTATGGCAAAACTTTTGTGTAACTATTAAAAATAACTTTAAAGTACCCAAAAAAGATAAAAGAAAGCAACAAAAAATGCTTGTATTTATGAAAACAAGAGTTCCTGTTCTTACTGTTCTCAGCCTCCTAAGGAGCTAGTATTACAACAAAATATTTGCCCTATTACTCTAAATCATGGAAATAGATCTTTCTTTCTTAACTTAATTCTACTATTCTAATCGTAGCTATAATGTTTACTTTCTTAATATAAAATTATAATGCCTGATTAAAATAATGTATATTTCTATTCGGTGTACATCAATTACTGAACACGAAGAGATTTTTTTTAAAGGACACTGAAATCTAATTTCAGTGTTAACTCTAAGTAATTAGAGGCCATAAGTAAACAGAGTTAACATTGAGCCCCTAAAATAAATGGAAATGTACATTCATCCAACTAAGCCTGAGCAACACTTAAAAACAGACTCTAGACAAGATAAATATTTGTGATTAAAAAGACGGGATCTCTAACAAAGTCTAGTAACCAGGCAACTGGGAAGGAGGTTGAGAATAGGAGGAGTGATGGATTGACAAGAAGACTCGTCTCGATCAGCAGAGGCGCTCAGCTGTCATTATTTCTGGAAGCCTATCTCAATTGTTACCTGAAATTGGAAAAAAAACTAGTGTAACTCACTACAGTGTAACTAGTTTGCAAAATAGATGATCTCCTCTGGCCTATAATTTCTGGAGAGGATTCAGTGAGCTTTCTCTGTTCTGCTTCAATAAAAGAACAGAGCACAGATTCGGGAAGAAGTGCCACAAGGAGCCTGTGATGGGATCTGCGCCTAGGCAAGTGCCAAAACTGAGATTTCTAAGCTGGGGAACAAGATCGACCCTGAAACTGTCTTTATGCTGCTCAGAGCAGACCTGCCCCAGCGGCCCACCTTTGCTGGGCTTTATCCTATACCATAAGATACAATAAAAATGTGTATTATAGTATATTTGTTCTTGTCTAAATCATTTGTGTTTTTAAAGATGCACACCACCCACCCTGAACGTTTTCCAGAGACTAAAATCTCCTTTCAAAGTTAGAAAGCAGCAGCGAGGTAGAGATGTGCTATTCGTAGGCTAGTTAGTTGGAGGTCTAGGGACCAAGTCATCCACATAAAATCGCAACACCTTCAGCCCATTCCTGTGTAGAGAAGTAGAATAAAATGAAAAGTGCTTTATCCAGGTGTTGGCATACCAAACTAGGTGTTGAGTTGCATGCTTAAGGATTTCCTTTAGCTGATTTCACTCCATGGATAACTCATTTAATGACCGTTTTTCTTGGGTCAACAACAGCAACAAATCTTCCCAGGAGACAAGTTCTACCTTATCAAAGACTCCAGGGGAAGGACCGGCCTGGAGCTAAAAACCCAGAAGCTGCCACTGAGAAAGGCAGAGACCCAGGCTCTCACTGGCCCTGCCTTTTTCTTCTTGTTTTCTTTTTCCTAATCTTTGCCAGGCTGTCAGTAGAGACCTGGAGGAAGCTTTGGCCCCTGCAGCTTTGCTTTTATCTCTAAGACAATAGCGCCTCTCTCTGCCCCCCTGTAGGATTCAAGGAAACCAAACCCTCGCTAGCTCCTCAGCCCGAATCAACTGGCCCACCGCTGTCCCCACCCCGTCGATCGCTACCCCCTTCCCTAGTTCGTCTTGTCCATTTGTGCCAGCGCACCCGTACCCTCACCCATCCAGCGCCAAGGCGAAGTCACCAGAGACTTGAATTCCCGCCTGCGCCCTCCAACCCTGTCTGTGGGCTGGAGTTGGGAGCAGCGCCCTGGCCCCAGTGGCTCCCAAGGCTGCGCGCCCAGGGCGCACCCCGCACCGCACTGGGGCTCTGGGGTGGGCCCGCCCGCGTCTCGCCCCGTCCCTGCCTGGGGCACCCTCGGGCTTGTTTGCTTGTCCTTAGTCCCAGAGCCACACCGCTCCCTCCTCGGGCTGCTTCTACAGCCCTTTGCTTCCTGCGGCTGGCTTCTTTTTTTCTCTCTTTCTCCCTTTCCTAGGCTCCATCAAAGGTGACTCTGTTATTGAAATATGAAGCCATTTCCTCTCCAAAACCCTTGGTTACTCAAGGCGGGAATCAATGGACCTATATACTCTCCCTCGAGTTATAAATAAATGTCTATTTGTTCAGGAGGCGTTTTCCCGCGTGTCCCAGCATCTTCCGCAGTGGTTGTTTTAGAAGTGTGCCTGTGAGTGTGTGAGTGTGTGTGTGTGTGTGTGTGTGTCCTTGCGCGCGCGTCTTATGCCCATCTGGTTTTAATCCTGAGTGTGGATCCATAGTCCAACCCCACCCAGCCAGGCTCCCCCTTGCATTCCCTGCTCTATAAATAAATCCAGGTCCCTGGGCGCCGTCATCCTGGGATAGCATCGCAATTGTTTGTTCACAGAGATTCAACCCAATATTGATAGGGAGTGCAATAAACAGAAGTTTTATGTGCTGTTATCATCACTGTGAAGGAAGGCTCTCTTCTCTGCCTGGATTTTCTTTTTAAGGTGAAACTTCCAAAAAGGAAAATGAAAAAGATAAAACGTGAAAATCGGGCACGGGGAGTCCGCCTCAAAGATCACGACCCCATCCCCTGTGGACAGAACCGCACGAGGAGACCGGGCCCCAGAGGTGTGGTGTGGGTGGGGAGTTGTGGCAGAGGCAGCTGCTTTTCCTGAGCCCCAGGGCAGGGTTGTAGGGGATCTGAGCAGAGGGGAAAGTCATCTAAGAGGCTGCTGTTTTACAAGGTCTGGGCAGAGAGGCCCCTCCCTCTCCCCCTGAAGTTTGCATGGAGTGTGCATTAGGCTGTAATTAGAGGATCTGGGAGGAGACCTTTCCTAGTGACGCTTTGCTTTTCTTCTGCTCTTGGTGAGAAAGTGCCTCCTTCTCAGGATCAGGACCTCTGCCATCCAGAGCCACAAAGAGACATTCTGCGCCCTCTCTCTCTCACACACAAACACACACAAGGACAAGCTTGCGCGCGCGCACACCCCTCCACCCCCACCCACACATTCACCCAGAGACAAACTTAAGGTGAGGAGCCAGAGCACTAGCTTCACTTCAACTTCAGCTTCCAACTTCAGTGGAACTTGAGAGCATCCAAACTTCTGCATTTCAGGAAAAGGTAAAACTTGCTTAATATATACTTCTTTCCTCTTCCAGCCAACCTTTGGAGTCTTTAAAATTTCAGAGACAAAATACATATATAATGTATGTATGCGTTAAACAGATTCTATGCTTTTCTTCATTTTTCATTGAACATGAGCCATCATATTTTTAAGGTCCATATTGTCAGATAAAATACTGCTTAAAAAACAGACTTGATCTAGAAGTGGAAAGATAATTAACTCTAGATTGTTATTATTATTATTTTTTTGCTTTTGCTAGTGCTACTACAAATCTGGTAGGCTTCACAATTCCATTTGGTGAGTTTCCATTGGAATTTCAACAGGCATTTTTATGGCCCCTGAGATGAAAAAGGGACAGAACAAGCTGAGATGGGAATGACCGCACTAGATTTATGAGTATATAGGTATATACATTTATGAATATATAGGTATCCATGTAAGAGAAAGTTACTTCAGTCATATGTCAATGCATCTTAGACAAATAGTCTTGGAGATATCGCCAATTTTTAAACTTTCTCTAGCTAATTATAAAGTTTAGACCAGGGTGTAGTAATGATGCTAATGGATCATCTTAATATGCTTAAAAAAAAAGAAATTTTAAAGTCCTTAATTCTTAAGATGGCTTTTTAATGTTACTTGAAGACTTATTAATATGTGATTATTCACCAATGAAAACAAACCTGAACTCCTCTGGGATGAATTTTGTGTTGTTTTCTTCAACTGAATTTGACTGCTGGGTTGAAAATAAGATGGCCTGTTATTTGGAAAACAAATTGTGTTATTTTCACTTATCACTGGAAAAATACACAGAGCGCCAGTACATTTGGGAGTTTGGTTGGTGGGAAGTGTTCCTGTGCATGTTCCAGTGTGATGTCATAAAATCAAACATGCTGCTGGCTTCCTGCAAGCTAACAGGTCTTAAGAAATAAAGCCTGTGAATTAATTTCTGATGAATATAATATTTATTCACCACAAATGTGGTTTCTGGTAACCATTTCCATTTGATTATTTCAGTAACTTTATGAACATTTCTGTGACTTCAACATTTTAATGAGATCATAAAATGGGAAATATTTTCTAGCAAAGGTATCCCATACTTCTCTGTAGATAACTTCTTATGTGACATTCCTTAATCTGTATTTAACTTCAGCATCATGTCCATTTCTTCATTTGACTTAAATTTTTTCCTTTCACTCAGTATTATAAAATGTATATCAAAGTACTACTGAGTATTTAAAGTTAATTTATAATCACGCCTGTATATCCATTCTTAAAAGAAAACAACTTAATTGTTCAGGTTAAGTGACCAAATTTGTGGGTGTATTTTTTCTTCATGGTGAGTTTCCCAATATGTTAGAAATACTTTACAAATAGAAAAACTGTGTAAAAAGTAATTTTCCTGGGCTAATTAAAGTGGCAAGAGAAAACCAACAATCTCAAAAGACCAATGGTCTAGGAGCCAGAGGCCACACAGGAGCGTCCAGTGGGCCTGAGCTTTTTCTGAGAAACAAGAACTAAGGGAACATCATGTTCTTACAAAGTGAGCCATTTATTTCCAACACGGTCCTGTCTCTCAGAGGAATGACTGACACTGTAATTTAGAAGTACTGAAGAAACCTTCATAGAGAAGAATCAATTCATTATATCCCTAGTGGTTTCCCTTCATTTTCCTTCCTTTGGGAGCCAGTACCACATCCAGGATAAATACATTCAGGGTATGCAGAAAACGACTTTATGAGTAGATGGTCGGTTGAACAGTCTTGCCTTTTAGCATGTGGAGTGGTGGTATTTTCCTAGCAGTTGAAGAAGTCTTTTGAATCATAAGGTAGAACTGCATTTCATCTTTGTAAAGATGAACAAGACTCATATTCAGAAAATGACTCCTTTCAGAAAGCAATAGTTTCCATTTCCATCCATATATATATATATATATACTTTATTTTCCAGATTATATATAATATAGATATATAATGTATATTATATATGATATATATATATATATAATGTGTGTGTAAGGTTAATGGTATTCTTCCAATTAAAATTTCAACATAATTCAGGAAAATTATAAAAAATTACTTTAGTATTATCATTTTCTGTGGCTCTAAACCCAGTCTTCATTATTTGTAGAGATAGTACTTAATCTATGTCATGTAAATATACTTCGTCTGATATTTAAAGTAACAAAATGTTGGGAGAAGTGGAGACCTGGATATTCTTGGGAACTCAATCAATAGTGTTTAAGGAGGATCAGGGAAAACAGCTGGTTAAACAAATATTAGGTGCAGAGAGGATGGAATAGTATAAATTAATAATGCAACTCTTTATTTACACTATGAATGGGAGGGTCTGTGCCGGTTAAATGCGTGTGGTATGGTCCCTCTTCGCCACCTAGTGGAAAATTCAAAGACAGCTTTCTCTCCAGCCTCTCAAAATTCTGTCCCTCATTTGGCTAACATTTTTTTTTAAACTAAAAGCTGGAGAGTGGGTTTGGTGCTAACATGATAGAAAATAAAATAAGCGGGTGTTATTTAATTCAAAAAATGATCAAGGCCTCACTGAACCGTTTATTAAATTCTCAATGGCTGCATTTTAAAGCAATTTTGTCTTTATTGGTTAATTTTCCAGTAACTTTCTGCCTCCTTGAGGATAGAGTTTAGTAACTGATCTCACTTCTAACACAGAACATGTTTTTTTATAGACATGCAGTGACCTAGTCCAATGAAAGATGAAGAGAGCATGACTTTTGAATTACTGTTTCTCCAATGGAAATGAATTTATGTAAAACTTGTTACCAGGCTTAGTTAAGTAAATAACTGCTAGCTTTAAAGACAAGCACATGAATCCTAGAGTATTTTATTCCGCATTCTTTATATTTTTATTAAGTAGAAAAGACATCTTTAGTGATGTACATTTTATAAAATATTGCTCTTAAACAGTAATGATTACTTGCTGGGAAATTTCATCTACACTTGTTCATATGCAATTTTAAAGATCCCATAGAGTCGACATAATAGAGAATAAATATATAAGTAATTGCTGTTTGAAAGAATCATTCAGGAAGCATGGAAGATTGATACATTTGAGTATTGCAGTTTTGAGTATCTTAAGGAGATACATGAATTATGACTTCAATTGGCTCCTTGCAAGATATATTGGCTATTGGCAACAGTGTTCAGCAAATCAGCACCAATCAAGACAAGTTATAAAATTTAGAATAGTTTTACTATGCCTCCAAAGGGGAAAAATGATGAATTTGTTACTTGTTAAGTACTTCAGTTACAATGTACCAATTGACTTACATATGCCTAATGTTGTGAAAATAAGAAGATCTCCCTTTAGGAGTTTTGTTGTTTTTTTAATTTGGTTCATTTGTCATTTCCTGGTTTGACACTTAGATCTACACAGTAAAAGGAGTGTTGCTTACTAAGTTCTTGTGCAAGAATGCTACTGAATTAGCGCCTATAGAAATCAGAGATGATTATTCATGTATGACAGGTCATATTACCTTAAACCTTATTTCCAGTAAGTCATTATTTACAAGAAAAAATTCTTTTTGATAATTTTGTATGATCATCTTTGTGGTTTAGAATAAGTTACATCCTCATTCCAGTGAGACAGCACATTAACCATTTCCTAAAAATCAGAAGTCCTGAAAGTACAGTAGAGTCATGGATTGAAACTGTGTAAGAACTTTTGGTGATTTCTGACAGCATCATGCCCCTAGATGAGGACAAACTTTATAATTCACAGTTAAGCTCTCTGAAATGGCCTGGCACAACTGTGCTCTTGCTTACATTGTTGGAAATGTGTATGATGGTTTTTCTCACTGATGGAGATATGAGAGGACATTTAGCAAAGATTTATTTCTCAATAGTTGTTTCTCAGGCACTAACTAGGCTAGCTGGCATCTTTAGCTGGGGCTTGTCCCTCCTTTTGTACTCAGAATGTTCTTTCTAAAATAATCAGTGCATCAAAAGGAACGCGAACCTAAAACATGGTAAAGACTTGGAGTATCTGTGGAGTCACAAACAACTAGTAACTAAAACATTCCAGCTTGATAGTTATAATTGTTAAGCTATTTGGTGCATATATCATGCAAAATGATTGGCATCTCTCTTAGCTAAGTAGATAAGACCTTTGTTTCTTAGGTTTTTTTTAGGCCCAGGACTTATCAGGACTAGCTATAAGTCCTGGGCCTTGGACTCAGGGCCTGAGCACTGTCCCTGGCTTCCTTTTGCTCAAGGCTAGCAGAGTGCTAGCCACTTGAGCCACAGTGCCACTTCTGGCCGTTTTCTGTATATGTGGTGCTAGGGAATCGAACCCAGGGCCTCATGTATACAAGGCAAGCTCTCTTGCCACTAGGCCATATCCCCAGCCCCTGTTTCTCAGTTTTGTAGACACAGATAAAATTAAAAAGGCAGCTGGGATGCTTCAGAACTGCTGCCGAGCTAGGGTTCAAATAGTATGTCTACTTGGATGAACAAGAAAAGGAAAAATGCATTTTCCCCAAATGGTTGTCCACTGGTTTAAACTAAAATACAGACTGAGCAAGGATGACTTAGGACTTTCCGTTTGCACCAGACAGGCACCATGCTGAGTTTTGCATAGCAATTCGCTCCTGGAGGTCACAAGCTAGTGGAGAAGACAGATGGGCACACATCATGAATCACTAGTAAAATTTGCCAAGTAGGTGACATTCGTCTTCCTAGACTCCAGAGTCTACTTCCTTCGCACTTACCCATACTTTCCATTCCCTTCTAACACATAAATGGAGGCTGTTGCTCTTCACCCTGCACCAGCTACAGGACCTGATAGTCTCTGGTGTTATTGATTTTTTTTTACTACCCCTAAGTGTGAAAGAGTTTCACTCATGTATTTACATTTCAAGCCTTTTATCTCTTAAAGTAAATGTTTTGTTTTCTGTAAAAGGAATTTGAAACATCCCAAACTTTCCTCTTGCTACACCAAAGGGTGTAATTAAGCCTAATTTTGTTCTCCATGGTCTTCAGTCTCTTGGTTGTCCTAAGGCCTTATGTGAGGACACAAGGATTTCTTCATGGCCTGTTTCTAGGACCTCAAAGAACTTTAGGTGCTTTTAACCTCTGTGGTTCCATTTGCTAAGCCTGATCAACCTGTTCTTAAAACTTCCCTTATAGTTTAGCCAGATGTCTCCCTCATTTACCCTCAAGAGTAGCCAAAGCGACTTCCTATTCTTATAGTCTGGTTGACTGAGTCAAACTTTTATCCCTTATCTTATCAGTTCATCAACAAGCTTCTACTGTGGCCTCTGGGTAAGAAAGTATTCATAGGTACTGTTTTGGAATCAAATGCTACTCTAAGTAATCCTGAATGGAGGGAAGGAGAAAAGTGAAGGCATCTATTTGGTCCAAGAGCTCCTTAAAGGCCTGGAGCTAGAGGAAGATAAGGTTGTTCTCAGGAGAAACACAGTAACAAGCCACCCTGCTGAACATTTGAGTGAAAGCTAAGTCATTTAAAACAGTCAGGTCCTTCAGTTGCAATTGTTTTTTTTTGACATTGATGTGTTGTTCATACATGTTAGAAAACTACTAGGAAAAAAAAGTGAAAATCTATTTTGCCTTTCTAAAAGTAAAACTAAGTAGAGTCCTTTGGTTAAATTGCTTTTGGTTGCAGGTTTAATATGTGGTAAAATTATAGTCATGATTTATTTGGTGTCACAAAATAATTTATGCAATTTTTTTCCTTACTGTACTCCATGGAATATATCACCATAGTGTAATGTTTTGGCAAGATATGGTTGAAGTTCATACACAAAGGATACTCACCACTTTGTAAGTTCCTAGGCCTGATGATCTTTATTTCAGGAGATGGTTTCCTTCACTTTCTTTCCCATAGTTTTATTCACTGAACTGAGACTTATGAATGCTTGCCATTCCATAGGTGATCAAGCAAATTCGCTGTTGTTTCTGTCAGCCCAGCCCAGTCCTGACCCTGGGCCCTGGAGCTTTCCTGGCCCCTTTCCTATTTCTTGGCTATGTCTTGCTACCCATCAATGTCAAATCCATGAATTCACCTTAGATCTTAATGTAGATTTTATATAACTACCTATAGTCTTAGGTTAAAATGTAAATAAAATTCATTGACACTTTCAGCAAACTTCTAAATTTTAAAAATGCAAAGGATTGAGAAGGGAGTTCAGAGGCAGAGTGCTTTTGTAGCCTGTATGAGGCCCTGGTCCTACCCCTGAAACTGCATAGGCATAGACAGAAAGACAGAAACAGGCAAGAGGAAGAAAGGAATGAAGGGAGGAAGAGAAGGCAAGAGGGAGGGGAAGAAAAAAGGGAAGGAAGAAAGGAAGAAAGAAAGGAAGGAAGGAAGAAAGAAAGAAAGAAAGGAAGGAAGGAAGGAAGGAAGGAAGGAAGGAAGGAAGGAAGGAAGGAAGGAAGGAAGGAAGGAAGAAAGGAAGAAAGAAAGAAAGAAAGAAAGAAAGAAAGAAAGAAAGAAAGAAAGAAAGAAAGAAAGAAAGAAAGAGAAGGGAGGGAGGGAGGGAGGGGAGGAAGAGAGAGGAGGAGGGAACAGAGGAAGGGAAGCAGGAACAAAAGAGAAAGGAAGGGAAAGAAAAGGAAGGAAAAGGGAGAGGAGGAGAGAAGAGAGAAGAAAGGAGGGAAGTAAAGAAGGAAGGAGGGAAGGAAGAAAAGAAGGAAGAGAATGAGGGAGGGAGGAAAAAAGAGAAAAAGGAAAATCTGAGCTGCATTCAGGAAAACAGTCCAATGGCCTTTGCCACAGCATGAGCAATACGCAATGAGGGCCTACCAGTTGATTGGGAGACAGTCTGGATGGCGTGAATGCTTTAAGGGCAGGTTGATCACATGCTATTGATTAACATGGGGGATAAAGGAAAAATAAAAATTTCTCAGAGAAAATGGTACATCTAATTTACTACTCATGTTTTGAATGAGTATGTCTTAAGCACAAGCTCAAGGCAGAAGTTGAGGCTGGAAACAAACTTGTAATACCTTCCATTGAAAGGTTAATTGAAAATTGTTGGGAGGTGGGGAAGAAATCATGTCTGAGAACAAAAAGGGGAGAAAGAGTTGACCAAAACCTGAAACCCAGGAGACAACAGATAAGAATGAGGTTTACCATCATATATGCGTTGTTTGGGCCTCCATTTTATAAGCTATAAGTGCTCGCTGAGTTAGATAACAGCAATGCTTATTTAATCCCTTCCATCTCCCAGTCATAGTCCTCTGCACGGAAGAGATGCCAGACATGTTTGTTGAATTAAATGAGATTAAAATGGCATTTCTGAGCCTTGTTGCCCTAATGACAGATTTCTATAATAATAACCCTGAGTAAGGACCCCCCAGATGTCTGAATTGTAGTTATTTATTCAATTTTGTCCAATACTGAGTTAACTTTAAATATATGTTGCTCATTGTTGTTGTGTAAAAATCAGTCACCAATACACATGTGGCATGGGGGGTAATTCACTCTGGTATTTGATAAACCATGGTGATGTTGTTTAGTTTAACATATGAATGAGGTAGCCATAGAATACAGCCTAGTTCCTTTTCCCTGCAGCTCTTCCCTTGCTTCCTTGATCTTCAGGCCTTCTACATTGGATCCTTAGGTCACATTGAAATATATACTGTTGTGATATTCTTAGCAACTTATATTTTCTCTCCTAGTTCTCTCACAACTCATATAATTGTCAGACAATATCTACGGAGTAATTTAGTTGTTTTGATATAGGTATGCCTCCATATTGCATGAGTCATACTTACATTAAGCAAATTTTTCTGCTTCAATTGTTGTTGTTCTGGTCCTAGAGCTGGAACTCTAGGCTTGGATGCTGTCCCTGAGCTCCTTTTTGCTCAAGGAAAACACTCTACCACTTTAGCCACAATGCCAGATTTTTCTGTGATTAACTGGAGATAATAATAGTCTCATGAACTTTCCTGCCTGGGCTGGATTCAAGCTGTGATCCTCAGAGCTCAGTGTCCTGAGTAGCTAGTATGAGCCACTGGTGCCCAGCTCTTACTCAATTTTAACTGGAAGTTCAGCCTTTATTTTATTGGTGTATCTGTAACTCTATGTCCTATTGATATAGTTAAACATGAGATTTCTCCTTGAGACTTCTGACACTTTTCTTCTAAATACCAATGAATAAAGCTATTAAATTTACTTAGTTCTTGGCATTTTATTGGAGGTGCTGTGGTTGGAACACACAGTCTTACCCATGCTGAGCAAGTTCTTTGCCACTGAGCCTTATCTCCATCCCTACTAAACTTATTTTTCTAGTGAAATAAGAAAATTTCAAAATATTCCCATGTTTAGTAACACGTATCTCTAATCCTAGTACTGGTGAGTTTGAGGCAAGAAAATCACAAGTTGGAGGTCAGCCTGGACTATGTAAATCTTTGTGCACAAAACAAAAAGCAAAGACAAAGGAGAAAAAGAAAAGAAAGATGACCTAAATGGGATTAACTAGCAGCATACTAATATAGTTACAAATTTACTGAACATTCATAACTATAGTATTATTCTAAGAATACCACAATTGTATGTTTATGATTTTATTCATGTCAGCAATTATTAAAGCAATAATTAAAATTTATTATTTTTAAATGAACAGAAGTGTGTATGTGTTTGTGTGTGTAAAACAAACTCATTGCAGAATATCTAGAAAGCCTTTTCCCTTGATAGTTGTTATATTGTAGTTTTGCTGCCACCTTGTGGCAGATGGAGCCATTACCCACTATAGCAATTCATTAACATCCAGATTGTCCATTTGGCCAATATTGAACTTATCCTTTATATGATTAACACATTCCACTTACTTTAGTACCAAGAAAATAATGTCAAAGATGTAATGAAAATATTTTGTTTGTCTTCCAGTTGGTATCTCATTATTGAGAAAATCATTAAATTGTGCCATTTAGTGCTATGTGTTTATTTTAAATGCATAAATTTGGAGTGTCTTCATGTATATTCAATTTATTATACAGACCTTACCGAGAACTTTGTAAATGCCATGATTCTTAGATTGAACTGAATATTTTCCTTTGACCAAATTTGGTTTTTGTCATCTCTATGTCGAGAAGGTTATCTTTGAGAATGAAACGAGTGCCTTACTAATTAAGCCAGTCAACAAAGTTTAAACAAAAACAGACACAAGAAAAGAGTTCATGTATAAAGAATTTTAATATCTCATAATCCTGGTCACTTAAAGTGGAAAATTTGGATCATTGTAAACTTTGATTACTATACCAAGGAGCTGACCTGGGGTCTCCATTCTTACTTTCTACTTACCCATCCCCTTTCCATTCCATGTTGTTTTCTCCCTTGTCAAGCTCTCGCTGACACTGTGTTCTTTTCCTACTGTCTTCAGGGCAATAGGTAGTGATAAATCACCATTTGTTCTATGTCACCCCCAAATTCTGGGAATTTCTAGGAAAAATTTAAAACACACCACATGAAGTGTCAGCTATAGAATTCTGTTCAATTAACTGCCTCATTAATGCTATGAGATAGGTCTACCACTTGCCTTTAAAATTTGTAGCTTCTCATATTTCCATTAGCAGATGTCCCAACCTTCCTTATTCACACTGAAGTTGGAAGCCATAACAAGCAACATTCACATCACCCTGACACCCAAACTAGCCCTGGTCTGTACCTTCTTTTCTTCTGACAAAATAGTGATTTTTAAATCTCTTGCTTCTGTTTTAATATATACATAATTTCATTATTATTGTTATTAAGGAATTGTACAGAAGTGTTAACTATCTCACAATTAAGATAATGCATGCCTTTCTGTTTTGGACAATGTCACCTCTTCCTTCATTGTCCCTCAGTTTCCCCCTCCTGTCCCTGTCCCCAAGTTGCATAGTTCATTTTCACATAGTGTCTACTGATTGCCATGATTGCATTTGTTCAACCATCCCCCCTCCCTTTCTGCCCATCCCCTTTGACTCCCTGAGAAACAGAAAAAGAAAAGGAAACACACAACGTACACACAACAACAATTACATAAATTAGGCTATAGATGTTGGCACAATGACACTTCAGAAAGAAAAATAGCGATTGGGGTAGAAACAATCTTTTAGAATTAATGGCTTAGAAATAAAAACAAATCAGAAATTCGAGTGCTTATAATGCCTCAGTGAGATAAACACCAAAATGACAAAACAAAAAATAGCAACAATAAAACAACAAAATGTACTCTAGGGGGTATAACACCACAGAGCTGCTCATCAAATGAGAGAGAGAGAGACAGAGACAGAGACAGACAGACAGAGACAGAGAGACAGAGAGAGAGACAGAGACAGAGAGACGGAGAATGCAACCATCCTGGGGGGGGGGGTGCAAAATAAAAACTCTAGCAGAACAAAAAGTAGCAAAACTCAATAATTGGAAATTTGGCTTTTCTTTCCACTGTAGGAAATATGAAAAATCATCAAGTTGGCTTATGTCGTAGTAGCTTTTTATGCACTCGGCAGTTTTCTCTGATATTCTTCCAGCCCTGAAGCAGGCATAAGAACTGTCACCCAGGGTGACACGATCACTTGATAGGTGACCCCACAGGCTCTGACATACGCTTCTCAGAGACCGCCCACAGTGTCCATCATTTTGTATGGCTGGAGTCTGAGGTTTTGAGTGTCCAATGGAGACAAGCAGAAGAAAGGTTCTTCGTCCCTAGAGATCTATCCAAGGACCTCGCTCACTGAAGAGTCCTCAGGGTGACAGTATGAGGACATTTTCTTCCTGTGGTCTGTTTGTGCTTGGCTCAGATTTCTCTTAATCTATTATTGCTTGTCAGACCCTTAGTTCTCACACTGGTCTATCTGTGGCACTATAATTCATTTTTGGTAGCCTGGTTAGCAGGTTATTTTATTCATCCTTATGATTTTTCTCAGAGTTCTGAGCTGAAGGGTCAGCAGTGGAATCTAATCTTTTCTATCCTCCACCCACTACGGGAATCCACAGTGTAATACCACAGACAGATGTTTCTTGATGGGCTTCAACACCTGCCATGACAGGGAGCAAAGTTCTTTGCTTTTAGAGGACTTATCAGAATGTTCTGATCTTGTGAAAGCTTGGCTTAGGTAATACCCATGCATTTTGCTAGTTGTTCTCTATAAAGCTACATAAAAATAGTCTAATACCTCGACCATGCTTGGGCAGTGAGTTTCTAAATGCAGACAATACTGCTCTGTAAACTTTTGTTTATTTCAAACACTTTATTCTAAACTCTGATTATTTTATTATTACTATCTTTCAAGCTATAAGTCAATTGGTTCTTCATATGACTTTAATGTTCATGAGTAGAATTTGAGCCTTGAATTTCTAAAAAAAAAAAAAAGAATTCTTATTATACTGACATCCACTGAAAGCAAACATCTTGACTGAAGTCTAATAGAAATGAAAAAATAATAATAATGCCTTTGTTACTGGAAAGGTCTTATTTCATAAAACAAATAACTAGTGGCCCAAATAAATGAAAAATAAATACCAACACAGACTTCAAAACCTTCATTTTGAAAATGGACATTAGCCATCTGTGCTCATTTATTGTATCTTTATTTTATGCACTCTTTCAAATCAATCAATGGGAACAGAATGAAAAGAGCTCTGTGCCCTCATTAAACACATGCATAGGTACTAGCAAAAAATTGAAACCTAGTTTCTTATTTCCAGATTTATCATAGTAATGCATTAATTACTGAAAGGCAAATAAAAATAGTTTGAAGAGTTTGTGATTCCTCTATTGGAGGATAATATCAATTTGTTGTAATTGCTATAAAGTAAAATGTGATAATAATTTACATTATTGCTTATTTGTGGCAATTTCCCTTCTCCTCCATCCCTCCTTGCCTGTACCAGAAAGACAAGAGCTTTGCAATAGATCCTGCTGGGATCAGTATATTATTACCTCGAGAGTATGAATGCAGCAGAAATTTCAGGAAGGAGACCTTTATAATCATCAGAATGCCAGCTTCTCCATGTTTGTCAGAATCTTGACTTCTGTGCCATACAATAGCAAATAAATATGATTTTAAAGAAAATTTTCTTCTCAATCTACCAGGAGACATTCTGATATGTTCATATGGAAACGTAGTTTGAATCACATTATTTTACTATTATTATTTTTATTATTATTACTATCTTCAACATTTTCATCGGCCATTAATTAAGTCTATTATTCCAAGCCATGGAACAAGATGATTTAATGTCAAATATCTCAGAAATCAGGATTTTTTTGTTTGTTTGTTTGTTTGTTTTTTAAAAGCTAAACTCTTTATTAGTATATTCTTTAAAAAATAATATTACTTAAGAAATAAATAATTTACAGTTCGTTTCAGGAATCTTCTGGCCTTGTTAAATTTGAAGACTGATTATTTTGACATTACATTTCTGCCACAGGAGTATAAAACATCTTCCATCATAGTGCCATTTTAGGTCAATATTAGGTAATAGTGAGAAACCAGGAGTATTTTGTAAATCTGTTTTGAACCAGAAGGCATATTGTATAACTAGTAATAGTAAAGAGACATGTATTAGAGTTTAAGTAGTCTACAGATTGTGTGTGTGTGTGTGTGTGTGTGTGTGTGTGTGTGTGTGTGTGTGCTGGGGCTTGAACACAAAGACTGTACTACTATACTTTTGCTTGAACCTCTCATTCCTTTTTTTTTTGAACTTCACATTCTTGTTTGACTTTTTCACTCACAGCTAGTGTTCTACCACTTGAATCCTACCAAGTCACCACTTCCAGCTTTCTCCTGATTAAGTAGAGATAAGAGTCTTGAGGATTTTTCTGCCTTGAATGGCTTTTTTGTTGGTATTGGTACTTGAACTCAAGGCCTGTGTACTGTCGCTGAGTTTTTGCACTCAAGGCTAGTGCTCTACCACCTGAGCCACAGCTCAAGCTTTTGATTTATTCATTTATTTATGTATTTATTTATTATTTTTGGTGGTTCCTTAGAGATAAGAGTCTTACAAACTTTCCTGACCTGGCTGGCTTTGATGTGATCCTCAGATCTCAGCCTCCTTAGAAGCTAGGATTACATGTATGAGCCACCAGCACCCTGCATGCCCTAAATGGCTTTGGCTTCCATCCTCCTATCTCAGCCTCCTGGGTAGCTAGGATTACAGGCAAGAGGGTTTTGTGTGTTGGTGGGAGGAAGAGAACGGATATTTGAATTTAAGGCTTCGAGTTCACCAGGCTTACTTGCTTAGTTAGTGCTCTACCACTTGAGCCATGCTTTCAGCTCAGATTTTATGTTGGTTGTTTTGGAGACAGCGACTTATAGATTTGCTCAACTAGGCTAGCTTCAAACAACAATTGTCCGCATGAGAGGTTAATGAGTACAGGTATAAGCCACCCGTATCTAGCTGTGTCCTTGATTTATTTGTACATTTCATTTACGGAACAGAATGTTTTCATAAACCATGGATCTGAATTTTTGGAGTAGAGGCAAAGAGGACAGGAAACATATTTGGATGGGCAGTCAAAAATGTTTTCTAGCGGGGCTGGGGATATGGCCTAGTGGCAAGAGAGCTTGCCTCGTATACATGAGGCCCTGGGTTCAATTCCCCAGCACCACATATACAGAAAACGGCCAGAAGTGGCTCTGTGGCTCAAGTGGCAGAGTGCTAGCCTTGAGCAAAAAGAAGCCAGGGACAGTGCTCAGGCCCTGAGTCCAAGCCCCAGAACTGGCCAAAAAAAAAACACACACACACACACAAAAAAATGTTTTCTAGCATCTGTGCCCTGGTATAGAGTTGAAAAATATCAAAGTAAATAAAAATGCCTTAGAGCATACTGACTTCCAATTTTAGAGCTGGACATAACTGCACTTTCCTCAATGTAATACTTGTGAGTCTGTGACTAAAAGCTCACTCCACAGGCAAAACAACTCAGTACTGTAGTATTTTTGCTAGAAGTAAAAAGAAAGCATCAATGTCATGTTTGTACAGTAAGGACACAGGGAAGTGTCATTCAGAGTGAGCTGTTTCTGTGTAGGTTGTTTTAGTAATAGTACAGTCACAGTATAATAGTACAACTTAATTTAGTGCAAAGTCTGGACACACTGGAGAAGGAACAATGTTTTTAATAGTTTATTGGTGGTCAGAAAAATTACATTGAATGTTTTATTTTTCTTCAGCTATTTTTTTATTTCATGTATATATCTGAATGACACGGTTTACTTTTTATTGGCTTAGTATTTTTCACCACTGGCCAAAATTTTATACACAATATTGAATTTGATTTTTCATGTTTAACATATACGTTGTTAGTGCAAACTTTTTTTTTTTTTACAGTCCTGGGGCTTGGACTCAGGGCCTGAGCACTGTCCCTGGCTTCTTTTTGCTCAAGGCTAGCACTCTGCCACTTGAGCCACAGCACCATTTCTGGCCGTTTTCTGTATATGTGGTGCTGGGGAATTGAACCCAGGGCCTCATGTATAGAAGGCAAGCACTCTTGCCACTAGGCCATATCCCCAGCCCTAGTGTAAACTTTTAATAAGTGTTTTTTATTGAACTATCATATTATGTTTCCACTTAATCAAGAAATGCTTAGAACTGAAAATTATCAATAAGATGTTGTGCTACAAAAATCATAGGAATGTCCTTACTTCCATAATCTTGAACTTCAGTCTTATTGTTTCAAGATTTGAACTATGAAACCAAGTATATTTAGATTTAAGTCCCAATAAGGACTTCTGTTATATGCAAGTTACTTAACACCTCAGTTTCATTACATTTTATGAAATAGCATTTGCTCATAAATAGTATTTGTATTCTGAGAATCTACCAAAATAATACACCTAAAACACCATAGAAATCACTGAAATTTCGGTAGCCATTTCTGTTATTTTGATGGGTTTTTTTGTTTGTTTGTGTTTTTCCAGTCCTGGACTTTCAACTCAGGGCCTGAGCACTGACCCTGGCTTCTTTTTGCTCAAGGCTAGCACTCTGCCACTTGAGCCACAGCGCCACTTCTGGCCATTTTCTATATATGTGGTGCTGGGGAATCGAACCCAGGGCTTCATATATACGAGGCTAACACTCTTGCCACTAGGCCATATCCCCAGCCCCATCTCAGAATTTTTGACAAGCTCTTTTTTGTTTCTATATTTGTCTTCGGGCTTGAATTCGGGGCCTAGGTGCTGTCCATAAGCCTCTTTGTGCTCAACATTTGAGCCACAGTGCTACTCAGCTTCTTCTGAGTAGTTTGTTGAAGAGTTCTGTAGACTTTTCTGCTTGAGCTGGCTTCCAACCACAATCCTCAGGTTTCAGCCTTGTGAGTAGCTAGGTTTACAGGAGGGAGCCGCCGACACCCAGCCATGCTGTGTGTTTATCATCTTTTGGTTCAAAATAAGGGTAGTGATCTTTTTTACTTGCCTTTTATCTTTCAGTTATTTCGATTTTGACACTTTATTTTAAAGAACACAGAGAGAGTATTTTATATATTTAGCTTTCATTTGATTCTATCCAAAATTACATTTTGTGTGACTTGGATAGCTTTACTTGAAATGACCTAGATCTATTCATTTATTTGTGTCTTTCTTTTATTTAATTATTTTCTTATTTTTTAACGGTGAATACAGAAGGGTTATAGTTACATAAATAAGGCCATGAGTACATTCTTTTGAACAGTGTTTACATGTTTTAATGTTTATTTATTATTATTATTATGTAGTTCTAACAAGGGGTTTTAGAAGTCAGCTTATGAGTACAGGCATCTTTGTGACTATCACCCTCCTCTTCTATTTACTTATCTTGAATATTGTTTTCTGACATCCATATAGTTTATCTTGATAAATGCCTCGTATGATTTTGATGTATATATAATAATACAAATGGCTATCTATTATCATTATTATTGTCATACTCTAGATTATTGTTAACTATATATTACTATTATATTTATTTTGTCTTCTTGAAGTTGATTTAGAGAATTTGTGTCTTCTCTATACCTACAGAATTTTCTGTCTCTTTTTTCATCAGTTATTAATAAAGATGGTGAACCTCTCTTTTGGGTTTTATCAGTTTTTATTGTATGTGCTTTGAACTCCTATATAGAAACATGCAATCTTAATACTGTCAGATTCTCTAGTTTGATTCCTTTATCATTATAAAAATAGGCCTCTTGCCTGCTAAATTTGTTTTGTGTGGAAATCTACTTTGCTTGGTTTTAAATTAATTTCTAGCTCTTTATTGGTTGGTTTTACTGTGTTATGCATTTTTCCATTATTTAGTCAAATATCTTTTTCATATCTGTTTCAAAAATATTAACTGAATGATTTTTAGAAAATTTATAGGTAGATTTTTCTTTTAAATTCAGTCTGACAATGTTTGTTGTTTTTTTATTAGACTTGTTAAACAATTTATATTTAATACAACCATTGGTATGGTTGGTTCAAAATCTACCATCTTGCTACATTTTTTAAAAATAATAATTACTTATTTATTGTCAAAGTGATGTACAGAGGGGTTACAGTTTCATACGTTAGGCCATGGGTACATTTCTTGCATTGTTTGTTACCTCCTCCCTCATTCCCCCCTCCCTCCCCCTCTCTCTCTCTCCCCATGAGTTGTTTAGTTGGTTTACACCAAATGGTTTTGTAAGTATTGCTTTTGGAGTCATTTGTCTCTTTATCCTTTGTCTTTCGATTTTGATATTCCCTTTCCCTTCCCTAGTTCTAATACCAGTATATACAGTATCCAGGGTACTCAGATGAGATACAGTGATAGCACAGAGACATTTTTAAATACATAAACACATTTTTCCTTTTCTGTTCCTTTTCCCTTCCTCCTCATCATTTTTATCTTCTTTCCTATTAAAATTTTGAGCATTTCTCAAAATTCTATTTTCTCTCTTGTGTTGGTTTACCAGCTGTGATTCTTTATTCTATGGTATTTATATTTTATACCTTTCCAACTCAGAGTACAAATCTTATCTTTTCATAGTCAGTTTTCAGTATGCCATATTATACCATGTAAATAAAATAAAAAAGAAATAGGCTGATTTTTCTTGAACTGGCCACTTATACATTGTCATCCATTTTACATATAATCTATGCCACTTCCCAATACATCTTTATTTTATTTTTGACTTAAAGTGTCATCATCTTTTAAAAAATTATATTATAAAATGCTCTTATTTCTATAATTAGTATAATTGCTATTCCACAGTACTAGATACGTTCAGATTACAATCTGATACTGTCTTGTTTCAAAAAAGATATTTGAAAATATGTAGTTTACTGTAGGTTATTGATTATTTTTTTTCTCTTGTGTGTCTGACTATATTTAGTTTGTCTTGGCTTTTGACAAATATTGCTTCCAAAGTAAAGATTTGTGGTCTGATAGTTTAACAGTGTTTTCAATATCAGACTCCTCTATGCCCTTGCTTGCTTAATCTCAGATAAGAAATCTGCCTTCATCTTTGTCTTTATTCCTTTAAAAATAATATGTCTTCTTTTTTCAGATTTTCTCTTAAATACTAGTTTTGAGTAACTTGGTTTCTATGAACCTTTGTTTAATTTTTGTCATAATTGATTTATTGGGATTTACTAAGTTTCTTGGATCTATAAGTTTATAGTTCATCAAATTTGAATTTTTGACTCATTATTACTTCACATTTTATTTCTTCCTTCTACTCTTAAATACATTATTGGAGACTTTAGTTATATATATGGCCATTGAATGATATCCTTTGCCTTTTTCTTGTTTCTTTTTGTGTAGCTCAACAACATTTTCAAATTTACATCAACCTTATTGCCACACCTTCAACTCTATTCTGAGTGTTTCAATCTGCAAGTAATATCATTTAGTAAATTTTCCATCTCAGATACTGTAATTTTCATTTCTAAATATTTCATGTGGGTCTCTTGTACATGTCTTTCCTATGGTTCTATTTAATCCACTCAATCTTTCTATATTTCTGAACACTTATAATACCGACATAATAGCATTTTAATGGTCTTATCTACTATTTCTGTCATCTATGTCATTTCTGATTTAGTCATTGATTAATCATTCTCTTTTTGTATTTCTCTATTTTTCATGTCTAATAGCTTTCTGTTGGTTGTCTTAAATTCTGAGTTTCACACTATTTAATGCTAGTCTTATTTTCACCAATAACCTAATACAATAGCTTAAAAATATTGTTAAGACACTGAACAAGCATTTTGATTTTTTTTATGGTGGTACCAGGTATGCATTTAGTTTTAATGTTCCTTTCATCCAACTTCTTAAGACACCATACTAATGCTCAAAGATTATGAGGCTTTGTCTTGGAAACAGGTCTTATTGCCAGTGCTATGGAGGACTCATTCTTTGGCTGAGACGTCCTCTGGATTTGGACAGTATCCTCAGACAAATACACTGCTTAGTCTCCACCTAAATATTTCAAAGATAGTCTCTTTAAACATCGCACTTTCTTCTCCAATAGTCTCTATTATTATGTGTGTCCATCTCTAGCAACCTTCAATCTCCAGAGTTTCTAGATTTGCCTACTCAATGTGGGTTCTGAATTGGTTGCTTCTTCCTCTCCTCTATTGTATGGATATTCTCTTTAGGCAATAAGATGGGACAAGCCCAAGGTTCTTACCTCAGTTGTTGCATGTAAAGTAGAAGTGACTGTTCTTTGCTTCCCATACAAAGTCTTGAAGTTTTTGTTTTTTTCGATTACAGATTTTCTTTTTAGTTGTTTTAGACTGCAAATAAACCTTCCTCTTATATTATTCTATCTTGATCAGAAATAGAATCCATGGATTTTTATTCATAGTTTTAGCATGTTTTATTTTTATACTTTCTTTTATGTACTGTAAACCTTATGGTCATAGTGTAGAACGTGTTATATCTTAATAAAATAGGCAGAATACCATTAAATGATTGTATTTGACAATTATCCACATTGGTTTGCATGAATATGCAACAAATAGTTATAAAACTAGTTTCCAAGCTTGTTTTCAACGTTCAAAATATATAGATATTTTTTCTAAGGAGAATATTAGAGGAACATAGTTATGCCTTAGGGAATAAAAATAGAGAACACTTTTATAAAAAGAAGGATTTGTAACTTTTTAATATGCAAGACTTATTAATATGCCCTACACATATAACGAAATCTATGAAAATAGCATTACTATAGTTTTAAATACTAGTCACCTGATTTCTTACTGATTTTAAATTCCAATCTGTTTCTCAAGCACTTTTCTTAATAAAATCATTCAATCTCCACTTACAGATGTGTCTCTCATGACAACTGATGAGAATTCCATGGCTTAAATATTTCACTTTGAATAGCATCATCTACTTCCCCCAAACTGAGAAACTCATCATAGCCTAACAGCCTGTTTCTACATCTGTAACTTTGGATTTTATGATCTTCTTGGGTGGCTAATTTTTTTTTTCCCTGCAGTTTCCAAAAGCTTCGATTATAAAAAATAAAAAATAAAAAAATAGTCTTTCTGAAATAGGTACGTTCCTAACATATTTTTGTTATGGTAATTTTAACAGCCAACACACCACAAAGGCACTTTCAGAATTTAAGATTTCCTTCTACTTAGCTAGCGTAAACAGATCTGACCCAGTACTTATGGAATGTGTCACATGCAGCCTTCCTACTTAAATAAGCTGAAGATTGCTTCTTCAATTAGTTGGAACTGCTGGGTGGTCTTGGGGAAAAAATAATTCTTGGAAGAAACCAGTAAATTATTAAAATATTATGTTGATTCTGGAGCCTTGAGGGAGCTAAGGAAGAATGAATAGCAGTGAGTTTTCTTTTTCATGTAGCATTTCCTGTCTCGAGTTAAACAGAATATATTTAGGTTTACAACGGGTCCTTTTCAAGAACTGACAAAATTCATAGATAGAAAAATCTGTCTGCATGCTGCCCTTCAGCTATGTAAATATATTAGTCAGATTTCTATCACTATATGAAAATGTCTGAGACAATTAACTCACTAACTCATACAAAGAAAGGTTCATGGTTCTTGGAATTCATAAATTCCAAGATTGGGTGACCTCATTATGTTGGCCATTGGTGATGCACCAGACAGCCATAGCCTGAAGCACATGTCAAATCTAACCATTCCTAGCACAATCCAGGAATCAGAGCAACAGGATGATTCAGAATCATAGAATCCCCTCTTGGGGCACACAGTGACCTAAGCATCTTCCACTAAGCACCATTTACTAAAGGGCCACAGACTTTCCCTAAAACCACCACTCATGAATACAGGGTCCCTTGTGGACACTCCTGAACCACAGAAGTGAATTTGATTACTTTTATGGGAAAGCAAGAACACACACACATATTATCTTCCAGCTTAAAATCAGAACTTCTCTGGCAATGTAGCTCAATGGTTGAGCACATGCTTAACCTTTGTGAGAACTAAGCTTTACTCAACAGAATAAAATATTTATAATAAATTTAAATTTTTGAGTATATATGGTATTTTTTTAAAAGAAAGCTGTGTCTATCTAGGAAAATTGGCCATTATTTAACCTAGTCTGCATATTTAATTTCACTTTCAAGTGTAAAATACCTATATGTGTTCCTGGTTTGTCTCCCCTGTTATAACTGGCCCTAGGCAAAACAGCAAAGTAGTTAAACTTAATTTGGTTGACATCCTATTAGTTCTAGAATGTCCTTTCCCTTTACTCTTATCTAGGCTGTTAAAAAAATAAGCTTATTAACACTGTAAGGACTGTCATTGCACTTAAAATTACATGTCCATTTAAATAGCTATCTACTTCAGTGAAACAGGACATGCTGGCAATATTAGTAATCCTTGATACACAAAAGCCATAATCCATGATTTTTGTTACTACTATTTTCTATGTGTACATAACAGTTGGACAATATGAAGAACAATCACTAAATTTACTGATCATAATTCTCCAGTCTTCCACATAGAAATGATAATACAAAGTAGTTTTGTTCTAAATAATAAAATCTCACATTAAAAAAAAAAAGACAGCCAAATGAATGGGATTGTTTGGCAAGTGGATTGGGCACATTTCAATAAGGTAGACTGTACACCTATTATAGACTGCAAATTTCCTAAGCAAGCTCATTCTAAATGGCACTTGGGAGGGGGTTGTAAATACAATGCCTGCACTGAAAATTGTACTTAGGCTTGAACACAGACCATTGAGCTTAAGTCCCCATGGTGCTGCTCAGTTTTATCAGATATGGGCCAAGTGAGCATTAGTTGACAAATGAATACTGTGGAGCTTGAAGCTTAGTTTGCTTTACTTGTTGCTTTATTATAGAGGAATTATTAATAGTAATCTTTCATTAAATAAGCAGATCTGTCCATCATTAGCCTGAATATATCGTTTTCTAGTGTTATAATCACAGCTAATGTCATCTATTTAAATAGCTTTCCTCAAAAACCCAATCTGGAAAAAAGAAAAAAGCAGACTCAAAGCTGCATTTGGCAAGTACTAGCCCAGGAAATTATCCAAAACTGTGGGTGCCAATAAAAGAGGTCAACATCCATTTGCTTTTCATGTGCATTTAATTATTGGAGAGAATTTGATTGGGCAATTATGCTAGTATTTTGAAGGAACTTTACTTTCCAATTGAGAATAAGGTCTTCTTAAAAGTGGGGTGTATGCCAGTAAGCTCATGCCAGTTCCATTGTGAGTATTGAAAAGTTTAACTTGTGAAGAGAACTAAAAAGAATGGCAGGCACTCTGCGGCTGCCCAGCCAGTGGGGTAGCCTGGTGCCTCGGGGGAGGCCGCTAGTGGATGTTGTGAAGTCTGTGATTCTGGAGACGACACATAGACAAAAAAAAAAAAAATTAAAATGTTCAATACAGAAGCAAAGCCTTTAAATTAAAAACGCTATTAGAGAAGCAAGAGATTTTCAGAAGACTAAGGGCCGAGTAAGTGTTGGTTTAGGAAAATGATGGCTAGAAAGAAGGTGATAAGCCTTAGATTAGATCAGCAGGTCCTTGACAGGCAAGTCTGGAGATGCAGATGCCAGAGTAGACACCACTGTTCTAAAGAAAGAAAGTAGAAAGTGACTGGACAGACAGGAAAGACTGGGGGGACATAAAGCATATTTATTTCACCCCACTTGCCCTATTCTATGACATAGAGATTCTCCTCTATACTCTATATCTTAACAAAAAAAATTAGAGAGCAATCTTTAGTGAAATAGTAATAACTGGAACTGATCTGAGGAAAGCAAACGCACATAATCTAACACAAAAGAGCAAACCAGTCCTCTTCATGCTTTCCTTTTTTTTTTCTTTCCCATTCCCATTATATAGGTTAAATGCCATAATACAGAGCAAAATATGAAAACAGATAGATAACAACTTTCAAAATAATGACAGTATTTCACATGTTTAATGCTAGCAGTACCAGGATTCATAATAAAATGTGACCTTTACTCTGATTGAGGTAATTGCATTGTAGTAGGCAAAGACAAGTGTCTATTCACATACCTGTGACATCGAATGCAATCCACTGGAATTTAAAGGGGTCATTCTTGCTTTGATCTCATAACCATGAGATATTTGAAAACAGGCATTGCATTTGATATTTGTGTGCCTAAATGCTGTTGAATGAATGCTTTGAATATAAGAGCAGTAAGTAGTTATTTATTCTGTTTATAGATATGGCTGAGCAGAAATTTTTGCTCTTGCTGAGAGGGTAATTTTGAAAAGACCTTCCAACAGTATCACTAGAAAGATATAAACTGTGGTCAAGTAGTTTTCAACCCAGGGCCATATTATCCTTCACCCAGACAGGAACAGCAGATGCACCTTTCAGCCATCCACTTCACACAGAGAGAATACTTAGCTTTTTGTGCACTTTTTCAAAGTTGATTTTGACTAGACCAGCACTGAAATTAATGATTCAAATGAGACCATTTTCGTTTGCTCTTTTCCTACGGGTTATTTTCTTCTTAACTACCAGATGCTCCTCTTTTGTTATTCAGAGCTCATCCTTTTTAAGTTCATTTCCTTCAGTTTTGCATTCCGAAATACCTGACACCTTAATGTTCAAACAGCCAACTTCATCTATTACTTTCCTTTTGAATGATGGTGTACTTTAGCAATAGCATTTTTAAAGGTTGAAATTCTTCCCTTGAAATTCAGGAATGAAAACACAACACACCCTTCCAGATGTGAAGGAATTAAACCTTATCCTGCTCTTGAACTCCTGGAAACTATAATGACCTTCTTTTGTTTCCTGTCACTCTGAAGGCCACCTGCCTCACAATCTGCTCTGATGTCTTGGTCCAGTGGTGTGGATTCAGAGAGTTTTCTTAAGCTCACTGGCTCACTGGACCCAAACTGATGGGCAAGATCAGTGTGGAGCCAACCAAGGGACAAGTATTGAATTGGCATATGCAATTGTCATCAGTATTATTTTAATGAAGAAGAGTATCAGTTGCTTCTAAATTATTTCATTACTAGAATTTATTCTTTGAAATCCAATGATATTAAATCCAATGATATTGTTACTTTGGTGTTGGTAATTATATTACCAACTCAGATAAGACCTAAGCTACATAGAGTTAACTCTTTTTGTCCCTCAGATAAATTAAAGAGCAGAGTCTTTCAGAATCTGGCAATAAAGAACAAGAAAAGTTCAGAAAGCCTCAGTAGACACTATTATATGTGACAGGCTAGTTTTATCTCTTCCCCTGTCTTTTCATCACTAATAATAGCTACTTCTCTGTTTTACTTGTCATAAATTTTCCTTTCTAAGACAGAGGTCAGACAATTATGCAAAGAGTAAGAGCACAATCTGTAAGTAAATTTTCAGTGACCAGGTAAGAGGGCATGAGATAGGTAATTCAATCTCAAGTCTTGTGCTTCATTTTCCTTCTACATTACTTTTTGGCTACGTTTTCAATCTCTGGTTTTCATTCTGACTCAGGCCTGGACAGTAATACAACATTAGTCTCTGGGGTGCCAGGATAAAGAACTGAAATAGGTGATGTTGATGATAAATGAATCCCTTTCACAGTAAGTCTGATGATTTGAGCTGTGTGCAATTTCCATTGGGATGAGAATATTCTATCCATCTCATGGACTGGAAATTGCTAAAGAAGGTGAGAGGTGCAGAGCCAGCAGACTAAACGATGCAAATGCTTTACATACTCATAGACTTCTGTTCTACAACTGTGCATGAACCACTTTTGTGGAAAAACACTTGTAGAAAACTATAGCTAGAAAACACTTGTAGAAAGCTATAGCTAGAAAACTTCTCATCTTCTATAAAGTTAGATTACTCTCTTCAAATAATCAGATCTTGAAAGATTTTACCAAGCCATCAACAAACCAGAAAGAGTCATTCCAGACAACACACACTCAGGCGTTCATGTGCGTGCACACACACATACACACACACTAAGTTATTCTAGTAATTCTTTTACTTAACTTCTGCTAGTTCTAGTCAACCTCCATATCCAGGTGTGCTTAGATGCACCAAAAATATATAAAAGAATAAACATTTATGAAAGATACTCTTCATTTCAAAGAAGCTTGCTTTTTTTTTTTTTTGGTAGTATTGAGGTTTGAAGTTGAGGTGTAATTACCAGGTCTACCTCTTGAGCAATATCCCCATTCTATTTTGATTATTCTTCAAATGGAATCTTAGGCTTTTTGCGTATCCTCATATGTATGCCTCCTTCAAAACTAGAACCATAAGCATGCCACACCACACCAGTCTGCTTGGTTGAGATAAGGCCTCATTAACTTTCTTCCCAAGTTATAATTGAACCATGTACTTGAACCAGGTTGTACTTGCCAAGTAGCTGGAACTATAGGCTTGAGTCATACTTTTTTAAAAATTAACATTCAGTCAAACAATATTCAGGGCTTCATTAGCTACTAGTATTAAAATTGAACAGGTATTTTCTACATGCCTATGAAATATGATTTTAATAATGTGTACTATATGAATGTATAATAGGCAATAGGCTGTATGTTTGTTTTTATATAGTCTGCTTAATATCTAGAGGTGTGCAGAGTACGGTGGTGCAGACTGTGTACTATTCAGGCTGGAGTGTGCATTGCCAAACCAGTAGCACTCCCATGGTGCACTCCTACTATGTGCCAGAAATGGGGAGTTTCCCTGAAGTCGTTGTGATGGAGGCTGCAAACAAATATGAAAATTTATTTTTGAATGTATTTCTTGATTGTGTAGACCCCTGCATTATAACAATATGAATGTTAATCTGTGTCTCTTAAAAGTAAGAAACAAACAATGAATGATCAGTACAGCACTTTGTGAAACTTGATCTGGCACTTCAATCAAAAAGGAGTGGGAAACTTTTACAAAAATGTGTAGTGTTCCTTTTTCTTAGGAAACAGAATGTGACTAAGAAATCCCCTCCTTGTACTGGACTTAGAGTAATGCTTTCATTTTCTTATGCGCTATAAAGATTAATTTTCTGTGGCAGTGGCATTTTGTTCAAAACATCTGTGTGTATTAGGGAAAGATTACATAGTTGCCTACTACAAAGACATGGTTTTAGGAGTCATCTCCTAGTCAGCTTTTTGTCTACCTCCCATGGGTTTAGTATCTCTAATGTTCACTCAGTCCTTCCAATATTGTGTGCACTAAAATATTTTGAATTGTGTACCTTTTTACTATCATCTGAGAGTGATTGCCAGAAGTGATGACATATGTTTGTGTGTGTATATATATATATATACACATATATGACATATGTGTGTATATATTTCAAGAATTTCAGGCATTTGTGTAATTGATTGTTTATCAGAATGACTGTGGTTATCTTTTAAAATACTTTTTTTTTCCAGTCTTAGGGCTTGAACTCAGGGCCTGAGCACTGTCCCTGGCTTCTTTTTGCTCAAGCTAGCACTCTACCACTTGAGCCACAGCACTACTTCTGCCTTTTTGTATACATATGTGGTGCTGAGGTATCGAACCCAGGGCTTCATGTATATGAGGCAAGAACTCTACCACTAGGCCATATTCCCAACCCATTGAAATACTTTTGTTATCTTTAAGAAGTTGTACACAGGAGTTGACATTCAATCAAGCAGTTTTTAAGAACAATGCGTCTTGATCCATGAGACTGTCTATTACTTTCTATGAAAATTACAGAAAATCAGGGCTTTAATTGTGACTACCTATTTCATTTTAATTTCATTAGAACTCACCCAGGTACCGTGACACCTTTAAGTGACTCTCACTAATGTGAACTTGAGAGTCTGTGTTACTTTTGAAGGTGGTTTATTGGTCACTTTACTGATGTAAATCCAGCACAGCATTAAAAGGGAGGAAATTGTGAGAGGAATGATGGCTGGTAATTTTGTCCTATTTATAGTACTATAAACCTGGGATATTTATTTATACCTAGTTTCTCAACTTCTTGAGAAAAGTACTGTCCAAAGTTTTCTGTATCAAGCTCATATGATTATTTAATTCTGAGCTGAGGACAAATGTACTACATGACTAGGCAGTATATGTAAAAGTTGTACATATCACATTTGTTCATAAAAATAAAAATTGCAACTATATAGATTTCTATAGTAGCCAATATCAGTGTTACCTGAGTCTGCTTCAAGGTCTATAAATTTGCTTAAATAAATTTTATTTGCTTTTAGATAACAGATAACTCAGATAAAGAAACTGAGCACCAGTTTCTGTGCATCTACTGACACATTTTAAAGCTTTATACTCCTTCTCAGAAGGAATGCTCCCTGTTTAAAATACACAGGAGTTGTTTGATGCATTTTGTGTGTCAACTAGTTCTGAATTGCATGCAGGATGCACGGTGACTTTAATGCTGACTTTTCTACTAAGTAGAAAATGTGTTTTTACTGTCACATCTGGAATGGCATCAAACCTGGCATACAGATGATTTGCAGCTGTATTTTTAGATACAGTATTAATGTAAAGTTTACGTGACATCTGTTGAAAGTTTGAGCTTGGAAAAAGATGTTAAAATTGTAAATGAAATGGAGTCTTAAAATATTGTTTTGCCAGCTCAGTTAGGAACACATTCAGGAGTAATTTAGTTCTCAGAGTTTATGATCAATTTTCTATTCATATAAATTCCACTTCTAAAAATTTTACTTGAATTTTTCTAAGTTATAAAACCTGTAATTAAAATGTTTATATTCATTTAGTTGTGCACACTTGTTCTAGATCTAAATTCATTTTTATAGCCAACATTTAAATAGCATTAAAACTTCTCAATTTTATTAATAATTGTACACTAGAATGTTAAGAAGAGAGTAACTTTCCATGTTTTGAAAGTAATGACAAAGAGTAGTTTAAAGAGGAAGTTGTTTAATTTTATTTGCTTTGGGTTTATATTTGTCTTTGGGTTTATATCTGAAAGTCAGTAAATGATGAGAAAGAACTCTAAACTCTTAATATTGCCTAATGTTTTAGAAAAAAATTCTTAATTAAATTTTTCTTCTAATCAAATCTACCTCTAACCTGTGGCCTTATTCCTTATAATTTAGACATTATTGTAATTACAATACTCCATTTTAGTAGCATGATGTTTAATATTTTAGACTTTGAAGAAATTATACGCCAGCCTGAGAAGTGTCAGCATTACGATTGACAGATTTAATAATCTTTCTAGAATTGCTCATAAGATGATTTGAGCTTTGCTAATTTTATTTAAATGTGATATAAGAACACACATTTTACTTCTGAATCCTAGGAAATATAGATTTGTAATACCATAATGGTGTACTATCATGTTGGTTATCATCTAGATCTTAATGTCATGTAGTAAAATTAGGATTATTCAAGCAACATAAAAACAGTAAGTTCCCTCAAAATAAATGGAGGAAAAAGTGTTTATTTCCTTTTCTATTTTATTTTTTAATATTTAATTTTTTAATTATCTGTAAGTTGTATATCATCAAAAGAATGTGTTGCTTAGCATAAGCTTATTGACTTCAAGTTGAAAAATGAACAAATCATTTGTAGAAGTCATAAGAAAAACCTAGACACCTCAAAATCATGAAACTTGTTAAGGAGGTAGCAAAAGGCATCTGCAGATAGAACAAAGGAAGAGCTGAAAGCAGAAGAATGAAGCTATGGTAGCAAGTTTTACTTACACTCCAGGTCCTTTATTCTACCCAGGTCCTTGTGTTCATAAATCTCCTTGTTCGTTAAGCACACTACTTCTTCTCCAATTACCCAACTAGAATTTGACATGTAATACTAGACTTCATTGAATTTTGCCACTTGATCATGTAAATGCAAAGAGGAAAATGGTCTAAGTCTCAAAGGTTAGAGTCCATTGGCATTTCCATATACTTATGTATCATACTCCGTGAAGTACAGCATGATGACGTGCAAAAGTGATGAAGAACCCAAAATGACAATAGAGTCTACTTTCACTTTAGTTTTGGCTTTTATTCTTTCCTCCTGACCATATGGTTAGATTTTTTTTTTGGTATTTTTTTTCTCAAATTTTTATTATCAAACTGATGTACAGAGAGGTTACAGTATCATACGTTGGGCATTGGATACATTTCTTGTACTGTTTGTTGCCTTGTCCCTCATGCCTCCCTCCCTCCCCCCCTTTACCTCCCCCCCCCCAGGTGTTCAGTTCACTTACACCAAACAGTTTTGCAAGTATTGCTTTTGTAGTTATTTCTCTTTTTTTACCCTGTGTCTCTCAAATTTGGTATTCCCTTTGAATTTCCTACTTCCAATACCAGTAAACACGGTTTCCAATATACTCAGATAAGATTACAGAGATAGTGTAGGTACAACCATAGGAAGGTGATACAAGAACATCATCAATAATAGAAACTACACATACACATAGGACGTTGAAAGTAGTTACAACTGTGATATATCACTTGTTTCCATAACATGGAGTTCATTTCACTTAGCATCATCTTATGTGTTCCTAAGGGTATAGCTATTGGGCCTTGTGATGCTCTGCTATGGCTTGCCTAAACCTGTACTAATTATTCCCAATAAGGGAGGCCATAGAGTCCATGTTTCTTTGGGTCTGGCTCACTTCACTTAGTATAATTTTTTCCAAGTCCTTCCATTTCCTTACAAATGGGACAATGTCATTTTTTCTGATAGAGGCATAAAATTCCATTGTGTATATGTATCACATTTTCCTGATCCATTCGTCTACTGAGGGGCATCTGGGTTGGTTCCAGATTCTTGCTATGACAAATTGTGCTGCGATGAACATTGTTGTGCTGGTGGCATTACTGTGATTTTGTTTGTGGGCTTTTGGATAGATACCCAACAGTGGGGCTGCTGGGTCATAGGGGAGTTCTATATTGAGCCTTCTGAGGAATCTCCATACTGCTTGCCAGAGTGGCTGAACCAGTTTACATTCCCACCAACAATGAAGTAGGGTTCCCTTTTGGCCACGTGTGTTACTCCACATACGAAAATTTCTGGCTGAAGAATCCATACTATAAGATTAAAGAGACATAATTTACTCTCCCTGCTTCTATCACAGTCAATAAATGCATCAGGTACGTATGAAAGAAATAAGAAATGCTATCTGAATTGCATTTTTCCATACCAAAAATTAGAAGAAAAAGAAAAAAACCTAGAATAAAATTACAACTAAAATAGTGTGTGCAAATAAACTTTGAAGGACATGTTCAAGACTTTTAAGATTTACTTTGAGAAAAAGTTTGATGTTGAACATAGCATATCACCTTTATCAAAAAAGCATGCTGTACATGCATCATTCAAATTATCTACGCAATATTTGAAGACTTACAGTATCTCATAAACAAGAAATGTAGTCCCTGAGTGAATTAGAATATGTATGTACTATTTTCTTCACATGACCTAAATATTCAATAAAAGGTATGGATCTGAGTTTATTAATACCAAACATGATTTATGATTTTATTAAGTTATTCTTTTTGTGTTTATTTTAGAAACTCAAACAAGCAATTTAACCATGGCGGAATTCATTCAAAAGCTAGTTTTCAGTAAAGTCTAACACCTAGCTTAAGGATAAGCTAAAGTAGTCAAAGACACCCCAACCAGCAGCTTAAGTAAAGGCACTTTGTGTGAAGAACTGCTGAGTTTGAGGAAGCTCTGTCAATATTTTCCAAGAGAGAGCTAGCCAAGAGCCAGCCACAAACAGTAGGTAAATTGGATTGCTTGCTAAATAAGAATTGTTGATATCATTCCTTTAACAATCTACAAATTTGTTTTCTGAGGACATTCTTAAAATGCAGAGCACTAAGGACAAAAATTACATAATAACAACATCTAATATAAGACTTTGCAGTTTGACATTAAGTATTTCAATTCACCAATAAAAAATGCTTTGCTCCACCATTTCTGTGATTCTCTGCTAAGAATACCTTCCTCTGGTGAGACAAAGGGTGAATCAATTCAACAGCGATACTCACTAGACACTATGTTGAAAATGAACTTCATAACTTGAGGGGTAGGACAGAGAAAGTGGGAGAAAATGAGTGAGGGAATAACATTTTCAAAAAGAAATGTAGTAATTACCTAACTTATCTAACTGTAACTCGTCTTTACAATAAAATTTAAATTTAAAAAAAATCTAAAAATATTCTAGAATACCATTATCACTTAAAAATAAAGTGCTTCCTAAATTAAAAAGAATAAAATAAAGTGGTTTGCTAAGCCATTTGCATATAAATGGCTATGTTTTACTTTGATCTTTTAACAAAAATTACAGGTATAAAAAGCTCCATAAATACTAAATTGAAATAGGTGTTATATTGCCCCCAAACGTTATTTATTACTCAAATAAAAAATAGGAAAGCCACAGATAATTCTCTCCTTTCCATTTCTGCCAGTGGAACCTTTCTGATGTATCCTGCAGACCTTTGCAAGGAAAACTCAACTTTAAGTTGTGTAACAAATTGTGTTCTTGAAAAGGTCATTTTTTTCTAGTTAATCCTTGGGTCTGAGGATGTAGTTCCCAAGTTATTAAGTTGTAACATTTTATCTCTTCGAACTAAGAAACAGCATGCCAAATACTCACCATTTAGTATTCATTTTTTACTTCTCATTGCCCTGTTCTCATTTTCTTGAGGTTCTTTTCCTTCCTTCCTTCCTTCCTTCCTTCCTTCCTTCCTTCCTTCCTTCCTCCCTCCCTCCCTCCCTCCCTCCCTCCCTCCCTCCCTCCCTCCCTCTCCTGTTACCACCCTGCATCTGCTCCCTTTCCTTCTCATGGTCTACCTGTTGAGCTACTAAAGGCCGTCATACTGTCTTCAGAGAGGACCAGTGGGGCCCAGCTTGATGAAGCCAGGTTGGGTATATTGAACTTGTTAAAAGCCCAGAGCCAGTAAGTCTCAGAGATCATTTTTAAGGAAATGAAAATTGTCCCACATTCACAGAAAATAAATCAAGGCAAATGGTCCTTCATAATGCAAGATTTGTTTTAGCTATTGACTAATTTTGGAGGGGACTAGTTCCAAATGAATTATTTAGTTTTTGCCCTATTTTTATGAACCATAGTACCATTAACATTTTTAAATAGAGAAAAATATCAATCCATTTACCTACTGTTTTAAGAAACTAAGTATGCCTTCCCAGGGTTCTAAAATAATATTTTATTATACATATTATAGAATAAAAAGAAAAATCAGGAAAACAGAGAAAGGAAAAGGATAGGTTCAGCATTATTTCCAGAGATTGGGGATTCACAGTCTCCAACGCCACACAAAATGCACAGCTGGTACTCTTCTATGCTTAGATTCCTAGTTGTTTTCCACTTTGGCCAAGCATCAGAATCACCTGAGGGGGGCGCTGTAAAACGCTAATGCTCTGTCCCACCTGAGTTTCTGATTCAGCCTACCTAGGTGGGGCCCAGGGACCAGCATTTCTCAAAAGGTCCAGGTGCCACCTTGATTTAACTCTTGTGGTCGATTTATAGAACTGCTAGAAGATAGAGATGTCTTTATTTGATGTTTTTCTTACATTTATCCATAAAAACGGTCAGTTTTTGTGGTAGTTTATACCATTTATTTATACCATTTATATTTTTAAATAACAGTCTATGTTTCTTTTTTTTTTTTTTCAAAAAATACTTCACCAGGGATTTTCCGTTGTTGCTGTTTTGTAGAAGAAATTGAGACCTGGTGTGTTTATTGTGAGATCTGGAGCACGTTTCATGGTTTTTTTTCCCTCATGAGCTCTGAATTTCTCCAGTCAACCAGGTGACCCAGATCACATCAGGGCCAAGGATGTAACAGATAGAGCGTGGCCACATAAGGTCACTCAGTAAGAAGGGCTCTGCTGGACTCTACCTCAGGAGATCAGGAAAGCTAACTGAGTCACAGGTGGTCTCTTGGATTATGCAGTATATCAAGGAGAAGTTGATTACGGTGGAGCTTATACATATCTGTTGCTGTGAACCAGTATCACTGTACAATTAAGCAAAGATTTTGTTCATCTGTTTACTGACAGAAGTCAGAATAAAAAGACATCTGCCTTTTGAAAAGTCTAAAATTTAGGATTCCATGAAACAAAGGTCATTGTAACTGCACCAGGATGAGAGACAAAAGAATAACTTTCTAAATTAAATTATTTTGCTTAATAAAAATACATCTCCTTGACAATAAAACTTTAAAAATAAAATAAATATTTTTGCAGTCCTTATTAATTCATGTCACTGAACCACTGGCCACCATCTCAAAATACTGGTTATCCTTCTTCTGTCTCTTTCTAGATCAGACTTACATGATATTCAGAAACCTCAAACAAAACTCTATGGTTTCTTTTCTCCCTCAATTTTGAGCAATCTTTGTACTGATTATCATACTTTTTATACCAAATTTCATGTGTTAAATCAAAGTTTTGTTTATTTCACTATGTTCTCTGTGGTGGAAAAAGTATAACTTCCCCTTTTCCTTTATAGAATAGCACATGTAAACTCTTAAACCATGTGAAATGTTTCCATTGGCCTTGGCTTTTTTTTTTTAACTTGTTATTCCCCAGCATGATTTCCCATGCATTCTTCCTCTGGGTATACAAGCACAGTCATGAGCATGTAACTTGCAGACTTCAGGTGAAACATCTCCTGGCCTAATGGATCTCTGCTGCACTTAGTGAGAGAGGGCTGAGAAGAAGCACAGGGCACCTGTGAGATCCGGGAATGTTGGGAAGCTGGCATGCAGAGAGTTCCATTGTTTTTCACCTTGCAGAGGACCCAGTGATAGTAGATTCTGTTTGGTCAGACTGTCAGACTGCCAGGTCTCATTGTGCATGCTGAGTACCTCATCACTCTGAGATTTCATTTCCAGAGTGTAAATACACAGCATCCCTCCACTTAATTGTTCTGACAAATAATAATTATGGAGGTCACGCTTCAAGGAGAGTGGCCAGTATGTGATCGCAGTTCAGGAAAAATAGCATATTGCTCACAAATTTGTGAGTAGCATGTGTGTCTTCTATGCCATGTTTTTTTTCCCAATTATCTGAGCAGTAATTGTAAAAGAGATGTTTAAGGAATATCAGCTAGTCATTTTAGTATAAAATTCTTGTTCTGCCTATATCTGTATATCCAGTGATTTTAGTTGTTACCTTTGATAGTATGTCTTGATTCCAAATACAACCTGAAGTACTCCTGCAGTCAAACTACAAAATGAAATCCTTGTCACCGACCTTTTAGAACAAATGGAGAACATTTGATTTGGACACATGTTGAAGCTGGCTGCACAACCATGGTAGCACACTGTCAGCCCAGGAAAGGAAAGCCATGTGTGAGAACTAACACAGGGCTGCTAATAATAACACGTTAGTTGTATAAACATCCTCCAAATTCCCTAAATTGTGCTCATACTGAAAGCTGAAATTATATTACAAATTCCAAAGTGTAGACAATATTTGTTCATTATAATCTTATGCACAACAGTCAATGGCCACAAAAAAACCCAAAACATTTTACCAAAGTGCTCAGAGGAACAAGCAAGTAAACATCTTCTAAAAGTAAGATGAATAAATCAAGGTAGAATTCTGAAGATAACAGGCTGAAGTTTCTTGAACATCTAATTTGTAGGTTTTGCTTATCCACTATTTTCCTTCTGTGCCATATGGAAAAAGAGGAATTGCAACAAACATTAAGCCCAAAGTATCCAACCATGTAGAGGGGAAAATGTGTAGAGGTGTTTCTCAGTCCCTCCAGGGAAGCTCTGTAAGTGGGGAACTCAGGCTCTGGAATTCAGCTCATCCTCCAGGACCTGCAGGAACAGATAGAAACTCATTAATAAACATTCCAGGGAGTCAAGCTTTCCTGGAAATAAATAAATAAAACAAAGGAGTGTGAGAAGCCAGCACTGTGCAATTTCAGTTTTAAAAATAGCCAGTATTGTTAAGGCTGCTTGTGCCGGAGAATCAAATAAAACTCTTTTTTTTTTTTTTAGTGTTTGCTTCAGCTTTCAATATGATCACAGGGAGGCTACAGGGGATTTCTTGTGGTCGCAAATACTGCAAAGCTTGTAAAATTTGCAATGCTCAAAATCACTTTTTGGTCCTTCCAAACACAAAGTTTAAGAGGGAAAGAGGTTCTATGCCTTTTGATTGAGTCTGTCTTGGGATGTAGGACAGGCAAGTGATGATTCTTTTTCCTCTATGACTGAGGACCAGAGTTTTGCCTTCCTGTCTATTTCAGTTCTTCATTTGCCTAATTGCCCTGTGAAGCAGCCAGGGATGTTTCCCGCAGCCCTGGCTGTGCTGACTGCAGAGACCCTACCTGGCACTTTAAGTTGGTGCATCAGCATTTTAGGTCACAGTGAATGAAAAATCAATCAGGATGACTGCAATGACAGCATGCACAACTCTCACCTAGTTTTGTCATAATTTTCAGTTATTTACCAAAGACCCACAAAATGTTTAAGATGGTAAGTGAAGTAACAAACATACTGCTTTTGCTGAATCCGGTGTTTGTTTCATTGTAGTCCTCTTTCTCTATTTAGTGCAAGCAAATCTAACCTGCTTGATGTAAAATGAATGATGTCTACTTTCATGTCAATAGACTTTATTTGCTCTTAGTTTAGATGCAGCTCCTCAGTAGACCAAGTGACTAATATTTATATATACATGTGTCAAATTTCTGTTTTTAACCTGTACTCCAAACTCAAGAAGGCTAATTATTTAAAGTGTCTATGCATTTCCCTAATATGTATGCTTGTAACTTGTCATAGCCATGTCCAAAGTACAGTGCTTCAAATTTCTAGCTTTGCAATTCTGCAAAGATAGAGTTAAACACTATTTGGACTCTGGATGCTGAAGGGGAACTGAAATTCTTCAAAGCTGCCGTCTCCAGCTCTCACAGACAGCTACAGTAACTTTCTGGACAGATTGGGTTAAATATTTTTACAGACCCATTCTAGGATGATAAGGCGGTAATAAGTTGTGCAGTGCAACACTCTCTAGGGTTCCAAATCTCACGAGCCTCCGGGTATGTGATGTTCCCACAGTGAAGAAGACTCTGAGCTCCAAAGATGAAGAGTCTACTTCCTCTGGTGCTGATCTCTATCTGCTGGGCTGATCATCATTCGGACAACTACACTCTGGATCATGACAGAGTTATTCACATTCAAGGTAAGGAAACGCATGTTCTCTGAGAACAGGCAAATGAATTTCAAGTTACTTAACAGTTGATACTCTTCTCATGTTTCTTAATTTTAATTCTGCTGCATTGACTCTTTCTTTCCCCGGTTGCTAAATAGGGACTATGCTCCCTCACTTTTTGAATGTTACTGCACTACAGGAGAGCTAAGACTTTGAGAGAATGAAAGTTGAATGGCTTCAGAATTTGTGGCTATAGAGAGTTGATGCAATCAACTTTGAGGCTTTTTAGTGCAGCTGGTATCTTCATGTAGAATGGAGGGCATAGAGTTCATTTAAATGCAAGGTGGAGAGGGAAGATATAGAAAGAAAAACTTAGGACCTGGTTGTTCTGTTATAATAATTAAGAGAAATGATGTAAAGAGAGTGACAAATCAAGCAAACTGTAGTCCCGAATAAAGTATGATCATTTGCCTCAGTGAAGCTGTACTTTCCACAAATGAGTACATTAGTCCTGCATATTTCTGTTGAGCTCAGCTGAATCTCAAGCTTGAGAGCTGTGGCAAGATTTGAGGCTGCAGTGCAATGCAGCTCTTTCCTTATCCAGGCTTCTGAAGAAAGACATCTTGCATTAAGAAAGCTAAGAAACTTACTCAATAAGCCAAGACAACTCTAGGAACTGTGGATTCTCTTCTTCCCTAGTCTACTGGATAATTAAAATAAGAACCTCAAACTTCAACAGTTTAAACATATGATGGCATTAATTTTAGATAAAACTCCATTTAGGAGCCAAAGACATTGTCTGCTAAAAGACAGACATAAAATTGCAAGGTATGCCTTCAAGGTCAGAAGTGTAAGTCTCAGAAAATTGTATTCACTGGCTAAAAAAAAAAAAAAAAAAGTGACTTCTTGTATGTATTTTCATTACCAAAGTAAAAAATTGAATATGCCTCTGTCTTGCTATTTTTAGACACATTTCTTATAGCATTGTTTGTTCCCAACAGTTTTAGTTTCTTACTATTCAATCATAAGAAGGAATTATATAACCATAAATTTTACTCTCCAAGCTGCTGACTCAGCTGTTTTCCTGATGTACAGAAGGGAGCCAAAGCTGTTTCCTAAAGATTCTACATAGGGATTAGTGAGAACAGGTAATATTCTCTCAATGTTGAATCACAGGATATAGTTTCACCTAAACTGTAATACCTAATTAGTAATAATAACCATTGTGAAATAAACCTGTACCTAAAAATGATTTCAATTTCCTAGGAACTACTCAAGTTATTATACAAAAAAGTATGCACAAGCCATTTAGTGTATATGACAATCAGTGTTTAAAAATGTACTAGCATTTTGAACATTACTCATATAAATCAATTGGAAGGTCTTTCAGCAAACAAACTTCTGTTGGCCCAGCTTTCACAGTCTCATCTATTCTGGTGAAATTCTCTGCACAAAGATTTCTATCCCCAGGTATTAGAAACATGCAAATAATTTGCATACACTGTCCAATTTTGTTCCAAAGGCCTTGATAAGTCCACTTCATTTTAATTGTAAATTCATATTCTTAGAAAGTGCAGGCTTCCCCAGGAGAGGTGCTTAGGTTTTGAAGTGACAGAGCCTCTGTTGGTTTGTGGATATTACTACTGAAATGCTAATTGGGTAATGAGATTATACGGTTATATCCATTGATCAAAATTTATTCTGAAATTCATCCAGGGAAGAAATATTTTTCTGAAGTGGGGAAAAACCCCAAAAACTCTCCCAGCTTCTTATCAAGAAAAGACTTACCTTTAGATAAAGTAGCACATGCACTAATTTATTCCCTATATTATTCATTGCATTAATTTTTACACAAGAAAAAAAATTTTACTTAACAACAGTGTCTGGTAAAAACTAAGTAAATAGATAAATAAGTGTAATCAGAGCCAGTTAAGGTGTTTTGCATTTGCAATCTTAGTTTCTCAGATGCTAAGATTAGGAAGTTGAAGTTAGTTGGACAAAACATTCATGAAATCTCATCTCAACAGAAAATGTTGGGTGTTCTGGCATGTACCTATCATACCAGTACTAGCAGAAAATTAAAAGAAAATAAAACATGTAACAGTCCAGTTTTGGCAGAAATCAAATATGATGATCCTAGTCCAATCTGGCTTTTGGCAAAAAGTGAGATACTGTTTCAAAATAACCAGAGCACAAAGGGCTCGAGTTGTGGCTCCAGCGATAGAAAGCCTGGTTAACACGAGTGAGGCCCTGAATTCTGCCATAAAAACAGTAAAAGACCAACAACAACAAAAACAAAACAAAATAAAACAAAAAACAGTGCAATTGAGATGTTAGCCAGTACATCATGTGCTTTCCTCCATGTAGAGGAAAGTAATGCCCTCAAGGCAGGATTACTGAAAATTCCTTCTACACAGCTCTCAAATGGGTAATTTTCCTTATATCTTCATGTCATGATACAGTCAAGCTCTAATTGCTTTGGAGCTTAGAATATTAGGCAGAATTTCACATAGAGGGCCAAAGCATTAAAAAAGCACAACATTTAAAATACTTGGGTGACGACCATAAGCTTTTCCATAAACTGTGAATAACCAGTAGAACTTCAGAAATGGTTACTATGTTTTTTAAGAAGGCATTCCTGCCAATGAATAAATTTTTGACTTTTTCCATAAGGCAAAAGAGTTATAGTTATACTAAACAGAACACATTACTCTTGACCTTCTGAAGGTCAAGGTGCCTGCCAGTGTTTCCTGTAGCTGTCAGTCAAGCACAGGTCTTCCATGAAAAGTTCAAATCTTTCTTCTACTGTCCTTTTTTTAGCTTAGACTTTGGAAAATTTATTTATTCCCTTCTTTGAAGTCTCAATCACCTTACTCACAACACTGAGGCTAATTGCTGCGGGATCTATGGAGCTTTTGCTGGCACAGAATAAGATTCTAATAAATGGTAGTGATTATGACCATATCTATGAATTTCTTGCTTTCGTGGATAATTGTTGAACATTTAGGCATCATAAATAATATGGAAAAAGCATGCTTTTGAAAAGACAAAACCGTGTCTATCACTTCAGTTCTAATAATTTGCCTTGTCTTTTTTAAATTCACAATTTGAAATTTTCCCAATATTGAATAGTATGTGATCATTTTTACTCTCCTTGTAGAAACTGAAGCCATTGGCCTTCACATAATATTTTCTCTTAATGTGAATACAGGTAAACTATAGTATTTTTATTATAAATAACAGAAAAAAGGTCAGAAACACAAACTGTCTCCATAAATTTAATATGTATAAACATTGACAAATAAGTAAAGAACACAGTATAAGTAAAAATTATTAACTTTTTCAAAAGATAGAACAATTTAAAAAAGAAAAGAACTATTAGAAGTTTACCTTTATGAATAGAAAAAAATGTTGAATATTTCGAATCTCTGACCAAAGTGGCCACTTGTTACCAAGCATCTCAGTTTTTCCTTTCTTTTCCAATACCCCTTCTAACCTAGCTTAGTCCATGCTACTTTTAGTCAATCTAAGTGCCTTCTTGATGAGACTGCTCCTCAGTTTGTGATAATTCTAGCTTAGTAAACGTTTGTTGACTGGATGGATAAATGAATGGCTGTTATAACACAGGTCTCAATCCCCACCATCGTAATTTCATGAGGATTTCTTAAATGCTACAGCATCCATTAACATCACATGACACATTGTGTGGGTTTAATGAGCATTAACTAGATGGCTGCTTCCATTCTATATTGTTGGTATACACTAGGAGTTCACAGAATGTAAGAATACTATAGAATGTTAGTGTAGACCATCTAAAATAAATTCCCAATGGATAAATGAGGAAGTCAGAACCCATTCAAGGCACAAAGCCAGCAGGAGGCTACCCATGCCCTTTCTTTCTTACTCATTACATGAGGTTGTCCTGAATATTGCATTGTGAACTCCTGTAGTTCTCCAATCTATTTTGTCCTTTTTTCTTCTTTTTTTTTCATTAAAAATATGTTACATATTTTATGCAGTTGTATGTTGTCTGTAAAGGACATACAGAGTCTCCACAATGCCAGTGACCCTTGTCAGATACCCTCAGTCACTAAAAGCTCCACTGGGAACATAATAGGTGATCAATACATGTTAGTTAAATGAGTCCTGTTTGTTTTTATGAGTCAATTTTTAGTTCATTCTTTCAAAATCTCAGGAAAATATTTTTCATTTACCAAATAAAAAAATAGCAGATGATCAAGAGGTTGTGAGTTGGAATGGTCAATTTTGTTTGGTCATATGTGTGGTTCTCACACTGCATATAGCATCTTGTAATCCATAAGAGCTCACCAAGCCAGAATCCAGTCCTCTAACATTCATATGTGGCCTTGCACAGTATTGGATTTACATCTGATCACTGCAATGCTATTGTGTTCCTTATCTAATATCTGCAGTGGGGACCCAGTGGTGCAGAATAGATCAGAAAAAGTAGGTGAATTTAATAATGTATGATCACAAACGAACAACAGAGCCAAAGTCTAATGTGAGAACTAAGAAAGTGTTACTTGAGCTTAATTTTTCTCTCTACTATCAAAAAGTACTTTAAAATGTTGGGTATGTTACAAAAGTTCAATTAACTCATTTTTATCTTTTTGAAACTACGTTATTTGTAGTTTATTATAAATTCAAAATTTACAAATACTGAGAAAATGCACACAAATATTTTCCAAATTATATTTGGGTAGGTATGTACACTATTAATGACTGATTAAAAATAGCACTTCTAGGGGCTGGGGATATGGCCTAGTGGCAAGAGTGCCTGCCTCATATACATGAGGTCCTGGGTTCGATTCCCCAGCACCACATATACAGAAAATGGCCAGAAGTGGCGCTGTGGCTCAAGTGGCAGAGTGCTAGCCTTGAGCAAAAAGAAGCCAGGGACAGTGCTCAGGCCCTGAGTCCAAGCCCCAGGACTGGCAAAACACACACACACACACACACACACAAAATATAGCACTTCTAAAATAACAGAGAATGTTATCTTGAAATTATGAAAAGAAAATAGTAATAGCATCCACATTATATGACTAATTCTAAAATTTCTTACCAGTTTGCAATAAGGTGTGAAAAAAAAGATGATAATAGCTTTCTGTATTAAGCACAGTCGTAATATATGGCCACTAAGAATGTCACTATAGTAATATAATAAATAGGCTCCCAATGGAAATAAGAATAAATGTTTATGTAAAACTATGAGGTACTTAGCAGGCTAAAATCTGGAGGATTATACCTGAAAGCCCAGACAGAAAAGTCCATGAAACTCCATCCCCCAAATCAAAAGCAAAAAGCTGGCCTGGAAGCATGGCTCAAGTAGTAGAGTACCAGTGAAGCAAGCCATTTTGGAAAAGTGTGAGGCCATAAGTTCCACCCCTGTATCTGCATAAATAAACAAATAAATAAGAAAACATATATATATGTACTCATATATGGTGATGTAGATATATCGTAACTATACCTCATTTTATTCAACATGTATCTTTATCAAGATTATTTTACTAAGAGGTACCATTACATGAATATTATATGACTATTTTCATACTCACCTTTGCTTTCTTTGATATACATATCTGCCCTTTGTCTATCTATTGTCTTATTTGTATGTACTTTTAATGTGGTCTGTTCATTCAAGCATTTGTCAAACATTTGCCTTCTTTGTACACAAATACTTAAACTCTATTGGTATACAAACTATCTCCTTAGCAAGTTCATTAATTGTACTACAGAGGGACAAATGTGACAAGAATGAATGAAATAATGATCACATACATATTGGAAGAAATATGCAGAAAAGTAGTTCAAGACAAAAAAATCTTATTACTTAGAACTTTATATTAATTAAAGTTTATTTATCACTCAGTATACCATAAAATATATCATGATAATACTTCTAAATATTTCTTGGTATTGAATAATTACCAATGCTGAATTCTATGTTATCCTGTATACTATCTATTGAAACAATATAGTTTTATATTTCTCTACTAAAAAAACCTATTTAGTCTTCTTTTGAAGTAGGAAGAAATTCACACTGAATAACCATTGCATATTGTATTCCCTCCTGGGTGCTGAAATTGACAAACTGTGCAAGAAACCAGTGATTATGGGAAATGCTCCAAAATATACAGGAGGAAAAATTACTTAGTAGTAAAGCTTTTCCATTTGGTTGCAACTCTGTAAGACCCAATGCTGACTTAGCTAAGCAACAACCTATGGCTAAGTGGCTTTATGTCATTAAATTTCCTATAATGATGTCAGTATTAATGATTATTTCAGAGTAAAGATATTTATAAAGTAAATCTCATATTTACTTTAAATTTCTTCAACAGCATTTTGTATATAGTTTGTATTGCCACAATGTAGTAGCACTACACATGTGTGATACTGGAAATGATTTTCAAGTTATAGCCATTTGAACCCTGTTTTAATCAAACCTGTGGGCTACTTGACTTCATTATTTACTCAGTGGCTAATCACCAACATGTACAAACCCTAAAGAGAGTCTCTAGATGCTCAACGATGGTACTCTGAATTATTCTGAATAATCAGTTGAATATGAATTCGCCTTATCTCTTCCAAGCACTTTCCAGTCGGAAGGTTCAGAGGCATACAGGATAAAAAAATCTTAAAAGGGCTGGAATCCATCTTGTATAAAACTGAGAAGGCATGCTGGAACAAGAAGCTTTTTGCTGTAGTCACATATGTAGATTATGTGAAGGGAACAGAAAAGAAGGACTTAATCAGCTGTTTCTAAAGAGTATCTGTGTGTTTAAAATAAAGGTACCATGGGGCTGGGAATATGGCCTAGTGGTAGAGTGTTTGCCTCGCATACATAAAGTCCTGGGTTTGATTCCTCAGCACCACATATATAGAAAAAGCCAGAGGTGGCGCTGTGGCTCAAGTGGCAGAGTACTGGCCTTGAGCCAAAAGAAGCCAGGGACAATGCTCAGACCCTGAGTTCAAGCCCCAGGACTGGCCAAAAAAATAAAAATAAAAATAAATAACACTGTAAACAGTTAAAGTGGGTTTTACCTTTAGAGATTGTATGAATTATTCTTGCTTTACGTCCTTTCTTGGGCTTATTCCTGGAAAGCAGAAGAAATAATGCTGGCCATTTATTCTTAGTTACTGAATAGTAGCAAAAGAGCAGGTAAGGGGGCAAAAGCTATAAAATAAATATATATTCCTGTTTCCTTATAAGCTACAAGATATTATGTGAATTTATTTTCTTACAATGGAACTGTAATTACCAAGATGCTTTCGCAGTTATCTATGAGTAGATAATGGATGTTTCCATAAAAGGTGTGCTGCTCTTGTTTTAGTTTTCTCAGCTTACAGGGTTACATTTTAAAGCTTTCTTCTCCACTATTATGAGAATTATATACGTTAGATTCTCTTAAAATGTATTCGAAAGTATGCTCACAGGGTGTAACCATCCAAAAACCTGCATGTAATTATTTTTGTGTTGTCACTTTGTCTTTGATCCCACAGTCATTAACAGAGGGTCTTTTCAGTATTAGGAAACAGTGGCTCATTCCAGGAAGCTGAGATCTGAGAAGCACAACTCAAAGCTAGTCTGGGCAATAAAGTATGTGGAACTCCTAACTCCAACTACCACCAAAAAGCTAGAAGTAGAGCTGTGCTCAAGTGGTAGAGTATTAGTCTTGGACAAAAACTTCTCAGAGACAATGCCCAGGCTCTGAGTTCAAGCCCCAGAACAGGCCAAAAATCAAAACTATTTTCAATATTAAATGGCTAATGCTTCATCTGGATTTTCCCATGTAATAGAATCCTTAAAAGATGAACCCAGTAACAGTTTTGTACACCCTTCCAACATATGCATAAAAAGATAATGTGCTCCAAAAGCAACTTAGCCTCTTTCTTATAACTAATCCCATGGTCCTCTTATTAAACAACCTAACTAAATACCAACAAGCATACAAGTAAATATCCAAGATTTTTAAGGAAAAATAAATGGTTTCAATGCAGCACTCATGGGGAGGGCAATGAACTCCATCAGGGCACATAGGGAAGATGAAAATGAGACCTGAAGAATGAGTAAAACAGAGTCCTATATGTAACCAGGGGTAGTGTAGTCCAGATAGGAGAGCAGGAAATGCAGATTCATTGAGATACCATTTCCGTGGTCTTCATTACCAAGAGTTGGGATACAGGAGGATGGAGAAGCCACTTCCAGAAGTCTTTTCTCCTGATTATTAATGTGTGGGGAATCTTCCTTCATATTGATTTTTAAATCTAAATTACTGATAAGGACTTAAAGGTAGGCAGACTTTCATTGAAGTTTATTTGTAGTCTTTGGTGAAAAACCAAAGGCCTACTGCATTCCATCTGTATTCTCATAGAGCAGCACCATGGCAATTTGTGTCTGCTGTGTCTTTGCTTTGGGGCATGTGCTCCACTAGTGGATACAATGAATTTCATTCTATAGGTCCAATATTCCCGATGTTCACTTTGTTTCTCTAACCTTTGCTCAATCTGAGCATTGGTATTTGATTCATTGTTTATTATTTCAGGTCAGATTTAATTCTTGACCCCATTATAGGCTATCCACTCATGAATCAAAAGTTCACTTTATATTCCTCAAAGACTGACCCTTATCAGTATTACCTTGATGTGTTTCCTACTAAATGAAAGTATTCGTCTTAGCAGTGTTTTAAACCAGCAATGTTCTTTGTGTGAATTACAGTGTTTTGACCCCAAACTTCCACACTGAGTGCAGTGGTCTGAGTGGAAGTAAGTAGATACCAGTTTTTCTACTTTACTACACATGGGATGTTTTCAATAATTAAGGATAATTGGGTGGATAATAATTGTGTGGATAATTGCTGCATAATGAAGAAGAATGACTCATGCTATGTTTTAGTTTCTCCATGACCTCTGAAACAAGTTTCTATGACAGTCAAAATCTTGGAAAGTATGTTTGTCATCCAAGTATGAATGTCATCCAACGTATTATTGAAAGGTTCCAATTTCTTTTTCTTGTTCCTTTCTTGTTCCTTTAGTTTTGTTCCTTTATTGCTCTGTAACTATGAAACCTGATTTGCTTTTTCCTTGGTCTAAAGTAATAAGAATTAAATGCTGATTCTTTAATTATTCATTAAATTTTTATTTATTCGACAACAAAGACAACTCCAAATTGAAGAGAACACTAAAATCATCACATATTCTAGGATCAGTGGAATCACACTTGATTGCATAATTTCATGTAATATAGTCATTTAGAATATGTGGGATGGAAATGGGAAGCATATAATCTGGTTATCTCTTTTCACTCTGGCCATATATTGTATGAAAATAGTTATCCTCATTGATGCTAAGAGAGACTAGATGCCTTACCTCAAGCATTTACTCAGTGGTCAAGCTAAAGACTAATTTACTGATGAGGAAACTGAGGCACAGTAAGGTTAGGAGGCATATTTTAAGAACAAAAACACATTTGCTGAATTAATTCTCTAACTTCTGAGGAAGGAATTGAGTAATGGTTAACTTAGAAAGAAAAAAGCTCACAAAGAAGTCTACCAGCAAGACAGAACCAAAGTCCTTTCTCACAATTTCCTTATTCCTCAACTAAAAATATGAAGAAAAATGAATAAGGAAATAATGTTTTCAGGACAGTAATAGAGTTTCAAGTGTACATTTCAGAACTTTTTTTCTTTCTTTGCAGTACCTAAGGTTGAACTCAGGGCCTCAAGCTAACTAGGCAAGCCCTTTATCTCTTGAACCTTTTGCTTTAAGTTTTTTCAGATAGAGTCTCACAAATTTGCCAAGGACAGTTTTAAACCATGATTCTCCTGTGTTTGCTTCCTAAATGGCTGGACTTATATGTGTTCACCACTAAGCATAGATAGTTTTTGAGACAGAGTTTCATTACTACAGCTCGTCCTCCTGAATTGTGATTTGTAAATTGGTTAGTTGATGCCAGAGAGCTCTCTTAAACCTCTTAATGACCGTTTCACACAAGGATGTTCCGTTCTTTCAGCTTTAAAAAGCAAAGATTTGTTTAACAAATACTTAGTAGGAGAAAAATATTTTGTCATACCTAAAAATATAGTTTAAAATTAGTATCAATAAGTATACCTCAAGCTTCCAAAATAGTGTTTTATGTACCTTTCCTTTAATGGTAAAGCTTGATTATGACAACAACATAGTTCACATACATGACTAGCATCAGCCAAAGCAATGGTGTATGTTTGCTGTTGGGAACTTACACACCACACACCAAACAGCCAAAGGAGGAAGCGGTACTTCATCACACATCACATCAGAAAATGCCATTCACAACAAAAAGAATGTGTGCTACTTGAAGAGGTGGTAAAAATACAATTCTAGGCAATGTGGTAGAATTACAGGAAAGAGTAGAACACAGAGACTACACAATGGATACACAAGGTAGCCCTGGCAGGGAGAGGAGAAATTAATGGGACAAGCAGAATCTTGTAGCCTAAGAGATTTAAAGACAAGGTTATTTTTGTTTGTTTTGTTTTTGTTGCCAGTACTGGGGCATAGGCCTGAGCACTGTCCCTGGCTTCTTTTTGCTCAAGGCTAGCACTCTACCTCTTGAGCCACAGTGCCACTTCTGGCTTTTTTCTATATGTGTGGTGCTGAGGAATCGACCCCAGGTCTTCATGTATACGAGGTGAGCACTTTACCTACCACTAGGTTATATTCCCAGCCCAAGACAAGGTTATTGGTGACAAAAAACAAAGGTAATCATTTGACATAAAAGAACAAACTTCATTTATCCAATTTTCAACAATAGTATCATTCTTTATCATTCAAACTAACCGTTGGCAACAGAGTCCTTATGGAATCAAGAAAGTGAAATTAAACTCTCATTTTCCAAACATGTATTTAAAGATGTAATTTTTATTAGCAGAATAATAAAATTTCTGTACGTATACACTATCTTTTAATTATAACATATCACAGTTATGGCTGCTAGGTTCTTGTTTATCTTTGAAGATATTCTAAGCAAGGGCTTTTGTTTGTTTGTGTTTTTTTGTAATTCCCTCAACTTTTAGATTGATTTTATTCTATCTTTATTTCATTTGCACACGTGTAATGCATTCACGTGATTCAGAATTCTTGTTAATGTAGAAGTATGCACAATGAAAATATTTGCCACCCTCCTCTATTAAGATTTCCAGTGCATCTTTCCACAGGACAGCAAGGTAATTGATTTCTTTGTGAATCCTTTTAAGTATAGTTTAAGCAGATCACGCATAAACAAATTAATCCAGTGAGTGAAAAACATGCATATAGTTGTGGATCTATCTGTACATTAAAGTTTGACTCTCAGATGTTCGCAAAGCTGAGCCAGATTCAAATTTAAGAGTTAAAACTCAAAACAATAGATGAGAGCACAGAGAATGAGAACATTTCTCTATCACCCCTTTATCCCTCTCTTGTAGAAAAGATCTCCATATTCCTTCAAATTTAAGAATTAACTGGGTGAGAAAAGTAAAAAGCTTTGTTTTTGACAAGTCAGTTCTCTGAAAAAACAAGAAAGGCTAGTTAGAAGGAGGAGGGAGGGCAAGAAGGAAAAGTAGCTGAGCACCTAGTAGGTTCTTCCATATCAGATCTGAGACCAAAGGTGGATACATCTGACTCCAGTGGGCAGTCTCAGAACAATCAACCATTCTAATTTGATAGAAATAGTCATAAATATTAAAGGTTGACAGTAAGACACTGTTTTCCTGAGTTACGCACCCTACTCTAAAGTAACGTGTGAGCCGTAACACAGATAAAGATCTCTAAATGACATAATTTACTGAAATGTTTCGTTGACAAAAGTGATTATGAAGTGTTTTCACTTTTAAGAGCTGTTGCATAGGGTAAGGCAGTACAGGGATTTACGCCTACTGAGTGCACAACTGTGCTTCAGTTTGTGCATGCCAGACACAGAGTGGATGTTGGAGAGCCAATGTAAGCAGGCCGAGTTGATTGTTTTCAATAGACTGTGGAGAGCACAGTGGTAAGGGCACAAAGTCCCTGCTCAGCCTCTCACGGCTTTCACTACCCTCAGGAAAATCAGAGCTTCCGAGGGTTTGCCTTATACATCCAGACCTACCAAGGTGGTAACAAATGTCACACCAACAAGTATTTTTTAAAACCTTGAGCATTAACAAAAAAAGACACCAGAAACAAACTACTGAATTAATGTGTAAGGAATGCCAGAGAGAAATGAGCTTTCTATCTGAGGTATGGAAAAAATGCTGGATGTGATAATAACATACATATATACTATAGCTGTATAATATATACTTTATGTAATATGTTTAATGCCACAGTCAAAATAATGACAGTAGTGGCATATGACAGTAGAGACATATTTTAATGACCTTAGTTATCACCATCCCAGGTTGTTTTTTGTTTATTTTTTTCAGATTGGTCTAGCAAATCAAAAAAGTCTGGAGCCTATTTCTATATTTCTATATATACTTATGGAAGAAGTAACCAAAACCAAAACTGGTTGCACATTCACATGATTCATTCTAAAATACAAACTGATCCATATCACCATCTCTTTATTCTTTTTTTTCTTTTTTTTTGTAGGTGAAATATCTATTTATTTTCCAGATAGCCTTGTAGATACATAGATATCATTGGATTTTTTTAAACTTGAAATCTGTAGGGAAAGTCACTAGGAAAACAAGTCAGAGCCTGCTCTGTGTCTCTTCCCCTCTTCCTCTCCTCCCCTCAAAGAACTTGAAGTACATCATAGTTTTTTTTGAAGTCCCTATAATTTTTTTAAATGTAGGCATTCTATTACTATTTGTAGGCATAGATATAAACTTCCCTCTGCCTTTGATTTATCCTACAGGCTTAAGTATGTTCTACTTTGTTTTCATTTTATTGTACGTATTCTATATTTTTATTGTCAAATTGATTTACTTGGTTTTCTTTGTATATGAACTGTCTCCCCGAAAAATCCACTTTTGATACAAATATTCCACTTTTGTCCCATTTTAAAATTTTTCTAAACAACATAACACTTATGAAGGCCAATTTGTCATTCAGTGGCTTCCATTATTTGGCAAACCTGAATGATGTCCTCTGGATATCTCAGCAGAATTTGTAAAATAATAACTAGGCCCCACAGGTTCATGAGTCCCCACCAATGTCTCTTCATGCTCTATTGCCTCACCCCCTTACTTCTCCCACAGATAACTCTGGGCATTGAAGGACACCCCATTTTTCAAGACGTTGTCATTGACTCTCACTAACTGAAAGACACAGGGAAAATAAAGGTGCAACTAGATTTTATTTCATTCTTTAATTATTTTATTTAATTCTTTCATTGTTTTAAAAACAGAAAATATTCTTCCAGATGATGAAGGGTTATTTTTCTTATTTCACATTCTGCTATGCAACACTGTACTGTTCATCAAAGTTTGTACTTAAGCATGAATTTCAAAGTGATTCAGGTTTTACAAGTCAGTGATAGATCTAAGAGTTGCTAGTTTAGTCAAAATGGTATAAAGTTAGGCATTGGTGCTCTTTGCTCTCTTTTCTGGTGTCTTTGTCATTTCCCTTCCTCTTCTTGAGTTTCATGTGTTTCCTGGCGAATTTCTGTGATAACAATCTATGACAAAGAGCCTGATTGCAATAATAAGTTCAATGCTCTCATGAGGTTGGCTAGTTGGAGCCAAGCTGTCCTAGGGCTTCTGACTCATTTGTGGATGTTCGTTCTTCCATATCTTCCTGTTCTCAAATAGGCTGGGGTCTCCAATCATTCTTGATGCTGTATAACCTTCAGTATAGATCTGAAAAATAGCAAATTAAAACATGATCAAAGCTGTGTTGGGAATTTATGGCCCTTCAGCACTATTTAGGCTACATATGATTCCTGAAGTTCTTCAAATTTCAATCAGAGACTTCTGTCTTCCATTACCTCACACCTTCCCAGGAGAAAAAAGATGTTAGAACTTCAGACATCCTGTCAGGCTACTTTGTGTGTAGATAGATTTGGGCACCTACTCTATTTTCAACATTATATTACATGTCATCCTCTATTTACAATGTTATGGAGTTAAAACACAGACACACACACACAGACACACACACACAGACACACACACACACACACACACACACACAGAAAAAGAATGAGAAAAAGAAACAGAGACAGAGAAGCTTATCTTCTAAAATACTACAAAAACAGCTAACCGAAAGGGAAAAAAATAGAAGTCTTAGTCTTCTTTACAATACTTTTGGTCATCGCTTTGGTTCTGTAATTTATAAAATCATTCAGCACATTCATTCTGGAGTAGGTTGAGATGATTACAGTAAACCATGCACCTTTCCCGACTCTATTATATATTACAGGTGGCATTTGATTTATTCATTTTCCAATCAACATTGCTCAAAGCATTATATGTAGCCATAAAATTATGCTCAGTATTGGACATTGTCATACTTGACATTCTGAGTTAAACTGCTGCAGTAGGAAGTTAGTGGATAAGTGTTTACTTACTTGTGGCTAGCCATATTGTATTTCATGTGCATTGGGTCTCCTTTACATCGTAGTTTTACTAATCTTTTTTTCCCATGAAAAAATAGTGATTGCCCAACTTGCCAATGACTAATGAGTTAGTAAATTGAGGAGGCAAGGTTAGATTAAGGCCTATGTCACTGGAAGGCTCTTAGTCCTAATTACTATAACATTATTTAATCTCAGTGCCTATGGGCTGAACAACTGAACAACTAGAAAACAAATCATGAAACTGTGACCTCTTATGCCAGTTTGCCATATCTCAACTTCCATTTCAGCAGAGCAAGACCCCAGTCTCAGATACTGCCCGCAAGATACCAGATAGCAGGGCCCCAAGTGGCCCCCAAAACGTCTAAGCAAGTCTAGTCAACAGCATTTTTTTCTCTACCAGAAAATAGATGAGAGTTGTTTATATGGAACTTAGATACAGCCTTTGGAGATATTGTGGAATTCCATATATTGTAAAACTGAAGCTAGTTTTATTTTTCCTTCCTTGATATTCTTTGGTCCTAAATAAGAGGCTAAAGAATGATATACTAAGAATATGTTTAATGAGCTGGATTTGTGATTCAGTTTTTCTAAATACTAAATGAAGTAATTAGGCTCCATTTCATTATCTATTAAAAGAGGGAGTCTTGATGGCTTTGTTAAACTTTTTGATGACTAGTGCCCACTTGTAAGTGAAATGTCATGTTCATTTTTTAATATCACTTGCAATGTCTGATTGTAGTGTCATAAAAATAGAAATAAAGTGTCTGACTTTTAGATGTTTCCTGTTTTAAATTTAGAGTGGTATGTGTGTTTGTGTGTGTGTGTGTGTGTGTGTGTGTGTGTTATTAAATAACAAAATGTTAAGATGTGTCTCATGACAAATGGTTAGACTTCTTGCTGATTTGTGCACCTTAAATAATTCATGGGCAATAGTTATACAATATCTGTTGGCCTAAGGATCAGGGTCTGCAAAGATGTTTGAAAAGTAGCTTTTGTTGTTTTGAAAGCTGTGCAGGGAGGAGAGGTGTATATGTGCAGGAGTTCTTTCATGCTTTCTCCTTTTCAAACCTTGCACATCCTCAAGAGACTTTGTCAAGGTCAAAAACACAATGTGCTAACCAGGGGAAATCCCAGAGAAAGCCAAGATCTGAAAATAGCAGCTGGTTCTCTTAAAAATGACATTCCTGCTGACTTGGCAGAGTTGGGACATTTTGATATTCTGTAGAAAGCAATAAAGACCTTGGAGGATGAAGATGGGAAAAGAGAAGGTCAAGAGATAGAAAGATGGAAATAACAGCTGTATAGCAGGACATAACAGAAAGCAACAGGAGAGCAGAGGGATACTTAAAGAAACAAAAAAGAAAATAATTAATTGGCTTTTCAGAAAAATCTACTTTTAGCTCCAAATTTTGAAGACTATATCTCAAGTACTTTTGAAGTTTAACAAATCCCTTCACTAAAAATCCTTTCTGGGGGCTGGGGATATAGCCTAGTGGCAAGAGTGCCTGCCTCGGATACACGAGGCCCTAGGTTCGATTCCCCAGCACCACATATACAGAAAAAGGCCAGAAGCGGCGCTGTGGCTCAAGTGGCAGAGTGCTAGCCTTGAGCGGGAAGAAGCCAGGGACAGTGCTCAGGCCCGGAGTCCAAGCCCCAGGACTGGCCAAAAAAAAAAAAAAAAAAAAAAAAATCCTTTCTGATGTCTCCTTTTGTGTGAAGGTGAAGTAACTCCATGTTCTTTGAAGTGCCCCAGAACAGCTACCACAAGGATGAATCTGAGTAGAAACCTTTACAAAACAAAGATACTCTCAGGTCTTGGACCATAACCATTCAATGAAAGTGAATCTGTTATTTTATTCTTTCTATGAATGCAATTCAGATTTTTTGTGTTAGTAAACCCGGTTAGGCTTACCTTACTTTGATTTTTTTTTTTTTTTTTTGGCTTATGTTTTCTCTGAAATGGTTGTAGAGTTGTTACTTCTCTTCTGGGTACTTAGAAACTGTTGTGAGATCATCAAAACTTAGGTAACTCTAGAAACTTGTAACCAGCATTCCTTAATGATCACGTGTACACTTCTCTTTGTTGTAAAAGACATGATTACACAATAGATACCTCATAGATATGAAGAATGTCTTTCTCTGTGATTCAAAAGAGATTACATGAAGACAATAATCACCAAAGCTATTCTTGGTCATATGTCCTATATAAATAGCATATTACATTACACAAAAACGGACTGAGAAGATGTTGATGATTGTTTCTTTGTCTTCTTTTTAATTGTAGCAGAAAATGGCCCCCGTCTCCTTGTGGAAGCAGAGCAAGCCAAGGTCTTCTCACACAGAGGTGGCAATGTTACACTGCCATGTAAATTTTATCGAGATCCTACAGCCTTTGGCTCAGGCATCCACAAAATCCGAATTAAGTGGACCAAGCTAACTTCAGATTACCTCAAGGAAGTCGATGTTTTTGTTTCCATGGGATATCACAAGAAAACCTATGGAGGCTACCAGGGTAGAGTGTTTCTGAAGGGAGGCAGTGACAATGATGCTTCTCTGGTCATCACAGACCTCACCCTGGAGGATTATGGGAGATACAAGTGTGAGGTGATTGAAGGATTAGAAGATGACACTGCGGTGGTAGCATTAGATTTACAAGGTATGTATCTGTGAAGCATGCTAACTTAGAGGTCGTAATTAATTATCATTTATTTTTTAATGAGGATTAATGTGTAATGGTTACTTTAGCAATAGTGGGAGAAACCAAAAATTCATGCTCACCATATTTTTTTTTGGTCTTTTGTTCTTTTTACAGTAAGCCTGCAATGTCAGCTTTCATATTTGTAATATACTGATGCACAAAATTGAAGCATTTTTTTAACTAAGAGAAATAGTCTGTGGAACTGAATCCGTAGTCTTCAGAAATTGCTTTATTCTATTCAAATTCTATTGTATGATTATTGAGAAGTGGATTCAATTCTTTTTTACTATACTTCCAAAATTATCTCAGTTTCAAAATAATGGAATTCTTTGTAAAAGGCATCTGCACCAAAATACATATAATTTGTATTGTGCGAAATGACTGCACAAACTTAATTTAACAAACAAAAAAGCCCTCTAGATTTATTTAAATATTCTTGCAAAGAAAAACAATTTTAATGGCCCAGAGTTTCAAAGGCATTGGAGGGAAGGAGGATTTTATTTCTTGTATATGCCGTTCACTTAGTAGGGCCAGAAACTAGGATGGATAGATAGGTAGATAGATAGATAGATAGATAGATAGATAGATAGATAGATAGACAGACAGACAGGTAGATAGATAGGTAGATATAGCATTACAAAGTGTGCTCCCATTGAAGCTCTTCTGTCCGTTATCCATCCCTTAGGAGATCCTGTTTCCTTAGTTTCTCATATACCACAAGCCAACTTATTTTCCGTAATTTCAGCAGTGTATTACATGGAAGAATCGATTCTAGTTTCATTAACAGAACATTTCTTTTGATGAAATTATAGGTGTGTATTTTCTAGATGTTTCTTTCAAATGCGTATTTACTAGCTTCATATGCCTAATTAATCACACAATATAGTAAAGGGTATTTTTGAGAATGCCCTTAGTACTTCTCGTTGTAGATCTCGGCTCCTAATTGCATGCCACTTTATGCTTTTCACTTTTTATTGATTCACATTCATATTAAGCTATGAATGTTGACATTATTCAAAATGAAAAAGGAATTGTCTTAGAGAAGACATACACCAAATACTGAGAACTAATTTCCATTCTGAAAGAGGCAATGGTAGGCTAATAAATACATCATAACCAGAGCCTTCAAACTCTCATGCTTATAATTTGCTGATTCTCTATCACAGATGATATAAAAATTGTTGTTATTAAAGATCCTTCATTTTTTTATTCTTTTTGGATATTTTATTCTTGTCATTATCTTTATATTTTTTGTAAATTTGTTTTGAAATAAAAACATACTTGCATGTTCTAAAATCCTGCATAGGGTAACGGCTTCTGATTAGTAACAATTAATCATGTTGCCAGAAATAGTATCCAATAAATATAAGAATTATGGAGAGCATGTGTAGCTCAGCAGTAGAGTGAGAGTTTAGCAAGCAAATAGTCATGGGTAGGTTCAACGCCTCAAACTAAATGAATAAGTAAACAAAGAAAATCTTTAACAAGTAAGGATTATACAACTATATCAAGAATGCCATTGTGCAACAGTACTCACCAGCAATCAATAAATATAAATAAAAATAATGATAACAATGATATAGTGCTGGGCTCAAAGTAGCAGAGCACTACCCTTGAACAAAAAAGCTCAGGGATGCAAACAATAAAACAAGAACAAAAATGAGAATTTTTTTCAGAATAATTTGCATTCTATTAACTTTCTAGTGATTAAAAATATGACCAAATATATAATTTGAACATTTTTAGGAACAGAAAAAGTTTCAGACATATGCAAAAAGGGTGGATCAGATGATGTGATTATGAATCTTAAAAATGTATTTTACCAATCTCTCCCTATCTCTCGGTACTGTTTTCCATGTGAAGTATCTTACTTATTAAATCCAATAATCCCATTTAAGCATTATATAGCATCCCTTCAAGGAAAAAAAGGAGAGCTTTTAGACATATTTTGAGGATACATGTATAAATACAGTTGCTAACTAAGTTAGATATTACTTAAAAATAATAATCAAACTTTTCTTCCTACTCAGAAACGTCTAACTTTTTTTTTCATGCATTAAAGAAACCACTCCACCCACAAGTCAGCTGTAGGAATTGAATAATTTTTCATCAAGCGAAGAGGTCTATAGTTAGAGGCTGAACTATTAACTATCTGGCATTAAAATAAGGAAATAAATAAAATACTAACAAACACAAACCTTTCACACTTGCTCGAGAATAATCTAGTTGTTTAACATCATGCCCAAAGTGTATTAGATATGTTGAAACATTGAAAACACTTTCAGAATAACAGAGTTGACCTTGATAGGCTTAGAACATAATTTTTTCAAAATTATCAAGCATTAATTAAAATGTAGTAAGTAAATATTTTTACTTGTATCAGAAAAGTGACATTTATTCTTTTGTATTTAACATTTAGTTACAATATTTCACTTTGACTCTAGAAAATGATGTGAGAAATTATGCTAAAATTGAAAGCCACTCAACTGTACTGGCTTTATAACCTAGTTAATACTATTACAGTAATATGCAATCTCTTGATTGTATATTATGGAAGAAAACATTTTTCTAATGTCCATGAGAATCCAATGCAAAACACCATAATGAACTGAAACCTGAGAAATCTTCTAGGCCTTTGAAATTATACATTTTAAAATCTTATATTATCCACAGTTACCATCATCAGCCACTTAGGAATAAGAAGACAACCCAAATAGTGATTTTTTTCCCCTCTCTTACAGTTTAGGCTTTTTGAGATTTTCTACCACTTAAGTTCTAACAGTCAAGGAAATTTCTGCTGGATAAATTGAATATTTTTCTTTTCATTGGCATTCCTGGGGTTTCTAAGAACAAAGGACAAATGCCACAAATGCTACGGAGCCTTAAGCACTTCTCAGCATTAGCTAGGTTCTGAGCAGGCAGCCTGGCCAAAGCTCTTCTTAGACAGAACCTTCTCCAGCCTCTTCCTTTCCCTCAGCAGGACTCAGTGGTAACCAAGAGTCTTTTCCTTCTTCCTTTGGCTCTGCTTCAGCTAATAGATCCCTCAGCCAAGAACCTGAGAAAGCAGAACGAGATCAGGAAGCCTTCTTGGATCTCTGCCTCTAATGTCCATGCCAGCTGAATTGCCTGAGAGGGACAAACATGTTCTGCAGAGGCCTTCTATAGATGAGACTAGAGTTAGAGTTCATTTAAGACACCTAAACTTTCTTTGTATAGATACTTTTGAGACAATTTGTGAAATAAAGTATTTCTTTTACATTGGTTATGCTATCTGTAATTTGTACATTATTCCACTGCCCCATTTTCCCCTCCAATCCCTACAAATTACATTCACTCTATGCTATATATTCAAGAAACAGTATGTAAAGAACTAACTAGGTATTTTGTACATTTTTGTAAATAGGGTCTGTAGTCTTGGGGTACAGTTGCTAAAACCCATCCAACTACTATGCCAATGGGAAAAGGTTTTTTGCATTCCATAAACTATAAGGCTAATTATTTTTAATAATATTAAAAACTATAACCATTATAGGAGAATGATTTTTTATGAGAGAAATATATGAAGAGATGTATTTCTCAATATCCAGTAAATGATGAAATGCTTCTTTCTTAGTCTGATAATCCTTATCTTCCAAGAATTTGTGTAGAATTTTGTAAAACAGCTCAGTCACCTCTAAAATTTGGACCCAAAGAAATGTCTTTAAAGGAAATTGGGGCTAGGAATATGGCCTAGTGGCTAAAGTGCTTGTTTCGTATACATGAAGCCTTGGGTTTGAATCCTGAGCACCACATATATAGAAAAGGCCAGAAGTGGCGCTATGGCTCAAGTGGCAGGGTGCTAGCCTTGAGAATTAAAATATTGGGAATATGGCCTAGTGGCAAGAGTGCTTGCCTTGTATACATGAAGCCCTGGGTTCAATTTCCCACCACCACCTATATAGGAAACAGCCAGAAGTGGCGCTGTGGCTCAAGTGGCAGAGTGCTAGCCTTAAGCAAAAAGAAGCCAGGGACAGTGCGCAGACCCTGAGTCCAAGGCCCAGGAATGGCAAAAAAAAAAAAAGGCAATTGAATCATTTTAGTTATCAAAATCAAGTCACATCCATATTTGCTATGATGTTTTTAGTTTATCTTCATTAACCAGACATTTATTAGATATCTCTTCTTTACATGTCCTATACCAGACAAGTTTAGAGAAAGTTTATAGAATTTTTCCTTTATCTGTTTGTGATGAAAATGCTTTAAAGCCTTAGTTTTCAATTATACAAATAGGAAAGCTGAAAACTAATAATTTAGATAGTCAGAAATCTCTACTTTTAGAGATAATTTGCAAGAACTGAAAAAAATGAACACTAAAATCTACATTAATACTTCAATGTTTTTCATTACAGAATGCTTACTAATATTTTTAAAAATATATTTAGATTTTTTTCGATATGCACATTCACTTTAATGTTTCTCCAACTACGAAGCCTCCTAAGTGGTAGTTAGTTATCTGAAAGGTTTTAGGAGCAACTTGACAACAAATTGTAATAGACAGCCATAGACATAGGAAATAAACTAGTAAAACTGTCAAACTGAGTTTCTCAAGGCTGAGAAGTTTGAAGAAATCATTTCAAGTTGACCAAACCACTACCTCACTAGTTCGGGTTGGACATTTCACTATGTTGTTTTTTTAACCACCTAAGTGTATTTGCTAAGAGTTTATCGTTTCTCTGGCAACAATAACCCCTTGCCTTCTTTTTTGGACAGGTGTGGTGTTCCCTTATTTTCCACGACTAGGGCGCTATAATCTCAATTTTCACGAGGCACGACAGGCTTGTCTGGACCAAGATGCTGTGATTGCCTCCTTTGACCAGCTCTACGATGCCTGGCGGGGTGGGCTGGACTGGTGCAATGCAGGCTGGCTCAGCGATGGGTCTGTGCAGTACCCCATCACAAAGCCACGAGAGCCCTGTGGGGGCCAGAACACGGTTCCTGGCGTCAGGAACTATGGATTCTGGGATAAAGATAAAAGCAGATATGATGTCTTCTGTTTTACATCCAACTTCAATGGTAAGATATTAACTGCTTTTCAAACACCAAACTTCACTACAACACTACCCTTGGCTTTTAGTCTTTTCTACATAAAAAGACAAGAAGGAAAGAAGACAAAAAGGGGAAAGGATGGAGGGAAGAAGAAAGGAAAGAAAGATTGCTGAAGTTTGAATGTTTTGACTGGCATAGTTTTTGTCAATATCCTTGAATCAAGCAAAATGTAAATATTTGTGACACTTCTAAGTTTAAGGTCATATAGTTTTTTATTTTAATTTTTAATTTTATTGTCAAGGTGATGTACAGAGTGGTTACAGTTACGTAAGTAAGGTGATGAGAACACTTGTCAAACATTCTTACCCCTCCCTCATTTTCCTGCCACATTCCCTCCCACCCCACCCCCAGCTGAAAAGTTCATTTCCAACATATTGAAGTAGATGATATTGTGATATGGTATGAAGTCTATTTCTTCCTGCCACAAGTCTTCTTGCCACTGCATGTTCTCAATGTGATGTCTCTCTCAGCTAAAGGAATGTGGCTTAGTATTCCACATGTACTTCCTCTCTCGAATACAATAGGATGATTAGTAAAGCTCAGGATAAAAGGGGGAGTGAGCATAAGAATAAAATAGAAGTAATGTTGGGCCTGAAAGGTTGCAGTCCAACCATGCTGATAAGTGATCTGTTTCCGTCTTCTAACCCGAGCCCTTCTCCTATGACATCCTGAACCAGCTACCTAATCTTTGTGATCAGTACAAAATGAAATCGTAGAGACTTTTGTTCAAAAAGGATGAAGAGTTTTAGGAGGCTAAAGCAGTAGAATGGCATGTTTAAGAAAAACCTGGGCTATGCAGCAAGTTCCAGATCATCAGAGACATGATAACAAGATCCTGCCTCAAAAAATTAAGACAGAAGTGACAGTAGCAACAAAAGAATTTTAAGATAATGACCACAGAAAAGGCATAATATTAACTCATGTAGATAAACTTTCTGTCTCTGGGCCTGAGCCCATACTATGAAAAACCCACTGCTGTCATTTTAAATTTCCAGTCTCCAGTAATGCACTTTAGAGGACATAGAAAAGAAACAGATTCAACATGCTCCCTAAAGACATAGGAAGTAAATACGTTTCACTTTGCAGTGGTCATATAAACTCCATTGCAGCTTCTCAGCCTAGTACAACTATGAGTGAAGCTATATATAGACAGGCCTACAGTCCTGGCTGTGTTCCAGTTAAATTTCATTTGCAAAAACAGTAGCAGACTGGATTGACTCACATGCTGTGTTTTGCTGATCTCTAATTTAGCCAACCTTCTAGTTCATGTTCCCATGGCATTTTTCCAAATCATGTCATCTCACACCAAAATGAACTACCAATTGTTATTTATGCTTTAATAATTTATATTTTGTGAGTAGTGGGGGATTATGTGCTCAGATAAGAGAATACAAGGATATCTTACCTGCAACATAGATGACTGAGGAAATCTTCAGTGTGTGTTACTACAGTCACTTCATATTTTATATATTTTATGCATAGTGAATACATATTGAAGAAATTTCAGTAATTAATACTAAGTAATAAATACTGGAAACTGACTTGTCCCTCTTGTGAAATCAAGAAATGACTGTCAGGGCTGAAAAGAAGGGAGCTGAGAAACATCAATGGAGTTATCTTCTTTGCTCCTGGATGAATACAAATGTGGGTTTAAATTCCGACCATGTATTATTTGTGGCACGTGACTTCCTGTACTTTATGCATTCCCGTACAGTAGTCTTTGAAGGAGAATACTGTCTTATTGATACCTATAATGAAAAGAACTTGAGGTCTTTTGATTTTTTTAAATGGACTTTTATGTCAGGAATGTTTTTTGATCTTTTCACATTCAAATTTTGCCTCTCCAGAAACTTGTGCTGAGGCTCAGCCTTGCTACAGCTAGAATTTAAATAACCCTGGCTTTTCGCATGGAATCCTGTCTTCACTAGTGCCAAAGAAGGGCTTTTTAGGCACTAATTAGCTAACTGAAAATGCATCTGCCATGTCCATTCTCCCTATTAAAGCTTTGAAAGGACAGACCTGAACGCATAGAAGGGGCAAGAGTAAGAAGAATTAAGTAGTAGAGTGACCTAGAGGCATTGCATTTAAGTGACTATATCCTTTACGTTCCAGGGACTTCAGACATTGCTCTGACTTCTCCCTTCACCTAGACGCCCTTCCCTGTGTTTCCGTCACTGTTTGGCCCAGGAACTTTCCTGCCCATTGATTCTGTCTCCTTCTCTCCACAGGCCGTTTCTACTATCTCATCCACCCTACCAAGCTGACCTACGACGAAGCCGTGCAAGCATGTGTCAACGATGGTGCTCAGATTGCCAAAGTGGGCCAGATATTTGCTGCCTGGAAACTTCTGGGCTATGACCGCTGCGATGCGGGCTGGCTGGCGGACGGCAGCGTCCGCTACCCGATCTCTAGGCCAAGAAGGCGCTGCAGTCCCACCGAGGCTGCCGTGCGCTTTGTGGGATTCCCAGATAAAAAGCATAAGCTGTACGGTGTCTACTGCTTCCGAGCGTACAACTGAGTGTGCCCTCCCGCACACTCTCTGTGAGGCTTAAAGTTATTAAGAACATGTGAAAGGTTTTGTTTGTTTTCGATATGAACTTACGCAAGTTACCAAAACTGTGATAACCCTTTTTTACTTACTGTAAAGAGTCATTTTCATAAAGACCAACTCATTAATTTGTTTTTGTAAAAGTATCATTCAATATGTATTGTAAATTAATATAATTTTAAAGGGAAGCTCTACATGAGAAGGCTTTACAGCCAAACTCTCTTAGCTACATCATCCCCACCGAGTATTCTTTCTTAAAAGGGGCATTTCATCGCTTGGATAATGCTAGGATTCTATGAAAGCAAGTAGAGCTACTCAGAGCAGCAACTTCCACAAGCACAAGTTTTACACCTTTCTACAATTTTGAAATGCAGTACCATATATCCGAGTAGCAAGTTTGCCATCCAGGCTTCATTACAAGAACTGAGATTGTGAGAAGTTACACAAGGCTCAGTTGCACAAGGGAACAATCTAGGCTTTTCTAAAAGTTATTATTTCAATTCTCCAGAAGACAGTTTATTTTCCTTTGGAATCCTTTCCATTTTGATGAAAAAAAGGAAAAGATCATATGAACTCAAATGCATAGTAACAAGCACAGTTTACACCCCTCAACTATTCCATTTATATAGAGTATGAAAATTAAATAAGCATAGTATTTAATCCATGAGAGACCCCTGCCTTCTTCTAACAAAAAGTATACATGCCTGAGAAGAATTGTTTTATGTTTTGAGTAGCTTTACTGAGTTATATTTAAAATACTAGGGGCCCTTTGATAAGCAGCATTTAGCACCTACTCAGGGCAGTTACATAGATAAACTGCTGGACAGATAAATTGTAAGATTTAGCAGCTTGGTTTTATCTTAGCCTATGAAATGTTATTGTCCTGTAAAAATAACTTTAAACTATTTAATATTTCTTTCTTACATTATATGGAAAATTAAATCATAAAAGGAAGAATGAGTAACTATATACTTGCCTAACTAAGAAACCAAGATCCAACTTTCAAAATTCTTATTCCTATTTGTATATGTAACTAGAAAAGCCCAAATGGTGCCTGTGTTTTGGGAAACAAATATAAAAAAACAACCTAGTTCTAAACCTTCTCCTACATAGAAGATGTTCAATGCCACTTTCCTGGCAGGTGATCATCAAGCATAAATGCTGAAGCTGTCATCAAAGAGTTTACACTAAATCTTCAGGGCTTTCAATTACAAGTCCCACTTCAGAAAAACAGCTTTCATATTAGCAGCTCCGATCTTAAATAAAGCTCTGTTTTCCTACATTTTTATGACTCAAGACCCGATAGGGACCAATATTTGTATTCAAATTACATTTCATGGTTTCCCATTGTTTCACAAGTTTTAATAAATGGGACTTATTATAATAATCCGGGAATGACATAGCTGGTATGCTTTCATGAATGTCTTTATGTAGATTATCATCCCTTGAACATGAGTAAATAAATCTGTTTCCTGAATTTATTGTGGTTGCATTTAAAGCTCTGTAGTAATTCAAATAAATTTACCTCTAAATAGAGTTATTTGTGTCAAGGCATAGAACAATTGGAAGTCCATGAAGCCATAATTATGTTCACATATTATTTAGAAAAAATATTGTAAATAAACAGAAGCCCTTCTTTTCATCATAAACATCTGGAAATTTTCATCTGCTTTAATATTAAAAGATGGCAATGTATGCATGTACATTTTTTAAGTTAGGCTGGATTTGCAAGTTATACAAGAGTGTAAATCCAAAGATATTATGAAGTCTGACTCAAACACTGTTGCTATAAATAGGGTTGACATTTGTTGGAAATTAAAAAATATATATATATATATATGGTCTCGGGATAAAAAGAACCTATTTAAAAAGGAGGCTTTTTTCCAAAATGATAATTCTAAAACCTCAAATGTGTGGGTTAGATTTTTGAAAGAAGACCATACTTGAATAACTGTTACTTATAGTACAAAAACTTTGTCAGAAATATAAGTGCAAAAATTTCTGTTGAAACAGGTAGATCATTTTCACCTACTATCATAGAACTCTGCCTTTATAATGTTAAGCATATACTTACTATTGGAATTGGTGCTGATCAAATTCTCTGAAGTTACTGTTAGCGAATTCAAATGTGCAGCAGTTGCATACCATTTTTCCACTCTTAAAAAATAACTTAGTAGAATGAATATTGCTGAGCAGAATTTTTAACTTCTGACTTCCCCCAATGAACTAGAACCTTCATATTCTTTGGACTTCCACTTGTCAAAGAAGTCTTTTTATTGTTCTTGTTTTTCTGATTTTCCCTCAAATGTCTGTGTTCCAATGTTATTCTTCCTTCCCAAAGATATCTCACAGAGAATGTCTGAAAAAAAGTTATTCTAGTAAAATTCCCTAAAGGATATGGATATAATAGTGGATAATTCAGAAGTTTACTAGAAGTTGTCTTCTAGATTGATTCTCAGAGTATCAGGAGAATAAGACCAGAGTCTGGGTTACAAAATGTGTTTACTATTCCGTCTGTACTTAAATTCTGTGACCCATATTAGGAGCAATATATATAAAGTGATTTTATCAAAACAACTATATTTGAAAATACAAAACAAAAATGTGACTTGTGGAAAAATACAATAGAAGAATTAAAAATAAATTACCACATTAATACTAACGAGAAGCAATCTTTAAGTGACTGCTACCATCCACATTTCATCACAGTAATTTTCAGCCAGTTACTGTATCTGTCAACTGAAATTTTCTCTCATAGGAGGGGGCTGGTGCCTTTTGAGTTGCTATTTTCTGCAATAACATAGTTGCTTATAATTTTGCAAATTAGTAGACTTGATAAATTCTAATGTGGTTGCTGGCAGCCATACTGGTTTTCTTAATTTCAGTACTCTAAAGAATATGATGTCCTCAAGAAGTAGCTGACCACTGAGGAAGGAGGAATTAAAAGAAAATCAATGATCAGTTTTTAGCATAGACAGTATTGAGAGATAAATGGATGGCTGACACCATTTTGTTGAAAAGTAACCTGTATCAGAGCTCACTACTCTCAGAATAGCAATTGAGGACAATAAAAAGAATGAATAATACCAAATTATTAGGCCACTTTTTAAAAAGTCAATTAGGACGCTATCTATTAAGTATAAATTTGAGGAGAAGAACCAATCTGTATTACCCAAAACTGTTTTTTTTTAATTTTCTGTAAGATACAATGAACTGGTAAACATTAAAAGTCAATTTTGTGTTACTACAGCATCTTTTGATTCTTCTGAATTGTAGATCCACGTAATTTTCTTTGGGCCAAATTCCATAAATGCATTCTTTCAACAAAAGACATATAAACCTATCTTCACTGTGATCATTTGAGTTCAAGTTGTTTACACATAGAAATTTTGATGTTCTAATCTGTTTACAAAGTTAAAAGTGAAAAGGAACATAGGCATGATATTGCTAAATCAGAAATAGTACTATTCTTTAATATATCATCATTTTCTTCTGTCATACCAACATAATTAATTTTTCTCACCAGCTGAGCAATCTCAGAGATCTTGAGTCTTGATTAAAACAATAAGGTTGAGATACTTTGTGATCTCAGCTATTGTTATTGAATTTAAAAGATTTTTATTTTCATTACAAAAAGCTTCTTTGCTCCAGCATTTTATACTTCAACAATAAATAACATATTTTCTAGTGTCCATCAATACTCTAAATATCAACATGAAAATTTGTTTCTAAATTTTCTTTTCTTTACTTTTTTTCTTTGTATGTTGTTGCTTGTGGTGCTGAACTCAAGGCCTGGGCACTATCCCTGAGCTTTATTCATTCAAGGCAAACACTCTACCATTTTGAACCACACTGCCACTTTCAGTTTTCTGGTGGATATGGGATAGGAAAGTCTCACAGACTTTCCTGGGCTGGTTGGGCTGGCTTTAACCATAATCCTCAGAGCTCAGTCTCTTGAGTAGTGAGGATTATGGGTGTGAGGCACCTGTACTGGGCTCAGCTGTTCTTAATAAATAAAAAGTTCCAAGATCATTGTTACTGGTGCAAAGACCTTAATGAAAATAAACACAAATGACTTCAAATAATTGATACTCAAACAAAAATATACTTCAAAAAATTACTCTTTGGAACATATTGAACTGCCTTGGAGCATAAAAGTTTTCAAGCTAAAAGACAAATTAAGTAATAGTGTAAATTCTTGCAAAGTTCCAGAAGGGCATTGTTCTTTACTTGGCCAGCATTTTTCCTTTATTTTTGCCATCTGGATATACCTGTAGGGTGAGAATATTGAAGGGTCTTACAGAGTTTCACAATACTTAAATAAAAACGAGCTAAACTGTTGGATTAGAATGCTCTGAGTTCGCTCACAAGCAAAACTCAGTATGAAGAAAATCCTGCAGAGAAGATACTCTACGGACTCTATAATAGGAGTGAGGAAGAGAAGGAAGGAAACATTAAGGAGGCAGTGAACCAACATGAAAAATATGCACCATATACTTTCCTACCTCAATTCTTCGGGCCCTCCATTTAGGATTACTTAGGACATGCCCCAATATTAAGGAAAAACTTACTGTACACGTTTTTCCACTCAAATGCAAACTTCAAAGTTTTTTGGGTTTCCTTTCCTCTTTTTCCTTTTGGTATTTCTTTTAAGCTGGTAAATTTGTCATCTGCACACACACTCATTATATAAAACATCTCAGACCAGCTCAGGGTTCAACTCTGTCTTCTGTGAAATCTAGGAATTTTCCTCCTCAGTTTATCACACGTAATCTCCTGTACACTAAGGCTATCCACTATCTCATGCCTTCGCTAATAAAATTTAGTTCTTAGAAATAATTGGTATCTGACTGTAGCCTCAGCTTTGTTAATTCAGAATAGTTATCCTCTAAGTGAAGAGAAAGCTCAACTTCTCCTTTATCAAATAATGAAATTATTGGCACTAACAATAAATGTAACATTCTTGAATGATAATAGAGTTCTAAGAATATTATATCCCAGTGTCTTTCTTTCTGTTGAAAAAGTCTAATCACAAGCTCTTCATGGTACTTAAAATATCTAGATTTTAACTTAAAATATGTTTCCTCTCTTTGATTTTAATCAATGAAAATGGGCTTGCCAAAATCTATTTGAAGAATGGCCTTTCATATGCTAAGGATCTTATATTTAAATCTAAAAATGGAGCTGTAGAAAGGCTCATCTATTATTCTGGCAAATTTTGTGTAATGATTGCTGGAAGCTCAGGGAAAGACAAAAGCTGTTCTTTTTTATTCTTCCTGTGTACAAAGACTGCCAAACTGAGCATCCTTAATCCAACAGAAGATGCTTTCTCCTGCAATGAGAGCCAATTTTCAAGTGATTAAGAAGCAAACTGCTCCCATCCAAACAAACAAGCAAACAAAAACAAAAATTAAATCACTCTTTCAGATTCACATACATAGAAACTTAGAAATCTAGAATCTATTTAAGTAGTTGTACTGGCATGGCATGATTACCTGGCAAGCTTTAGAAAATTACTAAGACTTAAGTCTATTCCCAAGATCATGGAGTGCAACCAGAACATGGGGATTTGCTAACAACTCCCATCACCACGCCATTCTACATTCTTGCAGGTTCTAATGGGCAGCTTGTGTCGGAAGCCATTGGTCTTAACACAAAACAATTCCATTGATATATGACAAATTTGACATTTATATAGCTCATGATGTGAAATTATTTTTAAAATTTGTTTTATTTAACTGAATTTTGAATAGACTTCAATCATAAATACAATTCCTTTTCATTTGCTCTTTCCCATTGAGGACAAGCCTCATTATTATCTTGGAAGTATGTGTCAAGTTATTTACCCGCCTGCTTTGATATTGACACTAACTCATTTTATAAAAATCTCTTTTAGAGCTAGAGGCCTAGAACAAGTGGCAAAGCAAATGCCTAGCAACATGAGGCTTTGAGTTCAAACCCTAGTGTTTCCATTTTTTCAAAAAGAAAATCGTATCTTAAACCCTTTGTGTATTATCTTGACATCAAATTAGTGAAATTTAGAGGATATAACAATAATTGTGCTAAATATTTGAAGTCAATGGCTTCTGAGATTTCAATTCAATTTCTGACAAAAATGAAATTGTGTGTCCACTCTGAGATCTTCATTTTATGTATAGGATTTCAGATTTTAAGAGGCCAATAAGTGCTGGCAAAATGCAAGAGACAAACCAAACAAAATTAACCGAAGAGAAAAAGTGATGCAGGAGAGAATATCCTTGTTCTCAGTAGAGATTCATACTTTTATTGTCTGCTGTCAAGTACCAGAAACAGTGCCCATTTGTCAAAACTATCATGTTAAAATAAGCCAGAAGCATGTTTCTGTTATCTATCATGCATACTGAAAACATGCACTCCTTCCAATTGACTCATCATATGTTTAAACTCTACAGTAGTTCAGGTCATAGATCCTAGGTATAGTACAAATCTAACTCTAAACCATACTTCATCTGGGCAAATCTTTAATAATAGTTCTTAGCCTTGGTTTCTCAATATAAAATATTAATATTAATTATGTTATCAATGCCTGCCTCAAAAAATTAAAAAATTGAAGGAATTAATATATTTTGGTAGTAGCTAACATAATCCACCACTTTGTGCTAAGTATTTTATATATACAACATTTAATTCATGTGAATACATTTATGTATATATATGAGCATATGCATATATTTATTTAGGACAATATGGGGTTTATCTTATATTTTATTGTTATTATAAAGATAATGTACAGAGCGGTTACAGTTACATAAGTCAGGTAATGAGTACATTTCTTTTTGAACAGTGTCGCCTCTTCCCTTGTTTTCTCCTGATTTTTCCTTCCCAAGCATTCCCCCACAAATTGTGTAGTTCATTTTCAACACAGTGGCTAGTGAGTATCACTGCTGCATTTGTTCTCCCTTTGTCCCATCATTTCTGTGCTCCCCATAACCCACCCCAAGACAGATAAACCACATATAAAACAAAAGGTACAGAAATCTAAAACAGTGAAAGGGGGTGGCAAAAACAAAAAGTAAAACAAAAAATCTCATGTTCTCATTTCTTGGAGTTCATTTCAATAAACATTATTTTATTCAATCAAATTCAAATAGCTATTGAGCCATTGTGATGTTTTCCTAAGAATGGAACTTCTTCTATGTCCATGATTCCTAAGTTTAGTTTATAAGAATACCCCATAGTTCTTATATATTGTGTTCTTGAATTTTTATTTTTTATTTATTAGTTTTGTGAACTAATAATTTACTTCTTGTCTTCAAGCTCTGATATTCTGTCTTCCATCTAATCCAGTCTAACAATGAGGCTTTCAATTAAAAGGAGGGGTTTTTTTTGTTGGTTTTTACAATGTTGGGGTTTGATATCAATGCTTTATGCTTATATGTGATATACTATTTGGGACATGATTTTAGCTTGTTTCCCCTCTATTTATTTTTTGAGAAACGTTCCCATGTTTTGCCTGAGCCAACAGGGATGGTATTCTTTACTCTTTCCACTAGAGGGAGGGTGCTAGGTACACACCCCCACACTCAGATTTTTTCTGTTGAGGTAAGTTATTGTGAACATCTTTTCCCAGCTGACCTGAAACCACAATTCTCCTAATCGCATCCTTCTGTAATGTTAGCATTATTAGATAAACACACTTGACCACATACAGCTATTGGCTGCTATTGACAGCTATTGGGAATGAGGTCTTGTGAACTTCTTGTTTTTGTTTTTTTGTTTTGGCCAGTCCTGGGGCTTGGACTCAGGGCCTGAACACTGTCCCGGGCTTCTTTTTGCTCAAGGCTAGCACTCTGCTACTTGAGCCACAGCGCCACTTCTGGCCGTTTTCTGTATATGTGGTGCTGGGGAATCGAACCCAGGGCCTCATGTATACGAGGCAAGTACTCTTGCCACTAGGCCATATCCCCAGCTCCTTATGAACTTCTTTATGCCAGGCTGGTGTAAATAAAAAGGCTATCAATCTTTGCCTCCTAAGTAGCTAATATTATATGCATGAATCACTGACACTGAGCTAAACGTACTCTGTGCTATTCATTTCCAAAGTTTCAATCTGATTTTTTTTTAAAGATTTCCATATCTTTAATGAATTCCTCTTTCTTATCATACTTTGCCTTCTTCATTCAGCTGCTTATTTATAGTCTATTGAAACACACTCAATTATTCAGCCCTATTCTCTTTAATTTCATTGATCAAAGAGGACAATTTCAAGATATGGACAGAAAGAAGGTATTAAAAATTATGTATTAAAAACTGGATACGGCTGCTCACACCTATAATCCCAGCACTTGGCAAACTGTACCAGAGAGATCTCAAGCTCTTGGCCACCCCAAGTCTTGTGGTAAGAGCCCACCTCAATAAAGAAAACAGAAGAGAAAATTAAAACCAATCAAAGAAATTGATATTGTGTGGAGAAATAGTGTAAGGCAAAATTTAAAACTTAAATGTTCTATGTAATATTGAAATATTTGATCAGTCTGACTTTAAGTGTCTGTATAGAAAAGCAAACAACCCAATAATAAAATGAAAGAGCAAACATAAAAATATTTTTATTAACTAAACAAAGAAGACAAGTTTTTGGTCCCAAAAACATGAGCAACAATGCAAAATCTTGATCTGGGCTGACTAGTTTTATGTTCTCTAAACACTTCGCTTCATGTCAACTGATGAAAGCAGTCGGTGTGCTATTGATTTCCTCTGTTTTCATTTATATTGCTCACCTCAAAACAAAAAGGTTTGTTTGTGGGCGCAACCAGTGTAATAATCACTCTCAATAATCACTGTGATTTTCAGGATTGCATAGGACAGATCGAAAGTTTGGGCACATTAGATTTTAGTCTCTGTTACTTATCTCATGTTTCACTATTAGACAAGGAGTAGAATGCACATAACCCCCAAGTCGGCTTTCCCACAATTTAGCTGCTGCATGCATCTTTTCTTCTCTCAGAGCTACGGGAGTCACTAATTTTCCCAGTGAGAAGCAGCTTCCACTTCTGCATGATGGCCAGTTTTCCACTTCATGAAGCTGTCTGCATCTTTGATTTAAAGTCTTTTTACCTTAGTTATATCACCATTCCTAGCCAGCACTCAGGGGAGGGCTAAGCTTACCATGGGTTCCAATAGACAGCACAATCCAGGGACCTTTGATTCCCAAAGCTGCAGACCTGGATAGGGCCATTCAAAATGACTTCCCTCTATAGCCATTCTCCTCCATTTTCTGTTTCCCTGAAGTTTTTTTGTTTTTGTTTTTTAATGTAAGACTTATGACATTTAAACCAATAATATTTTATTCATGGTTTAGCAAATCTTCTACAGCAAATACAACTTTTTTTATTTCCATTTATCTAAGACTCTCCAGAATTCAAGTTTAGAGTTAAGTATCTATCACCTCATTATAAATTGTATGAGTCAGAAGTTCAAGAATGCTTTAAACAATAATATGGTCAATTATAGGGCTATAAACTGCTGTTCCTTAGTGCACATGAATGTGATTTTCATAATTAATGGAGAAGATGGTATTCTTATTCATAATTTTAATGAGATCTAACTTTAATATATGATTTTAATGAAATCTACATTTAGTCTTTACCAAATTATTAATAGCATGAGATAACTATATCTACACATGAGGACTCAGCCATTTGTGTTCTTGTGTATAAGACAACACCACAATAAATTTCTTGGAGTAAAACATTGAATATTCTCTTTGACTTCTTGAACAGCTCCAGTTGTTCTGAAGATCCTCAATGAAATTGGTAGATACAAATGTGCTTTTGACAGAATAACAAATTCCACCAATGAAAATTAGCCTTGTTACTTTTTAGGCTCCAGATTTACTTGTACAACTTTTGAACTTTATTCAACATAAAAACCTTCCTGATCACATTTCCATGCCAACTATATGGGAAAGAATACACTTACTATTCTTTTATCTGTTTTCTGGCTAATCTCAGAACAGATGACTTTTTCAGATTTATTTAAACTACATTATACAGGCATGATTTAATTTCTGGAGAAAGACTTTTTATTTAATTATTATCAGGTGCTTGCAATAGTTGGTTCTCTCTGAGGAAAAGAAAATACTATAGAACATAAGGTTCAAACAGATCTATTCATAAGTCCTTGCTAAGTATCGGTACATAGTCTGAGTTGCCATATTTGATGTCCCTATTTAAAGTCATTCAAGTTCAAATTGTTTTCAATTGCAAATATGTTCGGGATCCCTGGGGAGTTTGTGACTGAAGCAGATGGCCTGCAAGTATGTGATGTTCCACCTAATCTAACTTTTTTATCTTAAAATAATTGCATCTCTCCTCTGAGTGCAGTCCTCAATGGTAAGCCAGCTGTGTAGGGGGAAAAAACGTGATTGATGCTTGTTCCCAGGCTGATTTAGTATGAATCGATCTTCGTAAATGTGGAAAGAAATTAGGGTCAAGGATAAATTTCAAAGTCATTAATGATTTCTAGCATTCTAAATAAGTGGTTAAGTGGAAACGCACGTAACTTGTTTTCTAGCAACTAGGGGAAACTGTGAATATTAAAAGCCGAAAACTTCCATTTTTGACGGAAATGTTGTTTTATTGCTTTAGTCAGCCATGCAATATTATGTATTTCAGCAGTTCTCATACTATTTTCTGCCACTTCACATACAGCAAACTATATGTTTGTTCACAATATGGTGCAATAATAAGAGAATTTGTTCTTTCTCTCTCTCTCTCTCTCTCTCTCTCTCTCTCTCTCTCTCTCGCTCAAGGGCAGACACAACACAAGTTACCCAAACATAATAGTTTTTTAAACAGTTAAGCTACACATTCTTCAACAATCCTCTAGTCTAACAGGAAGTTGAGATACATGCTTCTAGAATGGTTTTGCTACTGACCAGAGCTATAAAAATGGTGTAGTGTGAGAGGAGACAGATCATCAGACTGCCACATGGGCTAGAGGATGGGTAAGATTTTACTGGGAAGAGTGTTCAAATAGACTATCAGTGCCAGGGAGAGAGCTGGGCAATGTGGTTGCACAACTGTTCTCCTAAAAGCATCTACAGTTGCCAGTGCTGAGCTCCAAGCCTGTATACCACTCGCCTAGTTTGTACCAAAGACCACCCAACTCTTTACCTGTTTAATCTAGAATGGAGATTATATACCTTGAACAAAAAGGAAGGCCCTTCTCTGAGAAACTAAGGATAATATAGAATCAAAAGTTGAAGGTAGCATTCAGCACTTCTCTTATTCTCTTTCTCAAGGTACATATGTAGGTAAAAACAAACACACTGAATTAAGCCCAAATATCTACATAGTTCAGTGAAGGTGCTTTTATTTTGCTGACATAATGGAACCAGGTTTCTGGCACGTTCTTCTAGTTTATACTTTCTTATCAGAGACTCAGTAGTAGTCTTCACTGTTGACTTACTTACATTAATGTTAATATTAGTCAGACTACAATTGAAAGAAGGTCCTTATTGTTGAGCTCCTGTACAACATTCATTCGTGCCACCACCACCAGGCACTAGATTGTTAGGAGAAAACAGTGTTGGACCAATTCCCCCACATTTTGTTTCTTTATCATATTTCATTTGCTAGAAAATAAGGATCTGAATTATAAGAATTCATGTTCCAATTTGAAGAGATTACCTACCTTTTCTTGTCTCAGTTTCCTGAACTTACTTCACACTTTATGGCTGGCTTCTGAATTTGTGTGATTCTTTTTTAACTATCTATGCACAATTCTCAGCAAGGAGTCCCACCTATTGCTTATATTCCAGCCAACTATGAACGTTAACAACACCCTAAGTGAAAAGTGCCAAAATGGTAAGTTGATCAATATTTCTGTGGTCCAAAAGATCTAGACAATGTGATGCAGCCCTGATTAATGCACTGAAGCCAAATAATCTTTGTCAAATACCAAGACTACTGTGTAAACTCTGATTAAAAGAATTTAGGTGGAGGCAGGTTACTACTTGAAACATACTGGGTACAGGGTTGATATTACCCCATAAAAAGAATACATTTGGAATGCCAGCTACATCTGTAGTCTGTTATTTACTACACTTCTAATACTGCCCTACTTAACAAGGATCACCTGTGAACTTCATGAACTAAACTGGTGAGGTCAGTGTTAATATGGTAAGAATCGCTAGGATTATTTATATTTCTCATACCTACAGCCTGGTAATTATTGAAATTATCTTTTTGAGGAACTACCATGCAATGTGCAGAGCAATTGTAGCATTTTATATTACCACCAAATTGGCACAAGAGTTTTCATTTCTCTGTATCCTTATACATGCTAGTTTCCATTTTTTAAGACTACTCATTCTTAGTGTGAGGTGATATGTCCTCCTTGGTGGTTTGGATTACATAAATCATAAAATCCTTGTACAATTTTTTGTCATTGTCCTCCTCTGAAGTCACAGTTTTTATTTGTTCTTCCCTGGGATTGGCTTAACGCTTAATCCCAATTATGGCTTTGCATGGAGGAAACGCAATGTTCTTTATCCGTCCCAAGGCCCATGACTAATAGCACTGTAATAAAAGACTAATTAGTAAGAGTAACATGGAACATACATCAAAACAAATTTTTCCATGACATTGGGAACTTTAGGTTTCATGAATTATGTATTCATGTAGAAGTACAATATGCTAGAAACAAACAAACAAATGAGCTTAGGGAGAAGTAGGATCTAATGACATCCCTTGCACCAAATTTGGTTTCTTCATTTTCTTCTGGACTTTTGGTGTTGCGTTTTTTCCCGTCTGCTTATGGAGGGTAGGAGAAGTTCAGAGAGATGCCCATTTTGGAATTTTCTTGATTCCTTTCAGTTTTAAATATTTCATATGTCAAAATACCAAGTTGATTGTAGATTTTCCTCATTCATTAGAAACAATGAAAGATAGGCAGAAGGCTGTGAGGAGAATCACTATCTTTGTAGCAGGATGACCTTGTATGAGGTCTTTTTACCTTTCCAGAAAGAGGGCCAGCTTTGCAAGGAAGGAGTCCTGGTTGTTGCGGGCAAAGTAGGCCATGTGGTGACTGGATTGGGGATGCTCAGCAACATCTAAAGAAACACAACTGTTCCTTGCTACTCTTCACACGTTTCCTCCTTCTCAGCAAAGCCATACTTTTAGCTTCTCTCATCATCAGCAAATCCTAGGTATTATTTTAGCTATGACAGCCATGTGGTTTATCAAAGGCTAAAAAGAATAGTATCTGATAATCCTGGTCCTCTGACAATGCTTCGAATTCTAGAATATTTTCTATGCAGCTCTGCAGAACCCTGAGGAGCAGCCAGGCCTGGACCTTCATTCTGGTTACAGGAAGTTCGGTACCTTTGTGTTACAGCTCACCACCAATCATCATGCACACTATGTCCAAGGAAGGACTTAAGATTTATTTTGAGCTTTATTGCATTTGCAATTACTGATTAACATTTTCACATCTTAAAGTGTATATAAAAGGGAAAACGGGCTGGGAATATGGCCTAGTGGCAAGAGTGCTTGCCTCATATACATGAGGCCCTGGGTTCGATTCCTCAGCACTACATATACAGAAAATGACCAGAAGTGGTGCCGTGGCTCAAGTAGCAGAGTGCTAGCCTTGAGCAAAAAAGAAGCCAGGAACAGTGCTCATGCCCTGAGTTCACGGCCTAGGACTGGCCAAAAAAAAAAAGGGAAAACAGTAGAGAGAATACATATATTTACTTTTATTTTATTATTTATATATGGTTGTGATTGTCAGAGAAAGTGTTGTCTGAGCAATTAGTACCTGAGGTAACACTGCAGGTTGCATTGACTCTAAGTGCTGGAAAGAAATATGAATCCAGGGCTGGGGATATGGCCTAGTGGGCAAGAGTGCTTGCCTCGTATACATGAGGCCCTGGGTTCGATTCCCCAGCACCACATATACAGAAAATGGCCAGAAGTGGTGCTGTGGCTCAAGTGGCAAAGTGCTAGCCTTGAGCAAGAAGAAGCCAGGGACAGTGCTCAGGCCCTGAGTCCAAGCCCCAGGACTGACCAAAAGAAAAAAAAAAGAAATATGAATCCAGTCGACAAATTATGAACCCAAAGTATGATTGTTCTAAACTATCTTCAAGATTTGAGTTACTCCTTTCATCCTTGTTTCTCTCTACTTTGGCTCACTTGCCCCCAAGTCTCTGGTAATGCTCAACCACTACCCCATAAATTTTGTTGGTTGATTTTAACTGTATCAAGACACTTAATGTATGTGCCACCATACTTTACAAATTATTTCTCTAAACAGAAAGCTTCCTCTTTCACAGAAATTTCACTGCTGGTAGTTAAAATATTTTTTTCAGACTACTACCCAAGAAAAACCTTACAACCAGTAAATACATTTAACAAAATGAGTCCAATTCTCAACATTTGTACTTCAGGGAAATACTTCTTTCTCAAGAAGATGAGTTCAGGGACTGGGAATATGGCCTAGTGGCAAGTGCTTGCCTCCTACACATGAAGCTCTCGGTTCGATTCCCCAGCACCACATATATGGAAAACGGCCAGAAGGGGCGCTGTGGCTCAAGTGGCAGAGTGCTAGCCTTGAGCAAAAAGAAGCCAGGGACAGTGCTCAGGCCCTGAGTCCAAGGCCCAGGACTGGCCAAAAAAAAAGATGAGTTCAGAGAAAGCTTCTACCCAGGTTTTCCTTTGTGTGCAGTGATTCTCAATTCCATATTATATGCTTCTCCTTTTCTGTGTTCCACACTGGCCAGCACCAAAGGTATCACATCTTTGTCTAGGCTAACTATGCCAATTATGGATAAGTCTTGTTTTGCCATTACTAAAACAGTTTAGTTTCTTTGAAATAACTCTGTACCTTATATGCCCAGAGCTCAGTAGAAGCTAGACTTTAAAGGGCTCAGTCTTTTTTAATTCCTGTCTACAAATGCACCTCCTGGGGATTCCTGGAGGACTTCAGTATGGACTTTCTGAGGGTACTGTGGCATCGCTTTCCTAATACCTCCGTGAACTTTGGTAGGAAGAATGCTATTTCTAGTAGATGTTCCCTCCAACCCAGGTGTAGTGGTACAAACCTGTAATCATAGCTACTTATGCAGATGTAGAAGGCTCTTGGTCTAGAACAGCCTCAGGTAAAACCAAGAACTTATATGAAAAAGAAGTTAAAATAAAACGGCTGAGGATATGGCCTCAAGTAGTAGGGTGCTTACCTTGAAAGTGTGAGGCCTTTAATTTGATCCCCAGTGCCGGAGTGAAAAATATCTCAATGCGTGATAAACCCTGGACTCCATGATATGCTGAACAATTTCCTCTTGCTTGCAAGACCCTGGAATTGCTTAATTGAGGCCTGTATTTCAGCAACACACTAGAACAAAATCATCAGGATAACAATGGAAGACACAAGAGTTGTCACATAAAACATATCAAGTGGATATTATTTGATGAGGGAGCAAAAAGCTATGTAAATAAAGCACTAGTCTATAATTTATATTTATCCTGAAAAGTGATTAGATAAAACCCATTCACAGAGCAAACATCTTTCCATAGTTAGTCTACTCATTACATTTAATTCAGTTTTATTATCTCCGTGCCTTTTACAAACAGTTCTGCACACTAAGACAATGACTCAAATGTGGCAACTTTAGCTTGTTCCATTAAACCAATTTTCAGATACTTGCAACATTATTCTTGGGTTTGGATCCATATACAATAAATCCACAGCCCATTTACTGACTTAATTCGACAGCTAAACTGCTTCTAATAAGCCAAAGGCAAAGAATACAAACATCTGATTCAGTCAAACAGTTATAACACACAAACAACATCACAGTGTTTAGTCCGCTTTCTTTGGCCTCTAGGCTATGCTGTTAGTCTTTTGTATGTGAAAACATCACATAGCCCTGTTTACCAAGGTGCTGAAAACATGTGCTCAGAGTTAGGAGTGCAATTGATGCAAAATAATTATGTGAGCATCGCCTTAAAAATGGTCACTTTTGCATTTGAAAATTGCCAGTGAATACTGGAGTTTTACTTGAAACATTTTGTAACATGCCATGCAATGCTCTTCACAATCCCCAATAATCTTGATAAAATAAACTGCAAAAGTCCAGCTTCGGGGCTGGGGATATAGCCTAGTGGCAAGAGTGCCTGCCTCGGATACACGAGGCCCTAGGTTCGATTCCCCAGCACCACATATACAGAAAACGGCCAGAAGCGGCGCTGTGGCTCAAGTGGCAGAGTGCTAGCCTTGAGCGGGAAGAAGCCAGGGACAGTGCTCAGGCCCTGAGTCCAAGGCCCAGGACTGGCCAAAAAAAAAAAAAAAAAAAAAAAGTCCAGCTTCAATCAGCAACCTAAGATATGTTTAAGGGTCAGTCCTGGTGCTTTTTATAATGCTCATAGAATTGAGTAGTGAATATAGCACAGTTGGCTTCTTTCCCCTCTCACAAATTCAAGCCCTTTCTCTCTCTCTCTTTTTTTTTTTTTTTGGCCAGTCCGGGGCCTTGGGCTCAGGGCCTGAGCACTGTCCCTGGCTTCCTTTTGCTCAAGGCTAGCACTCTGCCACTTGAGCCACAGTGCCACTTCTGGCCATTTTCTGTATATGTGGTGCTGGGGAATCGAACCTAGGGCCTCATGTATAGGAGGCAAGCTCTCTTGCCACTAGGCCATATCCCCAGCCCCTCAAGCCCTTTCTCATGAGAAGGTGATAGAGCTACCCTGCTATGATTTACAATTGGATATGCTTTTCTAGGGCTCTGATGCTGGAAATTGCTCTCACTGTCTTCTTATCTCTCATTCTCTACAACTTTTTTAACAATTGAGTACATTTATACTCAAAGTAAATGTTATACATAGATGTGTGTGTGTACATGAGCGTGCGGCACACACACACATGCCCAAATATATGTATACATGATTTTTCCTGAAACAGTACATTCAGCTAAAATTGTTCACCTTACCACAACCACTTCCCCTCAGACATCCAAACAGTTCCATGGCATTCAAGGAACATTTTCAAAAAGCTTATCCAAGTTACTGTGAAAAGGAGTCTTATTTTGATATATATATATATATATATATATATAATGCATATATATATAATGCGTATGTATTTGCATTTAGTGCACTTTGCTCAACTTTATTCCTTCTCATAGGTCTTTCTTAGCCCTCCTCCTCTCACTTGCTTTAATAGTCTTTAGTGAATTTCACTATGCTATTTTCATAGACATATATAAAGTACTTATACTATACTCATGCCCTGAAATCCTGCAACCCTCCCTTTCCTTTCCTGTTATTACTTCATGAAGCACACAGCTCCACAGCTCAACTCCAAGAAGCTCAACAGCCCCTACATTTCAACTCTGAGGGAAAGAATTGAGATGCAGGACAAGGTGTTTTCAGCAAAATATCTAAACCCAGTATCCTAGAAAAAAATAAGAGGAGAGATGCTAACATTGCTGTCCCTTGAATTCAAGTCTGGAGATGTTTTGAAAACTTTAAATCCTTTCCAAAGAAAGATCAACTAGAAGCGAACAAACAGAACAGAATATGGAAGAAAAAAAACATAAGCAAATGTAATGCCGGAAAATGTGAAAATTATATGAAAGAGGCAACATAAGAAACTACTATTTATGAAAAATATGAAATGTTTGCAGTTAAAATATAAAAATATGCTGTGTCTACTGATGACAGGAACTCTCAGAAGAGTGGAAACCTTTGCTCCCAGTCACTGTAATTCAGTGAACTCCATAGTTTCTGCTTGGTGCAATCCAGTTTTCAGTACACATAGTTTTTCCAGGAGCTTTGAAGGATTCCTCCTGATTTTTACCATCTAGCAACATAAACAACAATGGGACATTATTATTTACTTGGCACTTCCTCTGCACTAAGTCCTGAACAAAGGGCTATAGACACACGTGATTTTACTTAATCCTCAACCATTCCATAAAATATTTGGTATTATTACCCTGCTTTGTAGTTGAAAAAATTGAACTTTATTTGTTGTTTGTTTGTTTGTTTTTTGGCCAGTCCTGGGGCTTGGACTCAGGGCCTGAGCACTGTCCCTGGCTTCTTTTTGCTCAAGGCTAGCACTCTGCCACTTGAGCCACAGCGCCACTTCTGGCCGTTTTCTATATATGTGGTGCTGGGGAATCAAACCCAAGGCTTCATGTATATGAGGCAAGCACTCTTGCCACTAGGCCATATTCCCAGCTGAAAAAATTGAACTTTAAAATAAACACTAACTCTCGGAACGTCAAGTATTTGGGAAATGAAAAGATGAGAGGATTTGCTTATCAATCCAAGCTCAGATGTTGTACTGATTTGAGCCTTGAGTAATTGCAATTTAGAAGTCACATATTCAAATGGCTACAAATCAGTGTTCTATAAACATCAGGAGTGGTGGGAGCTTATACTAAGCAAATCATCACCAATTTATTATAGGATAGGAAAGTTATTTCATTGTCTGTTAAGAAGTTAAGAACAAGAACTATGTGACTAATGTAAGGAAAGCAAAGAATATACTGGTGGTTCATGCTTCCAATCCCATCTAATCAGGAGGCTAAACTCTCAGGCTCTCAGTTTGAAGCCAGCCCAGGCAGAAAAGTCTCCAATCAACCACCAAACAGCTAGTCTTCAGTGGAAACCCTGAGCTGAAAATCCTGAGTTCAAGTCCCAGGACACACACACACACACACACACACACACACACACACACACACACACACACCATACAGCAAAAAGAAAATAATGCATAGATCAATTAAACATTCATAAAAAGAACCCCAAAACATCTTAATCTACATATTGAGGTTCTGAACATAATTTAATCTGCTGTTTTATTGTCTAGATAGATATCTGTAGTCCAAACATTTTATGAGCCTCTTACCTCCATTTTGGAGAGCCCTTTAAATATTTCCTTCATCACAAATTCCCTTCTATTATCAGATTCCTTTATCCAACATCCACTGACTGGATTTGTAGAGTTCACTTATTTACCTAGTTTAACTGAAATATCCACATTGACTTATAAAGTTATTTTATTACCAGGATGTCTACAAGGAAAACAGCCCAGCCACAAAGAGACATTTTAGTACATCTCAGATTCTTTATTTTGTTGATCCTTCTCAAAATCTTATTTCTCTTTCAGCTGTTTTTTCTTTCTTCCTAACATCTAGCTGTTCTGGTCCTTCCTCATGTTAACTACCCTAAGAATCTCATTTCTCAGGGCTGCTCATCCCCTCCTCTGACGCTGCTCCTTCACTTGGCTTATCCACCTTAATCTCAGTTTTAGTCACAAAAGTGCACTAAGCATGGCTTCTGAAGCAATCAGGTAAGGAGGTAGCCTCTGGGTGGGACAGGTGCAACTGACTCCTGGAAGCAGGACATGGTTTGGTAAATTGAGCACAGGCTGGTGTTCATGCCCAGGTCCCTTCACTTGGCGCCTTGGTGAGATGGTGTAGATTTAAATTGATGCTTTCTCCATCTGTGCAAAATTAATCATCCTTCCTTTCTGGTGCAGACAGGGAAACACTTTATCACTTCAGCCATGCTCCAAATCCTTTCTCCTCTGGTTATGCTTATAGCCATGCTTCTTTACAGCTCTTTTTGCTTGGTTATGTCTCAGAGATGGGCTGCCTATTTGCCAAGATTGGTCTATTTACATTTCCTACCATAGTTTGGATATTAAACACCTACCCTGTTTATTGAGATGGGGTCTTAAAAAAAATTTGTCCAGGCTGGTGTGGAACCCTTCTAGAGTCATCCTTCCTCATTGACTGGATGACAGATGCATGCCATCATGAATACCCATTAGTTGAAACAGGATTTTGCAACCTTTTCCCCCTGGCTTGGCCTGGAATATCATTAATCCCAGCCTCTGTTTCCTGAGGTAATTAGGATTTTATGTACAGCCACTGGCCTTTACTACACAATTTTAAACAACAGAACTCTCATAGTTCTGAAACTAAGAAGTCTAAGAACAAGAGGCTAAGAGACTTGATATGTGGTGAGGGATCTGTACCAGATAGCACATTTTTCATATGTCCATCTGTGAGAAAAGAAGAAAAACATGCTTCCTTGGGTGTTATTTTTTTAATCGTACTGACTTTACTTACAGACTGGCCTCATGGCACTTGATAATTGTTCTATAGTGTGCTGAAATGCTCAAGGTTTTAGTGATTGGATGTGGGTCATCTTGGAAAGTATTTGTCTTTGAGTGAGTGGCCAATATTTGCAGCACCTAAGGAAAATGACAGCTGAAGATTGTCTTCTCAATGCCCCTACCAACTTTCCTTGAAGGACCAAATGTGGATTGTATCTGCATGTTACAGATGTTTCTCCAGGTGTTGGGAAACTGTTCTATTGTTTTGGATACTTACCTACATGCATTGGGATATGTGTGTGTTTTAATGGAATCTATATATCACCACTTGCAGTCCCATGTTAACTCTACCTTTTAGAATTTCTATCCAAGAAGAATCTTGTTTACTACTTCTTTTTCTGACCATGGGCAACAAATTGATGATTACCTAGAAATGAGCTTATGCTAGAGTGTATCCTGGCTGGAATTTGTAATAGCCATAAAGAACTCAGTCCCTTCTACTTTTAACTCCATCACCAGTCTAGACAAAAGAACCATTTCTTATCATTTCTCCATATTCTTAATGTCTTCAGAATTTGTTCCTTGTATGATTAGATACTCTACTTATAGGGGTAATCCTGAAGATACTAATAAGATTATTTTTATTTTAGAACACACACACATAATTTCTATGGACACTACTCAAAATCCCTTTGCAATGGGAGAGTTGCGGTGAGGGACGCTGTTCCTGGGGCTTGAACTCAGGGCCCAGGCACTGTACCTTAGCAATTGTTTCAAGGTTAGCACTCTGCCACTTGATCCATAGCTCCACTTCTGGCTTTTTTTGGTGTTTAATTGGAGATAAGAGTCTCACAGACATTCGTCTGGATTGGCTTCAAACTGCAATCTCAAATCTTGGCTTCCTAAGTATCTGGATACAGGCATGAGCCACTGCTGCTTGACTTATATATTGATTTTTAAATGAGTTGACTCAAATGGACTATGATAAGCATAGAGATAAAGGACACATAATATATTTTTATAATGATAAAGACAAAGATAAGATCAATCTTGTATTTCTTTGCTAAGGTTAGTTATTTTAGATAAAGAGTTCTCTCTTGATTTTTTTTTATTTCACTGGAATGTAACCAGCAAGATAAGTATTGGATCAATTAAATTCCTTGGAGGGTCCTATATAAAATACAGATAAATTACATGAAGCAATCTCAGAGACCAAGTATTTATACAATTGTCTGGCTAAAACTGGTACGCTAGAGAAATTGATCCCCGAGGGAGAGCTTTAATGCTATTCATTATCCAACTTATGAGTCTGTTTATTTTCGGCTTCAATTTATCTGGGGGTAGGGTGTTTTCTTCTCATTTCTTTGACAGCTTTTCCAGTGGCTGTCACTGAGGAGCATGTGACAAGGATCATAATCTTATCTAAGAGGCAACTTCGGATTCTAAATGTAAACATTTTGGAACATTAAGTTAATTGTAAAGCTGTTAACATTTAATTCTCCTCAATACGTATGTTTCTATGGTAGTTCATGAAATAAAGGAGATTTTATAACATTAACTCAAAGCTAAACACCTTTTAAAAGTCTGCTTCTTTGAGGTAAATATCGTTGGTTGCAGGAAGTCTGCCTCGCGTTCTGGATTCACTGAGTGCCAGTGTCTTCAGTCCTCTCCCATGATCGCTGTAGGACGAGGCCCACTGAATTTCTTTGCAACTACTTTCCTAGGGACTAGTGAGTATCACAGATGTCCTTGCGGGGAGTAAATACTTTCTGAACAATCCCCAGAAGCACTATCAAAAGCTGTCAGAGTCATAGGAAAGGATACTGGGGGCACTAATGAAGATACTCTCTTGGGTAGAGATTCCATCAATGAGATTTCTTCTCCCCTTTGTCCTGCATTGCAGCGTTCAAAAATGAAGTCTTCCTAAAGGATTTCTGTTGTGGAGTTCTTCCTTATAAGGGTAGAGATGATGTATAGCTCACTTGAACCCTTGCTGTAAGGATAGAACACGGATATATGACTAGCTGGTCACTAATATGTCACTGGAGTCACTCCAGTTAAGGATTCTATGCCATCACTCTTGACAAACTGTGGGCAGGTGGCAGAATGTGTTCTCACTTATGACATCTAGTGGCTTCACGTCTGCATGACAACCCTGTAGGTAGCTGAGGAAAACCTGGTACAACAGAGGCTCTCTGCACACATTTCATCAACTCCTAAAATTCCAACAGAGCACACTTGAGTGTCCAGAGGAGATTGGCCTTATTCCAGATTAAAAGACAGGCCAATTAACATGGTGTTCACCTGGATACAGGAAAGCACAAAAGTCAAACACACAAAAGCTAACCATAACAACACAAAGAAAGAACTAAAAATATAACCCTCCACATCAAGATAGTCCTTACTCAGAAAAGGAAGGAAATGAGCAGGCAGCCATCCTCTAAAGTAGTATTTGGGGCAACAATGGGAGACCACATTCAAAATGAGCCTGTAGACTAAATCTCTGATCTTTTTTTTTTTTTTTTTTTTTTGGCCAGTCCTGGGCCTTGGACTCAGGGCCTGAGCACTGTCCCTGGCTTCTTCCCACTCAAGGCTAGCACTCTGCCACCTGAGCCACAGCGCCCCTTCTGGCCGTTTTCCATATGTGTGGTGCTGAGGAATCCAACCGAGAGCTTCATGTGTAGGAGGCAAGCACTCTTGCCACTAGGCCATCTTCCCAGCCCCTCTGATCATTTTATGAATGCTTGTTTCCACAGGAACTTAGTTTTAAGTAATTTCTGCAACATGGCAGACTTAATAGTCAGTATCCTAATTATGCTTTTGCTGGAAGAAAATACTTTAACCCTGCATAAATTATCTTATTAAATTTAGTCCTCGCATCTCCACTTAAATCTTCTAATTCCCCATTTTTTTTGTAAATGAACACACAAAGTCTCTGTCTCTGTGAGATAAAGTATAACTTGCCCTAGTATTTGCAGCTAGAAAGTCATGTTGTCATCATTATATCTCTTCTGTGTCCATATATGTTTCTTTCACATCCTTAGTATTTTCATACTAGTTTTCATTTATATATGTATATATGAATATATATATATATTCCCACTAATATTTTTTCTTTTCCTGTCTTCTGCCCTTACAGTAAATATTTTGGATATATCACCTTAGTGATGGGGTGTGTGTTAGACAAAACTGACAAATCTATAAATACTGAGGGCTTTGTATTTTAAAAATGATGAGAAAAGCTATTAGAGGTTTAGCCAGGTGCTGCTCAGGCTAGTTACTCAGGTGGCTGAGATCTGAGGATTGCCATGTGCAACCAGCCCAGATAGCAAAGTCTGTGACACTCTTATCTCCAATATACTACTCAGAAAAAGGCAGAAGTAGCTCTGTGGCTCAAGTGGTAGAGAGCTAGCCTTGAGCACAAAGAATTTCAGGGACAGTGCCCAAACCCTGAGTTCAAGCTCCAGGACTGGCAAAAAATATAAAGGAAGGAAGGAAGGAAGGAAGGAAGGAAGGAAGGAAGGAAGGAAGGAAGGAAGGAAGGAAGGAAGGAAAACAAATTAGAGATTTAGAGTTTAGAAAACTAACATGCAAGTATCAGGAAATAGGATGTAAGAAAATTGGGCTTAATTACTTTTTTTCAGTGACTTCAAAGGTAAAAAGGAGAGAACAGACACAGGGTGGGTCTTGGATAAAAAGACTGTGACACTTTCATCAATTCTTTTTTTTTGTTTGTTTGTTTTTTGGGTTTTTTGGTAGTAGAGTTTGAACTCAGGGCCTGGGCAATATCCCTAAGCTCTTTGAATAAGTCTAGTGCTCTATCACCTTGAGCTATAGCACCACTTCCAATTGGAGGGGGGTTAATTGGAGATAACAATTTCCTTGACTTTTCTGCCCAGGCTGGCTAGAACAGAGATCCTCAGATCTCAGCCTCTTCAGTAGCTAGGGTTACAATCTTGAGCCTCCAGTGTGTGGCTTGAAATATATTCTTTGAAGTGCAGTCAGAGCTGGGCACTAGTGGTTCAAGCCTGTAATTCTAGCACCTCAGGAAGCTGAGATCCAGGGATTGCTGTTTGAAGACAACCTGAGGCAAGAAAATTTGTGAGACTCTTTAGGCAATGAAAACTACTGAAAGCCAGAAATGGAATTGAGGATTGTTTTTGTTTGTTCGGTTTTGGGTTTTGGGGTTTTTTATTTTTATTTTTATTTTTGCCAGTTCTGGGACTTGGGACTCAGGGCGTGAAAACTGTCTCTGGCTTCTTTTTGCTCAAGGCTAGCACTCTACCTCTTGAGCTACAGTGCTACTTCCAGCTTTTTCTGTGTATGTGGTGCTGAGGACTCAAACCCAGTGCTTCATGCATGTAAGGCAAGCACTCTACCACTAAATCACATTCCCAGCTTAGCAATTGTGGTTTAAGTGGTAAAGTGATAACCTTGAACCAAAATACTCAGTGACAATGCCCTGGCCTTGAGTTCAAGCCCCAGGACTGGCACATAGATGAATAAATGAATGAATGTTCTTTTAAAAGTAAAAAAAAAAAAAAAGACTGTGACACTTTCTCTTAGGTAGACCTGTCATGACAAATACTCACATCCTCGTACACAAATAGCTGTACAGGAGTGTACACTTCCTCTCTGAGAATCTTCTGCCTTACAGAAGGTGGAAAATTGCTGGAGCAGCCAGATTTATAAAAAATTATTGAGATAAAAATAAGATTGTTCCCAGGCAAATGGGTTAGACAATTGTAAGTACTTTGTAGCTTCAGCAAAATACTCTTTCTGGAAAAAATGGGTGGGGAGTGAATATAAATTGAGTTTAAGTATTTGCTTCCCTGAAAGAACTGAATCATGAAATTTAAACTTTATGTTGAATTAGATAAAAGTAAAAGTATATTAATAGCCACATTGCATTATTTTTCTTGGACTGCCATAGAAAATAATTCCAAGTTTGGTGGTTTGAAACCACAGAAATAGATTGTCCAATGAGATGGGAGTAGAAGTATGAAATGAAGGTGGCAGCAGGGCCACATTTTCTGGAAAGATTCAAGGGCAGAATCTCTCCTAGCTTCTTGTAGTTGCCTACAGTTCTATGAGCTCCTTGGCTTGTGACTGCATAGCTCTAATTTCTGCCTCCATGTTCATATGGACTTAGGGATACATTCCTATGTGTCCTCCATCTTCTTATAATAATTCTGGTCATTGGATTCAAGGTCTACATTAATCAAGTATGACCATATCTTAACTTAGATACATCTGGAATAACCATGTTTCCAAATAAGACTGTGCTCACAGGTGTCAATGCTTAGAATTTGAACATACACTTCAGAATGTAAATTTTAAACAGTATGCAAATGGATCTGTGATTGTAGATTTCTCCCTGCACATACATGGGTTTAGTGTGGGAAAGGATACTCTATACTTATAAACACTGGTAGGAGGAGGAATGGTCTTCAGCATGGATTAAATGACCTTAAATGACATTGTGCAAGGTACTTAGTTTCTGAGTTCTCATATTTATGGAATCTGGAAAACTATCTCCAATCCTTTCTCACTCCATTATTTAATGATTCTGCAGCCCATAGGTGAATAAGAACATGACTCTTCCATATTGCATGATTTAATGAGCATCACAGTATTCTGCTGGTATACAATTATGCTACCTTGTAGAAGTTCACTTTCTTTTGAGTCTGTTCTTCTCACCCTTAAGACCTAAAAGTTATAAAATGCCAAATACAAGCATATACTGTCTTTCGGAGGGCACTGAAAAAAAAAAAAGAAAAACAACTAGATTTGGGTCATCAAGCAATTATCCTTAGGATAAAATTTGGTCATGAAATGTTAAATCCAAAAGCAGAATTGCTTTATTAAAGATTAAACTGCATGGTTGCCAAACGAAGCTAAGGCAGGATACAGTGGAGAAAATATGAAGTAGGTAACATAAGGTTTAGGTTCTGCATGACTTATTTGTTAGAATTGCAAATGCCTTCTAGAAACAAAGCAGTGACAGAGGTGAGCCAAAAGCCAGCCCAGGCTTCCTCTCATCTCTAAAGACAAACAGTGTACTTCTAAAGCAGGCCCAACAAAGCCCATCTCAGAAAACCAAAGTGAAGTTTTGCTCTGATAAAAATCAAAAACAAAGGCCCTTATAATGACAACTAGAGGCAGTTAACAGATGAAAAAGTAGCTGAAATCTTGGGTGTTACTCAATTCCTAAACATTCTACTGGTGAGGATGAATCCATTGTAACAGAATTAAGAAACACGTATTGGCTGTGGCAATTATGAATACTAAGAAGTTCTGGTCTTTCATCAGCAAGCTCAAGACTCAGGAAAGACAGTGGCATATATTTCAGTCCAAAGGCCTGAGAAACAGAAATAGTGATGCTATAAATTCCAATGGGAAGGCAGAAGAAGGAAGCCTTTGCTCAGGCAGGAAGAGAGAACATTCACTTCCCTCCATCTTTCTGTTCTCTTAATGGTTGAAGGAAACCCATACACACTCGGAAGGAGCATCTGCTTTGCTTTGTCCACCAATCCAAATGCTAATCTCTCCAGAACATGTTGATATAGTACCAGATGTTTAGATCCATGTTGTCCTATTTTGGTCTCCTCCAGAGCTCATGTGTCTGAAACTTAATCTCCACAAATGCAACTGTGTTGAGAGATGGAGCCTACTCTAAGGTGTTTAGATCATAAGGGTTGCATCCCCATGAGGGGATGAGGCAGGGATTGAAGTTCCCTTATAAAGGATTTCTGGAAGCTGAGCCTCTCTACTGACTTTTCCCAGGTAGGGGACGTTGTTACTCTACTTCTCCTTTCCCTCAGAGAAAGTAGCATTAAACACACCACCTAAAACTCCAAACAGACATTAAACTTTTCAACATTGTGAGCACCAACTTGTCAGTTTTCAGAACTATGAAATGTTTCTATTCATTATAAATTTCCAAGTCTCCAATACTCTGTAAAAACAAGACACAAGAGACTAAGACAGAGAAACCCTATGGCCCTGTAGTTTTGACAGTTAAAGTTAAGTATCACTTTGAAAGCAAAAGATAACCACCCATTGGAGAAAAATGTTCAGGAATTCAGCATTGTGGTGACAAATACTGGGCTCTCCAGATGACAAAGTTCCTACATCTCACATTTCCTTGTGATGTGACTTCAGACAAGTTATGAGTTTCTCTAGGCCTCAAGTAAAAGATGATTTTAAACCTTCACCTGGAGTCTTGTGAGAATGAAAGTAGGTAATACAGGTCTAATGCGTTGAAGAGTGCAAGAGAAGAGTCTAGTGTTGCTTATCACAGCACCAAAGCAGAGCCACAATTCTCACCATTGCAAAAGTGAGAAATCTGGGGCTAGAAAATATAAGCCGCCTGCTCAAGGTCACCCCAGGGTAAGTGGATGCTCTGTTAGGAGTTATAAATAAGCCCACAAGGTAGAAGCTCATTTAATTTATACAAATTTCTCTAGAAATGTATTAGCCAAAGGTCTCATTCTTTCAAATAACTCTTTTCATGTTTAAGGTATTTCATAAATGAAGTGGCATGATAAATGTAAAGCTTTCAGTCAGCTATGATTTGAAAATGACTAAAATTTCTGTTTGGATATGACGTAAATTAGCTGGGACATAGTAACAAATCAAAAAATTGCAAATGCAATTTGTAAAAAATATGTTTCATATCTTTAAATAGCTGTACAAAGAAGTTGCTATTCAATAAAGGAGTTAATGAATACAATGCTTCTTGGTCAATGTCTCCCCTTTCAGTAATCTCACACATCCCTCACAACCTACTCCGTCCCTCAATTACCTTCAGTTTTGAAGGCTATGTATTGAATGTTTTTACTGCATTCTCTCCCACTTCTCTCTATTCCTCCCCCCCTCCCGCACCTCCCTTTGGCCACACTCTCCCTCATCCCCTTAAGTCCCTGCTTCCTAGTGCTTATTTTGTTGAAGTATGATTTTGCCTCTCTAAGGAGTTACATTTTTTTAAATTCTCCTTTAAACCTACTGCATTTCAATTAATGCATTAACGCATACTTGCATACAATGCAAGCTATATGTTTGTAAACAAACAAACAAAAATTCTAACTTTCACATATGAAAGAAAATACGCAGCCTCTGTGTCTCTGGCCCTGACTTACTTTGCTTAACATATTTTCCATAGTCCTTCCATTTCTTTTTAATGATGTAAATGCAATTGTATAAGATTTTAAATACCATAGCAAAATTATTTTAGTGGTCTCTGGAGCTATAGACTCAGTCCAAGACAAATTAACAGTAAGGTTATCATAACAATACCTCTACCAAGAAATAGACTCCATTAGAATTGGTGGTCTAATCTAAAGATGAGCTACTGATACCTAGTGTGTTGAAATAAAATGAATGAAGGCCAGCCCTTGATTTATCCTCTCATCTCCCAAGACAAGGAGTACATTTCTGAGGTGGGCCAGGCCATCGATTACACCAGAAGGCCACAGGGCTGCTTTTCCCTGCTGGGAAACATTAACAAGGGCCCTTACCGTGGCAACTAGAAGCACTTTTCAGAGGAAGAAGAATGAAATGAACCAAGGTTATTTTCATCTCTTTGGAAAGAATTATGAGCAGTTGAGAGACACGATGTGGAAACTTGGGAAGGAAAAAGGTGACAAGCCTAGAGCACAAAAATAGTTTAGTGTTAGACATGTTCAACTTGGAAACCTTTGTTAGGTATCTAACTCAAATAGGTCATTATATATAAAGAGTAAAGCTTAAAGAAATGGTATAAATTTCAATATGAATTTGAACATTTTTGGCTAATGGAAATGAGATTGCCTATGGGGAACACTGTGAAATGCAGAGAAAAGACCAGCTATGAGCTAAGTCAGCAAAGAAATCAAGAGTGAATGGGATAAATCCTGAAAACAAGAAATAAACAGTGTCAAATTCTGCTCAGAAAGAGTAGAATAAAGCATGATGAGAATCTAGTGCATTAATTAGCACCATGGAAGCGACTGAGTACTCTATCAAAAACATTTTAATGGAGCAGTAGGGTGGAAATTGTATTACAGTAAATTAAGGAGTAGAGTGTTGGGGTTTGGACAACTCCCTTTCTCCCCCCACGGGGAGAATGGTAACCACAAACTCTATGAAAGAGCACTCAGCCTGGCCCTCCGCCAGCGGAAGGCCAAAGGCGTGCTCACATGGACCTGCGCTAAGTTGAGGAAGGGTTGCTGAAGCCTCCCCTCCCCCCAGTCCCCTCACATGTTACCAAGGGCGGAGGCGAAAAGGAAGGCATCAGGGACACGCTGCGGTGGTGGGAAGCGTCTCAAAGACTTTAATATGGAAGGGCACTTATATAGCAGTAATGGCGGGAAAGAAAGGGGGCTGGCCAAAGGGCCAGTCATAGGCTAGGGGTCACGTTCATCAAGTGACATCACGAAACTTCCCTTTGTGGGCAGGACAACCCCATCATGGTGGCACGCACGTGTTCACCTCCCAAGGGGTGGAGGCCAGAAGGTGGGAGGGACTTCCATTGTCCCAAGGCTGGTGGAAGGGCAGCCTTCCTTCTGGCCATAATAATCCCCAACAGTAGAGTATAGACGGTTCTGGTCAGTACAAAGCATCTTGCAGTGCATTAGTGATAACAGTAAAAAAAATTAAATAAATAAGCTAAACAACTAGGGAGAATGTAAATAAGGTGCTATAATCTTGAAATTAAGGAGATAGAGGATACTCATGTCTGCTTACTCTTCCCTGTAAATGGTTTTCCACATTCATGAATTATGAAGTAGGCCCAAGAAAGGAAGACAGGAGGAACAGGCCATTAAGGGATCAGACTTGAGATGTAAGTTTCTGAAGAATGAGAGAAACACGGAGAATGAAACACATATTCTCTACAAATTGTTGGACAATCCCTAAAGAGGCATGGAAGTCCAGCATGATTCTACAAAACCGAAAGCAGCTGGAACGTTGAATAGCCAATAACTGGTTTTAGCAGCAGGCAATACTGAGATGCTAGAGGTCAAAATTCTAGCTCCCTGAAAGCAAAGTGCCATTCACAAATGTAATAAAATTTCAGTTGAGACCTCAAATAAGAAATGCCCTAAAGTAGGGCAAAACCACACACAAAAAATAAGAGCTGCTGCACAGTAAGGTCAAATAAGATGAAATGTTCTAGATCAATCTTGTAAGCCTAAAACAACATCTCAGTAAGGTCTATCTGCCCACATGAAGAAAAAAATCTCCTCTAAGGAAATTTTCCAAAATCTCTCCAGTTCTTGCTTTATCCACAATATCAAAACTTAAGAGGAACACTAAGACCTAGAATATATTAGATTCATGAGAGAGAACAGGCTTGGAGGAGAAGGGAAAGAGAGAAAGAGAGAGATCAAGAAAGGGAGAGAGAGGGCTGGGGGATATGGCCTAGTGTCAAGAGCGCTTGCCTCGTATACTTGAAGCCCTGGGTTAGATTCCCCAGCACCACATATACAGAAAATGGCCAGAAGTGGCACTGTGACTCAAGTGGCAGAGTGCTAGCCTTGAGCAAAGAGAAGCCAGGGACAGTGCCCAGGCCCTGAGTCCAAGGCTCAGGACTGGCAAAAAAAAAAAAAAAGAGAGAGAGAGAGAGAGAGAAATCCACAAGAGGTGTATTTTTGTTACTGCAAAGCCAATGCAGTTAATAAACAAGCATAGTATAGTGAAAGTGATACCAAAGTTTATTAGGGAAGAAATATGACAGAAAAGGGAGATTATTAAGTTCATGATGGTACAAGAAGATGGAACTTTAGATGGAACTTCTGCCACTTGTAGAGTACAGACAGAACCATTACCTTTAAGTAGAGGAAGAATAAAGGCAAGCCACAAAGCGGAAGAAATGGGGATAAGGGGAGGAAGAAGAAATGTACAGTTTAATAGATCTAGTTATAGATGAGGCTGGGCTGGTCATTATCTCAGTTTTGGATTTCCTGGGTTCTGAAGAAGTTATCTTTGTCATCACAAGAGGGGAACGATTTAGTTTTCATGAAATGATTTATCTGGCTTCAGAGTACAGCCTTATCATTATAAGTCATTGTCCTCATTTGGGAGTGACCTGTCTTGCAAGGCTCTGCTGTTCTTTAAGATCATTTTAATCTATTGTCATAAAGATGATCTTGACCATTCTTGTTTTTCTTGCAAACCAAGGTAATTGCAAAGTAAGCGTGGAAGAATGGAAGCAAAGATGGCAGGCAAAGCCACTTTAAGTACAACTACATTTTATCTAGACTAAAAGTGGTTTTTCTACCAGGCGAACAACAGAATTACCCACTAGGAATTGACTATCAGTGGAGATTGCTTTTAGGAAGTTTACAGAGCTAAGATGTTTGAGGGGGTTTTGTTGTTGTTGTTGTTGTTGTTTTAAAGAATCTTTAGATATTATCCTCCATTTTAGGTTTCTCTCTGTGTGTGTGTGTGTGTGTGTGTGTGTGTGTGTGTGTGTGTACTAGACATTTCCCGTTTTTCCTGGATAGCTACTACCTATTTCGTTGCTAGATATAAATTATACACAGAAATTTGGTCAAAAATAGAAAACCATCGAGAATCAAGTTGAATATTGGAATATAAAAACTAAAATGGAAACTCCAAAGTCACTCTCCTTCCTTCTGCTTTTACATATACTCATTCTTCTTTTTTTTTTTGTCATTGGGTCTACCTCTCATCAGAATATGGTTTCTTTTTACTTAGGAGATTGTCTGACATAATTTCTGATTATGATACGTTTATATGTGTGTTGACTACATGAGTATACATTCACACCTATTATAGTTTTACAGAAAATTTTTAGATAATTAAAGCTATCATTTTGGGATTTATACATAGATGCTGAATGAGGAAATCCATTTTCATCTCCTCCCTTTTGGTTCTCCTTCCTTTTCTACCCACCAAATAACAGAGATTTCTGAAACATAAAATTTTTCACAAGTGAAGGGTTGTGAGTCATTAAGCAAAGTATATGAGCATAGCTTTTGAATTCATGTTGGTATCTAAAAGCCTAACAAGGCCATAAGGATGTGTTAAGCCAGTGACATGGAACAATATCTTTTAGTATTCTTTCTAAAATTTGTTTTGCTAAAAATGAATTTACTAGTTGATTTTATATTATAAGTGGTAGTTCAGTTTAAATAGTTGTATATTCTTCATGCCTGATTGCTGTAAATATAATAAAATACATTAAGAGCATCCATACACAACTTTTTGGTTTTAGTATAGGCCTGAATGAGAACTGATAGCACATAGAACAATTGCCAGCAAAACACTTAGTAAATTCATTTTTTTCCCTTTCATCATACAAGATATTAAACAACAAAGTTTTGTGTCAAAATAAAACTATCTATTTTAAGCATTTTAACTTATGAAAAAAATTTTACAAAATTTAAATAGAAAGTGTATGCATTAGATTAATTCATATCTATTACTCTACTTTTTCAGTTTGTAGAAAGACAATAATGAGACATTGGAGTTGAAATGTTTTGCCTAAATTCAATGCAGTAAAAGCTTGATTTTTTAAAGAATATAAATTTATTGTTTCAAATCATATTCCAGTTTCCAAGTACAGATCTATTTAATAAAGTTTCCCAATTACTTATTTTTAATACTTAAATCTCTTTACTGAGAAAAGGGGGAGGAACCTTACTTCACCACAGAAAAGTCTGTGTTGACTAATAGAAGTATTAAAATGTTGCAAATAATAACTGTGTTCCCTTTCTGGCATTCAAAATTGAATTCAGCTATCTGGTACTGTGAAAATAAGCAAGAATTGTTCAATTGTTTGGGTCAAATTTTATATTTGGCTCTCCAAGAAGCACTTTATTTCCATTCATTCTATTTTTCCACCCTACAACTGGCTGAGGGCTCTCTAAAGATTCTGCTGTTCCCAGGACTAAACTCTTGGCAGTGTGTGTGTGTGTGTGTGTGTGTGTGTGTGTGTGTGTGTGTATGTCTCTGTGTTTGTCTGTGTGTGTGTGTGTGTGTGTGTGTATGTATGCTTTCATGGACCAGTCCTGGGTTTTGAACTCAGGACTTGAACACTGTCCCTGAGCTTTTTTGCTCAAATTTAGTGCTCTACCACTTTTTTTTTTTTTTTTTTTTGGCCATTTCTGGGCCTTGGACTCAGGGCCTGAGCACTGTCCCTGGCTTCTTCCCGCTCAAGGCTAGCACTCTGCCACTTGAGCCACAGCGCCGCTTCTGGCCGTTTTCTGTATTTGTGGTGCTGGGGAATCGAACCTAGGGCCTCGTGTATCTGAGGCAGGCACTTTTGCCACTAGGCTATATCCCCAGCCCTAGTGCTCTACCACTTTATCCATAGGACCACTTGGGCTTTTTGATGGTTAATTGGAGATAAGAATCTCACAGACTTTCCTGCCTGGGCTGGCTTCAAACCATGATCCTCAGAACTCAGTCTCCTCAATAGTTAAGATTCCAGGTCTGACTGGCTTTCAGTAGTCTTCTTTTGGTTTATAAAATAGAAGTCCTCTATCTGACCTACCAGCCTTTACCATGGGTTCCTGCATCCCCCAGAATAAAAAAGTGCTATCCTCCTCTTGCTCTTCTGATACCTTCACTCCCCACCAAAATGCAAGTGCCAGATTGGTCTGCCTGGTTCAGGGTTAGATGCTTGAACAGAGAAGAGGCTCAGCAAGTACTTGTTGCGTACTGAATGCATGAATATCTCCTCCTCCTTTCCTCTCCCACTCCCCTCTCCAAAGAAGAACATTTCCTGCTCATCAAGGAGGGAGGGAGAGTCCTCCCCAAAGCCCTTGAGCTAGGCCAGGTCTGAATTTTAAAAAAACTAACCCATTATTAAATTCTTTCAATTCTGACAAATTTTATTGAATGCCTACTAGGGCTAGGTGTGCTTGAAGTCACTGGAAATAGATATGCTAATCAACAAACAAGACAAAAATACTTCATCTCATCAAGCCTACATTCTAATGCTAGAAAATGATTAATAAACAGTATCAACAAGTGTAAGACATGCTAAAAGATACAAAAAAAACCCTAAAGACATTGAGAATGTTAAACAAGGAGTTTGGAATTTTAGAAGGTTCAAGTTCAGCTGGAGCAGAATGGGAATGGGAGAAGAGGTGCTGCAAAAGACATTAGAGATAGTAACCAACTGACAAGGCTGTGTAGAGTGCTCTCATAAATAAGGGGCCACTAGGACTTTCTGGAAATACGGGCACAGACCAGTGGATATTCCATCATGATATGCCCTGAATTTAGTTTTAATGGGCATGTTTTAGAAATCTTGACAAAGGGGAACTTAATTCAGATACAAGACTATGATGGCTTAACCAGGATAGTAGTAATATAGCTGTAGAGACAATGGATAGAAGAATTAAGAGTATTAGTTTTGAGATGCCTTTGAACATCTGAAGATTTTATGTAGTCAATAGGCTATATTTAGAGTACAATGAAGAGGTCTAGGTTTTGGAATACCTAGAAAATTAAATTTTATTTATAATATAGCCTATGTTATAAATAAATGCATTGCTGTTATATATATATACATATATAGTATACATTAACTGTAGTGTGTAGCACTAACATATTGATAACATGCATCCATTGCTCTAGTGAGACTTTCCATTTTAAAAAATGTGAGTGATCAGATCTTTCAAAATAATACTACCCTATTTAAAATCCAGTTTCATATTCTTTCAGAAGTCACTATTTCCACTAAGACAAGTGTTGGCAACTCCACAATATTAATCAGTAAAAATTAAATATTAATACAAGTGTGAGACAGATTTTTGTTCCTTTCTAGAATTAAGAACTTCCATTCTGCTTCATATTCACACTACATGAGGCTAATGTACATAGCCAAAATAAAATTATAGAGAATACTATGTCACAACTAATAACAAATGACAAAAAGTAGTTTTCATGGGATAAATTAAGGTGAGTTTCTTTGGGCTCATTAATAATCGGTAGTTTCAAGTTTAGTAAAAGCCACCAACTCCTTGTGACTTAATCAGCTTCATTTGTGTTTTAAATAATTACTGCTTAATATGTATTATGCATTATACAGATATTCATTGAGAATTCAAGATTCAATTACCTGTCACTTCAAATTATAGCTCCCAGTAATTCGCTTCTGTCATATAACCCATAATTGAACAGACCCAAGTTAATAGAATGTAGGAGCAAGAGTATATAGCCAGTTTGACACAAGTAGATTTCAAAATTAACCAAGTGGAGTGGTGCTGTGGCTCAAGTGGTAGAGCACTAGCCTTGAGCTGAAGAGCTCTGGTATAGCGCCCAAGCCCTGAGTTCAAGCCCCATGACAAACAAACAAAATTATTACCCAAGTGGTACCTTCTAATATTCCTCTATGAGAATAAAAGAGTTATCTTCCTAACCTCCTGAGTCTCTCTCATGTGTATGGAAAGCTAGATTAGAGATTTCCTGTCCCTTGAAGCTATATATATTGAAAATACCTTCAATCAAAGCAAAAATTATGTGTATTAAGTTCATATTTACAATGAAATTTGACATCACCCTTAATGTCCTTTTATGGGGTCTATTGGCAATGATTTTCAAGCCTATTTCATAGTAAGGTGACACAAGAGGCTTTAGTTCAGATTGCATGTGACACCTGGGAGTAGGGGTGAAGAGGATGGGAAGGAGAGGTGGTTCCTGACATAAAGATGTCTGTTCCTTTTGTTTTGTATGTAAGTTTTCTAATTTGGGGCGGGCAAGGGGAAGAACAAAAACAGTGAGACAAAGGGTGAACCAATTCAAGAGTGGCACTCACTAGACATTATGTTGGAAATGAACTATGCAACTAGGTGGTGGAAGGGGAGGGAAGACAAAACTGGGAGAAAAAGAGAGAGAGGGGTAACACTGTTCAGAAAGAAAGGTACTGGGGAGCTGGGAATATGGCGTAGTGGCAAGAGTGTTTGCCTCGTATACATGAAGCTCTGGGTTCGATTCCTCAGCACCACATACATAGAAAAAGGCCAGAAGTGGTGCTGTGGCTCAAGTGGCAGAGTGCTAGCCTTGAGCAAAAAGAGGCCAGGGATAGTGCTCAGCCCTGAGTTCAAGCCCCAGGACTGGCAAAAAGAAAAAGAAAGAAGGAAAGAAGGAAAGAAAGAAAGAGAGAAAGAGGGAGGGAGGGAGGAAGGAAGGAAGGAAAGAAGGAAGGAAGGAAGGTAATGGGCTGGGAATATGGCTTAGTGGTAGAGTGCTTGCCTATCATGCATGAAGCTCTGGGTTCGATTCCACAGTACCATGTAAACAGAAAAATTCAGAAGGGGCAATGTGGCTCAAGAGGTAGAATGCTAGCCTTAAGCAACAAGAAGTCAGAAACTGTGCTCAGGCCCTGAGTCCCATCCTCAGGACTGGCAAAAGAAAAGAAAAATAAATAAATAAGAAATGTACTCATTACTTGACTTATGAAACTATAAGCTCTGTGTATATATCACTTTTACAACAAAAATAAGAATTAAAAATAAATAAATTAATAAAGATTTTATAAGCTTGCCAGGTAAGATCAGGTCTGAGACTAACACCCTACATGATCATGCACAGTTAGATCACTGTAGGTATGTTAGAAATTTAAAAGAAGAAAAGATTAGATTCTAATGAGTCAGAAACTGGGAGCTGAGTACACCAGGAAAATCTAATAAATGTCTGTGGGAATTTTGCTGCTATACACTAATGTGAGAACTGGTATCGCTATATATAATGTATACTTTATATCAGTAGCATTCACACAGCTTGGGACCTTGTTAGTCATACATAATTTCAGAGTCCCATCCTGGCCTCTTGAATCAAAATCTGCATTTTAACAAAATACCAAGTTGATCAGTAAATACTTTTGAGAAGCACTACTCTAAAGTAATTCTCAGCATTAACTGAAAATGAACAACATTTAGAAGCAATGTGAAAATTACAAGTGTGATGTGGAGAATGCTATCCCCATTAGACCTAATCATGTTACTATAGCAACACCCAAATCCCATTTGTAATCTTAGAGATGTAGGAGGGAGCCAATGGGTTATACTCAGTGATGTCACTGTTGTACCCTCATGTCCTACAATGTTCACAAGATCTGCACCCAACAGATTCAGTCCATGCAATCAATCTCTTGGCCAGACAGAATGGTATATAGAAGCAGCATCATGTATTTGGAAGAACAAACTTATATCCATTAAATCCAGATAGCATTTCTGGTCTTCCATTTTTGTCTCCTCAATACCTGCTGCTGACTCTTGAACAGAAAACCAAAGTGATATAAATTTTCATCTTTAAATTTTTTGTTTTCATTTATTATTTTTAGAGTCCTGGATAAAGAAGTTTATTGCCAGAAACCTGAACCAGGCTATTGCTAGAAAGATGTTCTTTTTAAAAAAAATAATTACTTTATTGTCAAAGTGATATACAGAGGGGTTACAGTTTCATACATAAGGCAGTGGGTACATTTCTTTTACAATTTGTTAACCCTCCCTCATTCCTCCCTCTCCACTCCCCCTTTCCTTCTCTCCCCATGAGTTGTTCAGTTGGTTTACACCAAATGGTTTTGTAAGTATTGCTTTTGGAGTCATTTGTCTTTTTATCCTTTATCTCTAAATTTTGATATTCTCCTTCCCTTCCCTAGTTCTAATACCAGTATATAGAGTATCCAGGGTTCTCAGATGAGATACAGTGATAGCGCGGGGAAAACCACAGGAAGGGGATACAAGAGGATCATCAACAACAGAAAGATGTTTTGAATGATCTACATTTTTGCCAGTCCTAGGGCTGGGACTAGGGGCCTGAGCACTGTCCCTGGCATCTTTTTACTCAAGGCTAGCACTCTACCACTTGAGCCACAGTGACACTTCTGGATTTTTCTATATATGTGGTGCTGAGGAATTGAACCTAGGGCTTCATGTTTACAAGGCAAGCACTCTACCACTAGGCCATATTCCTAGGCCTAATCTACAGTTTTTAATGGAAAGAAGGATAATAAATCTACTCAGATTTCTCCTTTCCTTTCTTCTTAAAGCATGGTAAAAAAAATAAGTTTTTTTCAAAGGGTATTTTGTAATAATAAGTAGAAGTGGGTGTGAAGTTGGATTTTGCTGTGTAGGCAGTTGGAAAGAATTCTGTGGTCATTTGGGTAAATGCCCAAATTTGGGGTTGCTAAGTCATAGGGAGCTTTATGTTTCACCTTTAGAGGAACCTCCATACTGCTTTCCAGAGTGGTTGAACATGTTTACATTCTTACCAAAAGTGTAGTAGAGTTCTCTTTTGGCCACATTGTAGTTAGTTTTCTTGATAATGGCCATTCTAACTAGGGTGAGGTGAAGTCTCAATGTTGTTTTGATTTACATTTATTTTATGACCAGAGATGTTGAACATTTTCTCATGTTTCTTTAGGCCATTCTTACTTCTTCTGAGAAGTCTCTAAGTATTTACCCTTTTTTAAAAAAAATGAGGTTATTGATTCTCTGAGGATTTGTTTTGTGGGGGGTTATAATTTTTTGAGCTCTAAGTATATTTTACATATTACACCATTGTCTGATGCATAGCTAGTAAAAAATCTTCTCCCATTCTGTGGGCTTTCTATTTATCTTGGCAGTGATGTCCTTCGCCATTCAGAAAGGTTTCAGTTTGATGTAATCCTACTTATCTAGTCTTTCTTTGATTTGTTTTGATTCTAGGTCTTGGGAAGTTTCCACCTGTGCCTGAGAGCCCTAGTGTTCCCCTTATTCCTTCTTGTAATACTTCCATGATATCTGGCCTTACATGAGGTTTATTTAGAATTGTTTCAGTGCAGAGTGATATATACAGATCTAGCTTCAGTTTTCTGCATGTGTATGGCCAGTTCTGACAGCACCATTTGTTGACGAGGCTAACTTGTATTTTTGGCTCCCTTATCCAATTTAGGCTATAGGTCTGTGGGTTCATTTCTGGGTCTTCTATCCTGTTCCATTGGTCCTCAGGCTAATTCTTATGCCAGTACCAAGATGTCTTAATTACTATGGCTTTGTAATAGAGTTTGAAATTTGGTATTGATATTCCTCCAACACTGCTCTTTCTTGCTATTTGGGGCCTTTTATTATTCCCTGTGAATTTTTGGATTGCTTTCTCTATGCCACTGAAGAACGACATTAATACTTCCAATCCAGGAGCATGGAAGGTTTTTCACTTTCTTAAATTTGCTTCAATTTTTTTTTTAGAATTTTAAAGTGTTCATAATAGAAGTCCTTCACATCTTTGTTAATTCTTAGGTATTTTTTGAGGTTATTACAAATGGAGTTGCTTTCCTGCTTTCAATCAAGGTCACACTAAAGCTACCAGCATACAACGTTTATTGCAGTATTGTTTACTACAGCCAAGATATGGAATCAACCCAGTGGCCCTCAGTGGATAAGTGGATCATGAAAATGTGAGAAAAATTATATGTATATATGTGTGTGTATGTGTACATGTACACACATTTATATGTATATGGAATTCTATGCTTCCATCAGAAAGAATATTAAACTGCTCATAAGGGAAATGGAAAGTCTTGCAAACATTTATATTAAGCGAAGTAAGATAGACCCAAAGAAACATAGGTTGAATGATTTCTCTCATTGGTGGTAGCTAGAAAGTGCCTATAAATCTATAAGTAAAGACAATGGATGGTAAAAAGACCAAAAGAACCCCCACCACATTTGGACATAATAAATTATACAAGACTCTAGACATGTATACAGTGAGACCAAAGGAGAATATTCTTAAGAGAGGATCACAAAGGTTTAATAAGTATGGTCATATAAAATGATGTTTCTAGAAATGAACTTCAAGAAATGTCATTTTTCTTCTTGTTTGTTTTTTATTTTAATTTTTTCTCCTTTCTCTTACATATTATTAATTTGGGGGAGGGTAAAGGGGCACAGAAACAACAGGAGAAAGGGTGAACAAAGGCAGCAATGATACTATACACTACGTTCAAAATGAACTACTCAACTTGTGGGGGAGGGGCTTGAGTGAAGAAATGAGAGAAAATGAAGGAAGGTAGGTGACACTGTTCAAAAAAATACTCACTACCTGATTTATGTAACTGCAACCCCTTTGTACATCACCTTTACAATATCAATAAAATTAAAATAATTTTAAAAAAAGATTCTGACATAAAGAGCAATCATAGTCAACTGAAAAACAATTAGGATAATGGTGCAAAGAAATAAGGAGTAAAGCTACATGAAATATTGACAATAGTTGGCAGAGAGAAAAGAATTCACAGTAGAAACTTTTAGAAGTAATGAACTTGGAGATTGTTTAAGTATAGTTATTGAGTTAGAAAATAGATAATTGTTAAAGTCTTAGTTGTAAAATCATGTATAAGTAATGTCATGGTGGTTTAAATATCTGACCCTCTGAAACTTGCTGAGATGTTATTCCTGTTGTACCAATAAGAGATAGACCCATAATTAGAAATTAGGTGAGGTATGAGGGCGAGACCCTCATGCTGGGATTAGTGGAAAGAGATCCAATCTAGCAAACTTGATTTGCCCTGTCACATAATGTTGTCTACCATGCCCAGCCCCTCAGGAGGTCATCGGCCAGTGCTGTGCTCCTAGATATTCCATCTTCCAAAACTGTGAGCTGAGAAACTCCTAGTAAATACCCATCCAGTGATATTCGATTCTACCAGCAGAAAATAATAAAATAGTGAGGGATAACTAATACTTTGATTTGAATATGGGACATATGTACCTATGAAATTTAACAAGCTGGACATAATAACTGCTTAGGAAATAGTTTAAAAAGCCAACTTAATGGTAGAATCAGACAAAGCTGGACAATAGAACAAGAACATGGACAAGAACAGAAATTTTAACATTAGAGACATCACATCTCTTCCTACTTTGACCCACTCCTAATTTTACACCTAAGACTAGAAGGTCTATAGGAACAGAAAGTTGGATAATCCTGTTCATAACTGTAACCCTATATCTACTATGATGCCTAAACTCCATTAAGTGCTCAGTATGCATAACTGAATTGATAGTGAGTTCAATATAGGTAATGGAAATACAGAGAGAAACCAAAATAATGTTGAGTTCAATTCATGAAGCCTTCTCCTAACCTATAGGATCTCATCACTGAATTTAAAGTATTAGCTCCTATCCCAGGCTAGTTGTGTGTATTCTTTCCTTTTCTTAAATCTTCTCTTTTTCATTTATTTGTTTAGGACTGGAGTTTGAACTCGGGGCCTTAGGATTGCTAAGCAAGAAGTCTAGCACCAAGTCATGTCCCAGCCCTTTTGGCTCAGTTACTTTTCAAATGGCCACAGGTCACCCTCATACTTTGATCCTACTATTCATGCCTTCACTGTAGCTGGGAAGACATCATCGTACACAAATTTTTAATTGAGATGGGGTCTCCTCAACTTTGTGCCCAAGCTTGCTGGAACTCCAGTCCTCCTGATCTCTATCTCCCACATAGCTAACATTAACAAACACACATGGCTTCCTAGTTGGTTCTTTATGGAAGTTAAATTGTCTTTACTTTTCTCACTTTTTGTGTGTGCTTGTGCAGGGGCTTGAACTCAGTATTCAGTGCTCTCACTTGGCTTGCTCATGCAAGACTGATACTCTACTGTAGGAGCCACACATTCACTTGTTGTTGTTTTTTCATGTTTTTAAATTTATTTAATTATTTTATTGTACGTTTTGTCTTAAGTCTTTAGGAAGTAAACATTTTAAATCATATGTATTTTCTTAATTTTATCATGTTCTGAACATCTTTCTTATTCTTTCCCAATAAAACACACTAAAAAATAGGCTGCTCTTCCCATTCCCTAAATATTTCATTCTGTATGGGAAGACCTGAGGATTTTCCCTTCCTACAGGTGATTAGGTAAACTAATGATGATTTTACAGGGGAAAAAACAAATCTTTGCAAATCAAATGTTAGATAACCTCCCTTTTGTCACCCCAAAAGTAATAAATGAGATTTTTCAAAAAGCAGCCACCACAAAAAACATACCTCTGATTTATCCTAAATCCTACATATACTACTTTGAAATATAAATACGCTAAACAAACATCAGACAATTCAAAATAAATAATAATTTTTCATAACATTGGACTTAAAACCCGTGGCCTTCTTACACTGGCTAAGCAAGTGCTCTAGTACAAAACCATAATCTCATCCCCCAAAATGAGTGATTTTGATGTATGTGGCATTTATCATTTCAAGTTACATGTTTATAAAAACAAGAACAACACTGTGACATTAGGTGACAGATAATTGAAAGTAATCTTTATAGTTCACATGTGAATTTTGGTAACAAGTCAGAAAGAGCTTTAAAAAATTAAGAGCACTGCATAATAAAATTAGTATTTCTATCTACTTACTCACATAAAAATGTGTTCTCAGAAAGCAATAGAATGTGCTCAGCCAATCTAACTTGAGGTAATATTTATCCATGGAACATTGATTTGGGAAAATCATCTCATTGTTACAATTTTAATGTATATTTTCTTTCAAATTTTGTAATGGCTTTGATCAATAAATTATAATGAATAATCAATGATAAACAATCAATTCTAAAAGCTGTTAAATTTCATAATTTAATAAGAAAAAATTAATTTTCAAATTTTAAGTACAAATTGTTTGAAAGCCTAATCATTGAAATAGTTTTAAACATATAAATGTTTAGTATTTAGATAAAATTCTGAGAGGTCGAAATTGAAAAAAATTAGACCACAGATGAGAAGAAAAAACCAAAATTTCAAAGAATGATGTTATTGTTTAACTTATTCTGGTAATAAAATGGCCAACATAAAATCCTTTACAATTGTTTAAATTTATGATATAAAATTATTGCTAATTTAAAATCTAAGGAGTGTGTAATTCTTAGGTTTTATTTGAGTGAACTATATAAAAAATCACTTCATTTTAACTTCTCAAGGCAGTGAATTTTAATTTTTGGCAAAGATCTTTGATAGACTCAGACAAAACTCTGGTTTTAATTCTAGTTAAACTCCAGACTGCTTGTTCTGTAAACATCTCAATAAAAACTATTCCTCTTCCATTTGGGAATTTATTCTTTCTTGTCCAACTGGGATCCAAGCATATGGAAATGAGCAATGATGGGAAAAGTATACAGCATTGAATGCCTAATTCGAAGGACTTTATAAACTCTCTGTTTAGACTTGCTTTAGGAAAGAATTCTTTGGGTGGATTGTTCTGGTTTGTTTAGTTAATGCAAGTTGCAACACAGAAAGTTAAAAAGATGCACAAATATCAGAGCCAACTTACCACTATGGGCTTTTTCCTTCAAAAACAACTGTACTCTCCTAATGTTAGAAAGAAACACATTAAAGATAGACATTAGAGATTCCTCAAATATTTAATATCATTTATCTGTATCTGGAACATATTTATGCTCAGAGATTTTTTTCCCCCTTCAAATAGCCATGCACAGGTCATTCACAAAACGGACTCTGAAACTTTTTGCATCCTATTTCAGTTTGCTATCCATTTCTGAACTTTGTAAATTTATTGCACATGATAGATGATTTCTTGTCAAATAGCTTTTGGACATTTCAGTGTCTAATTCTTACTTCTATATTGAAAATTCAGTTAAGACCAACAATGATCTAAGTTTAAAATGATAGATTCCTTCCATATTCTCTCTTGCCTGTTTCCCACTTCAGCTATTCTCAAAGCCTACCTTTGCTAAATAATCACCTGTGCTAGGGACACATACATCTTCTTATGTGACATTTGAACTTTAAAAACACAGAAAACAATCCAGGCTAGCCCTTGTGGCGAGTGGCTCAGTCCTGGTATCTTAGCTCTTGAGGAGACTGAGACCTGGGAGATTGTAGCTTGAAACCAGTACAGCAAGAAAAAGTCCCAAGTAGCCAGCAAAAAAAACATTGTGCTTACAGCATACTTCAGGAGATAGAATGCTGGTCATGAGCAAGCAAGCCAAGTGAGAGTAAAGGACCCTGAGTTCAACTCACAGCATAAGAAAGACAAAACAAGCACAAAAACCATTGGACTAGCAGGGCAGTGTCTCACATCTGTAATCTCAACCCCAGTTCAAGTCTCAACCAAGGCAATATTCAAGACCCTGTCAAAAATATCTAAAATTAAGGGATTAGGGAATGGTCCAAGCAGCAAGCCTGAGGCTCTCAGTTTAGAAATACACCCAAAGGGGAAAAATAAGCAAACAACTACCTCCTGTCTTTAAGTAGTACAAATCTCAAACTTGTAACTCAGTCCCAGTATCGAACAGCTCCTTGATTCCACACTTCCCACTAGTTCCTGGATCAATCAATAAGATAAGATTGTACAAATCTAATAAGAATATATTTGGAGAAGACCAGCTCCTGCATACTCCCTTGGGGGGTTTTCATTTAAATTTCTTTGTAAAAGAAATTACAAAAAAGGAAGTTATCTCTTCTATATTTATTCATGTCCAACTCCCTGTGTAGTCTTAGTAATTCTAAACTCAAAATAATTTTAAGACACCTTCGTGCTTTATTTTATGTTATGTTCTACAGAGCTGCATAGACTATAATTAGTGATTCTCTAGATTATCAAAAGCTTTATGGAGGCCTTGTTAGCACACAGTAAATCCTTTGCATAAATGAAGGAATGAATGGATGAGGGCTCACTGTTTTTGACATCAGATAGATATTCTCATCTGGCTGGCAAATTAGCCTCCTAAATGTACATCAACCAGGAACACGGTATTTTATATTTTTCTTGACACTATCATTCAGGATTCATAGATAACCTGCTAACTTTCAATAAACAACTTGAACTCTCTATTCTGACCACAGTAGCCCACATTTCTTAGGCCTCTTGTGAGATTAATCATGCATGCTGAAGACATGACTGGTTCTCAGGAATAAGTCTCTAATGGCAGTTGTCACTTTCTTAGCTCTACTTTTTACAGATTGGAAGCTAAGGCTAGCATAAAAATGACAATGCTGTCAGAATTACTCCCAGTTTTTGCAGGTATGTACACTAGCCATAAAGTCATGTCATGCAAGCTCTGAGATGGAACCACAATATAAAAATGTTGGCACACATTAGGATTTAAACTTGTAAATAACCAGACAAGTCACAATGTCATAAAAGAAAGATTTTAGGTTTCTTTGGTGAAACAAAAGCAGATATAAAAAGTTACAAAGATTTTTAGATTCTCATTCACAGAAAAGGTCATTCACATTTTACACTATACATGTTATAATATAAATACAGGACTGTATTATGTGCATGGTAATGAAAAAAGAAAAACTAAAACTGAATCAATTAGCACAGTGTTTTCTTGTGTTTCAAAGCCCTTGGGTAGATGACATCTAATGCAAAAAGCAGGAGAATTTTCTTAGACACTGGGTGTCATTGAGCTGTAGTCATTCCTCCTAGGCTAAAGGAAGATGCATGAAAAGAATCAGTGTTGGACCAAGCTGAGTCTGCTTACTTCTCTATTTTCCTTCTTTGTTTCTAAAGACTTAAATTAAATGTATTCCAGCAGATACATGAGACATGTAAAAGTTTTATATATTTATGAGGTGCCATGTGCTTTACCAATACTTGTGTGCCTTGTGTAATATTTAAACCAGGCTAATATTCTCTAGATTGTCCAAAATCTATCATTTCAATTTGCATTTTGTTTGCTGGCTAGTCTTAATGTTGCTCTAGCTAAAATCAAGGAGTGTCCTAAATGTCTTTGTTCTATTATTTTTGTTCCTTAAACATTAAATTAAGTGGCTAAGGATTCAAAGTCATCTTTAATAGTCACTTTATTCCAATAGCAGGGAGAAAAGTGAGTGGGACGAGGTCAGCATAAATTCCAAAACACATACTCCACCTAACAGGAAGAAATGTCAGCACTATTTCTACACATAAGCTGTTGCTTAGAATGGGAAAACATCACTTGCTGAAAGCTAAACACTTTTTCACTCTTCATTTTAAGAACTTCACGCAGTCTATCCATCACATTATTTAATCAGGGACAGAGTACCTAAATTATATGGTTCCAAGCTGGGTACGTATAAAAGTTTACAGTTAAAAAAAAAAAAAACCTCTAGCATACTATATCAATTTTCAGGTCTTGGGGAAAATAACATCCAATAAATTAAATCCGTATGGCTTACTTCATTTATTTATGTATGCTTCACAGCTGCAGCATTCACACATGAACATTCAAAACTTTATAAAAGATTAAAATGGTTATATATACAAAATTTCAGGGTTTTCTTCAACGTATGTGTTGTTGTTCTAACAATCCCCCACCCTCCAGAGCCCTTGGTCTCTATCCATTTGCAATGCCTTGAGCTGAAACTTTACCAGAGTTAGTGTTATGAATGCCATTAAAAAGAAGACCTGGTTGAGTTAATAATTAGCACTTTGACCCTTAAAAATTGCTCCCGGTCATAGAAAAGTCCTCCATTCAGGCCTTTCTTGTAGGTGAAGGAAAAGAAATGCAGCAAAGAAGAGTTCCACACTGGAGTTCATCCATCAGGACCTCATTAGGCCAGGCGCAGCATTCTGAAGACGCGTACTGCACCAGTGGCGGAGGCAGGCGCATTGACCTACAAGCTCTTGTCTGCTAGATGTCCAGGAAAAGCCATCCTCAGTCTTGGTGACACACAAAACGAGCAAATCAGACCATTTCCAGCCTAAACAAACTATATGAAAGCAGCCAAACTAATGATTAAAGACCTCGAAAGCTCCATAATCATCATTAAATATGCCCAAACTCAGTGTGATTTTTTTTTATTTTATATACAGGATTAAAAAAATCAACATTAAATCATCTTATTTACATGGCCATCGGTGCTGGAATTAAGCTTTTTAAATAGTAGAAGCTTTTTTAATAGTAGAAGGCTGGAGTATGGGATGAAATGCTCTGCACTGGAGACAAACAGAAAGCTAAAGAAATTAGGTAGGCTGGAAATGGTTCTTTTCTGCCCACATTCCCTTTCCTTTTTGTTCACTTTCTTTTTTGAGTGTCAATACTTCCACTGAAAACATCTTGGAGGCACAGCCACCCAAAATGACAGGATGGTGATCCAAAAATCCAAAGCAACTGATAATACTTCTCGAGGTGATAAGAAAGGCACAAGAAGTTAGGACTTTGGCTGTAATGATGAAAACACATGTCCGCCATGTAAGGGATCAGCGCCTCGACTCCTGCCACCTCCGGCTCCAACGATGATCATGTTTTGTTGTATTTATTGAATTGTCCTGGGTTGATGAGGAATTTTTTAAGTATTTCTTAGAATAAGTCCTTTGGTATGCAGATGCTATATGGAAGGAAAGAAAAAAAGAAAGAAAACACAACAATATTACTTGCTCCATACCCTAAACTCCCAGTACTGTAGTGGTAAAATGAGGATGTCTAGTTGTTGTTATAGCATGGTTGTCCATTCTTTCTAAAGGACCACTTACGGTTCATGCAGGTTATTTTAGGCATTGCCCATCTTCCATTTCCTAGGCATCGGATAGTAGGAAGGTGGCGTTGAATGAAACCATCTTTGCAGTGATATCTAATCAAGGAGTTGATTTCATAACGAGGTTTCATCTTTCCAAAGGTCTTGGCATTTTCTACAACAGGGGGTTGGCCACAAGCAACTGAAGAAAAGCAAATTGGGTTATTTCCAAATTATCTAATTTTAATTAGTATGAGCCTGACATTCTCTCTCTCTCCTCCCCCTCCCATCCCAACCCCCTTCTCTCTGTCTCTTTCTGTCTTTGCCTCTTTCACCAGACCTTATACCTTTATAAAAGGCAGTATCTAGAACTAAAAACTTGAAACTGCTCAAGAAAAATAAGATGATTCTCTGGGTGCAGTTTGGATATGAGATCATACCATTTGAAATCTGTTCTCATTACAGGACTGTAAAACAAAAGGTCATACATTCATCTATCCATGTAGAAACACCTCTATTCTGACAAATTCCCAAATTAAAAATTATCTATCTTATAACATGGACTTTTTATCATCACCATCCGCCAAGTTTTATTTGTTACCCAGTGATTCTTGGGGCAATAATGATTTGTAACAACTAGCTATTAATACCATTTCCTTGTAAAGAAAAAACTCTTCCAAGTTATAACATCACAGTTTTGAAATGTGGACATAGATGCTTACATGTAAATAAAACACTGCCTAGTCCTACTTGTGCTTACTTGCTCTTTTCTATCCCCTATACAGACAGGAGAGCAAATTGCATTCATGTCTCCAGTTTGTTATTGCTGCATTACATATTATTGTGCTTTGCTCTATATCTCTAATAGGAATATAACAATATAAATATAATTCTCTCATTATGGCATTTCTACGTTTTATGATGTGGTACCACAAGCCCTGCAGAACATGCCACATGATCTGAAATTATACATGGAGGTATGGTGACTACCAGAAATCTCACTACCATGATGTTTCGGTATCAAAACCCTTACATCGAAAGTTCACAGTTGATACATCTATTGACATATACAGAAATCTGTCGACAATCATTATTGTTTTATTTATTATTTATTTATTATTTTATTTATTTTTTTTTTGGCCAGTCCTGGGGCTTGGACTCAGGGCCTGAGCACTGTCCCTGGCTTCTTTTTGCTCAAGGCTAGCACTCTGCCACTTGAGCCACAGCGCCACTTCTGGCCATTTTCTGTATATGTGGTGCTGGGGAATTGAACCCAGGGCCTCATGTATATGAGACAAGAACTCTTGCCACTAGGCCATCCCCCCAACCCCCGACAATCATTATTTTGAAATAACAAAGTTAGGTTTAACTCAAATGTTGATTTCCTGTAACTTACTTTTGCTGACCCTAATCTAGATACTGACACACTATTTTTATTATGATATAGAAAATCTACCTTGGGATCCAGATACTACTAGTAAGGATACCATAGAATGAGACCAAAGCAATACAAGGCTTGAAAGAGTCAATTATATAATTCACTATATATGAATTAATGCTTTGGCAATATATTCCTTGTTTTATCATTCTAACACAAGGATTGTATGAGCTTTTTAAAGTATGTATGTATGAAGACTATAAAAAAAAGCTAACATATTTCAGTGAGTATGGCATTGACAAAAAAGAAAGTAGATGAGAATTAGATCCACATACATATATTGACATTTGACAGAAACGTGGAAGAGCAGGGACAAAGGCATTTAAAACTAGGAGAGTTAGGTATTCATATGGAAAACTAGATCTGGTTCTCCACCTCAGAGAATAAATGTTTCTCTGCCTCAGCAAATACAAGTAACATGAATTTTAGATGGTTTAAATATGTGAATATAAAGGCAAAACTATAAATGTTCAGAAAATAATATTGAATACCTTCATGAACTCAAACTAATATGGAATTTTAAGATACAAAAAAGTTTAAACCCTAAAGAACATTCAGACAAAATTAAGAATATGTTCATCAAAATCTTATAAGGTAAAAGGTGTAAAGACCGACTACAAACTGGGAGAAGACATTTGTAGTCAATATAATGTTCAAGGGACTAGTAATAAAAGTATAAAAAGAGCTCCTTAAAAATCAATATATAAAAGATAAGCGGAAAACTATAAAGTCAAGAACATAGATAAAACTTATAACAGAAGTGCTATAATTTGTAAGTATATGAAAATATATTTAGAGTGAAGTATCCAAGAAAATTCAAGTTAGATCACCAAAGATAACATTTTACACCCATCACAGTGGGAAAAAAAATTCCAAGTCCAATAATATCAAACTTTGCAGAAAATAGGGATTTACAGGGCCTGTCACACATCGCTGGTGGGTATGTGAATTGGTGCAACTGCACTGGAAAATAATTTGGCATTAATGCATGTTTTTTGTTATTTTACTCTTTGAATTGTGTCCTACAGAATTTCCTAAAATACTAATGAAAATAAGTATATAGACGCTCATAGAAACGTTACTTATAATGGCAAAAATACTGTTACCCAAATGTCCACTGTGAAGGAAACTGACAAAATGTGAGATATTCATACAAAAAATGCATACAGAAACACACACAAAGACAATGTAGCTACATGCATCAGCATAGGTAAATATAATAGGCACAATGCTGAACAAGACAAGGTGCAGAATATAAATAATATAATTCCATTTATATAAAATTCAAGACTGCAAAATTAAGTCATTTATCCTTTAAGGGTATAGGCGTATGTGATAATATTATAGGGAAAAGTATGGCAATTAGGTCATTATCTACAGTGGGAATTGGAGACAAAATTAGAATGGCGACTAGCAAGAATATATAACAGGGGCTGGGAATATGGCCTAGTGGTAGAGTGCTTGCCTCGTATATGTGAAGCCCTGGGTTCGATTCCTTAGCACCACATATATAGAAAAAGCCAGAAGTGGTGCTGTGGCTCAATAGATAAGAGTGCTAGCCTTGAGCAAAAAGAAGACAGGGACAATGGTCAGGCCTTGAGTTCAAGCCCCAGGACTGCCCCCCCCAAAAATGTATAACAAATTTCAAAGAAATAGGAATAACTGTATTTAAAATACACTTTTTCTATATATTTAAATATAAGTACTTAATATTTCACTTTAAAGTGTGAGAAATATTTTCAAAAGACAACTATCATCTATAAAATTTCTCAGAGAATTGATCAGAAATGCAGTGTACAAAATTAAAGATCAGACAATGAAGAAATAAGAGTTTATTCTCCTTCCATGCTAATAGAGCCAACGTTTAATCGTATTCATTTCCCATTGGCAAGCATAGAGCATAGTGCTCTGGTGGTGAAACTCTTTCTGCTATAGGGCTGGAGTTGTAAACCTGGAGCTACTCAACTCTGCATCCCGCCCCAAAGCCATTTGACCACAGCTAGAGACACCTTGGGTTACCACAATGCAGAGGGATTATGAAGAGGGGAAGGGTGCTACTGGCATTCAGCTCATAGAAGGCAGGATTGGTGCTCAACCTTCTCCAATGCCTCCCACAATGAAGAATAATCAGGCTCCAAATGACAACAGAGCTGTGGTTGAGAAACTCTACTATAGGGAAAAAAATAACATAGATAATATAAGTGTTTAGACCAAAAACAGAAAAGCACGAATCTAGGAGCACTTGGAGATCGAAGAAGGCAAACAAAACATTTGGATAAAGACAGTTTATTAAACACTTCTTAAACCGGAAAAAGGAAAACAGCAAATACTTGATTTGCTATTTTTACCAGTTCCGTGAGCAATGCTGCAGAAAGGCACACAGTCAGGAAAAGCTTCTCATATGGACAGTGTTCTGGACAGAAGGTTCTTCAATAAGTCGCGTAATCTAGTCATGAGAGCAGCTGAGATTCCTGACTACACATTGTGTTTCTTAGTGTTCTCTTTCTCCCACTAGAATGTGTGTTTCTCTTTTAAAATCAAAGACAAATCAAGTAGGTGTTATGTTTGGAATTTGTATTTTGTCCTCTTATTTGACGCAACTAAAAGCCTTAGCCTGGGACTAGACCTTCATCTTTATTACCATTATCAAAAAATGGTGTTAATACTTTTAAGGGACTAGCTATTTGCTTTAGGAAGAGGTCTATACCAAATGCTTTAGAAAAAGTATTGACCAATGATAAACACAATGTAGATTTAGAAAGCAACTGTCTTGATTTTTTTTTTCTGTTTAATGTTAACCAAACTATTCTCACCAAGGAACTTCTGTTACAAATGCCTTTACTGTTCCTTGAGCTACTGACATTGGGATGCCACTGTTGTTCCATGGTTTATAAACATAAACAAGCTTGCAAGGAAATATCTGTGATGATATGCTAGTTACCTTACCTATATAAATGCCACTTTTTTTTTTATCTTAAACACTTGAAATTCCAGGTGAGTACTAAAAACAACCTTTTAATTGTATTGAAAATGTTTGCTCTTCCAGAGCAACAAGAAAGGGCAATGATATGTCCAGTTCATATCAAAGAATGAAGCTCATTCTTCTTGAATGATAAGGATAATTTAAATGCAGGTTAAGCATACAGTATTAGTGGAGTAACCCTTACCTGTTCCTTTCTTGCAGGTGTAGGTGAGATGGTAATTGCAGGGAACATCATTCCACTGGCCATTCTCGTGCCAAATGATTACAACACAGTCTTCTCCAGCAGAAAAGAAGCTGTCTGGCTGGTTGGGTCTCCAGTTTTCATATTGCTACAGAAATGAAGAGAGATGAAAATCACTTGACAGTCCATGACTCACACAAGAGCAACAATGGCAAACAACTTAGAATAAATCCAACTGTTTTTGATAGACCACATAGCTTCAGGGTAAAGACCTTCAACTTCTGAGTGGAAAACACTGTGATTCAAATTCTTTATTTCAAATATCTATTCTTTATTTCTATGCATCTATTCTTTATATATTTGATGAATTTTTTTTAGCTTTTCTAGATATCTGAATATAGACATTCAAGGAATGTCATTATATATTAACTGTATTAACATTAATGGAGTGAAAAAAATCATGTTCCTATTTTTGTCAATCATGTTGTTTCCCAGACTACATGTAACACATAAAATCTTATATAATTTAGATCATAGTACAATAGAAATTTTAGCGATTCATTCTTATCAGACCCATTATAAATTATTTTATTTTCTTGTATTTAATGTGAAAGTCTTAAATCCAAGATTATGTGTTTGACTTAAAAGTTTAAGATATTGGTATGGAGACAGCCTTTCAAAATTACATAGTTTTAGTTGTGATTTTTATTTGCACTATGCATTGTTTTGCTTTGTGAGCTAAGAGTTGTTTTCTTTTAATAGGAATATATTAAAATTTTATGTATATTGATATAAAAGATAAGCTTTCAAAACACATTGTACCACATATTGAATTCTCTTTGTGCAATACGTACACAGATAATTACTTTAATGTTTTTCTACTGGCTCCTTCTATATCTATATTTTAAATGCCATGTATGTATACATCAGCAGAAATACTTTTAGCCTTCCATCATAGTAATGTGTCATTGTTTTAGCAACTGTAATGGATGACTTACTTGCTATGTTGCATCTCTTATAGTAATTCAACCCAATTGGCAATAATTTGGAGCTCAGAGATGTTAAACATACAGGGCTCTCTGATTCAATTACTTTCTTAAAATACTGCTTCTTTTGCAATGAATAATTATATTAAAGCATATTCAAGAATAACAAACTTCAATGCATGAACGTAATCTTAAACTATAAACAAGAGACCAGTTTGCTAGATTTGGGTTCTCCTAGCTAGAGTTGGTTTCTCCTAGCTAACATGTGCAAAGTTTCTTTTTTCAAAGTCATTCTGCCTTTATTAGAGTATTAGTAGTAGGCTCTGCCTACTGTCTGTTTCTTTGTGTTTAGGGACAAGACTACTGGTGAGACGCTTTCATAAAATGGTAGAAATATTGGTTCTTATCTGTGTGACAGCAGATAATATGATTGTCTTCTCCCTCTACAGATATGGTAATTTCTCCTTCAATTAAATTTCAGATAAGTCTAAAGTTTGTGATGAGTAAAGGAATGTATTTGGAGAAGATAAAGTCAGAGAAAAATTAAATTGTGGTAATCATTTTAAATTCAGAGCATGCAAGAAATTATAAAATTACTATTTCCTTACACCCACCAGTACTGTCTTTTTTATCCTCTTTAAAATATGCAATGTTTAATAGTCAAAATTTTTATTGATTTAATTCCCAATTTTAAATATTCAAAGTGTTTTTAATATCAAATGTTTTCCTGTATGTCTTTAATATTCAATACTTGGTTAATAAGAGCTACAAAGAAATATCCTTTTATTTATGAAATGGAATTTTGTGGACAAAAAAACTAGTATAAGAGCAATAAAAGCATACAGACCTGAGAATATGAACCTTCTGCCCAGAAAATAGTATTTGAAACAAACTCTTAAAAATGATAACAACATAGATTTTTAATAAAACCATGTTTGGAAAAGTCTCAAGTTTGAAAAACTACTTTTCCTTCAAACTGTTTGCTTTATTGTACCTTAAAGTTCTCCTTGATGATGAAAAAATTAACTTAAAAGACAAGTACCTCCTGCTTTTTAAGAAGTTCTGAGCAATTATTGACGATGTTCTTGTATCCCCTTCCTGTGGTTGTACCTACACTATCTCTGAATCTTACTGGGTATATTGGAAACCGTGTGTACTGGTATTAGAACTAGGAAATTGAAGGGGAATACCAAAATCGAGAGACACAGGGTAAAAAGACACATGACTACAAAAGCAATACTTGCAAAACTGTTTGATGTAAGTGAACTGAACACCTCATGGGGGGAAGGGAGAGGGGGAGGAGGGATGGGGGAATGAGGGAGGAGGTAACAAACAGTACAAGAAATGTATCCAATGCCTAATGTATGAAACTGTAACCTCTCTGTACATCAGTTTGATAATAAAAATTTGAAAAAAAAAAAAAAAAAAAGAAGTTCTGGGCTGGGCACTTGTGGCTCATGCTTGTAATCCTAATTACTCCAGAAGCTGAGATTTGAGGATCAGGGTTCAAAGCCAGCCTAGGCAGGAAAGTCCATGAGACTCCTGTCACCAAAACTCTCCTCAGAAAAAGGCTGGAAATGGTGCTGTGGCTCAAGTATTGGAGCTCTAACCTTGAGAAACAGAATCTCAGGGACAATATTCAGGCCCTGAGTTCAAACTCCAGGACCAGCACCAAAAAAAAAGAAGTCAGTCCAGAGACTGAGTATCAATAGGGCTTAATCGCTTCATCTTAATGTTCCTAATGAAGGTGTTTCTCCCCTCTCCCCCAGGAAAAATCAGAATACAAAATGTTTAATTTTCTCTAGAGTAAAACCTAACTCAGAAGTTCTTAGGGAAAGCCTACTCTCGCAACACGCGTGTCAACACAGACCCTCCCAGGCAAGCCAGCCAAATGCAACAGTGTGTAACCATTAGTCTGCTTTTTGAAAACCATGAGAAAATGTAAAATACTAATGGAAGTCTTAAATTTACATAAATAGTGACACACCTTTACACATAGTTTTGGATCCTGCTCTCTCTGAACTATAAAACTTAAAGAGAAATACAGTAAAATAGTATAAAATCTTTATCTGACAGAAAATGAACTAATATTGTATTCTATACCCTTTTCCATAGTTCCTCAGAACATAAATACATTTTTCTAATCAGTAAAAGTTAGTATTACAAGTTGATCTGTGCATGGATCACATAGCACTCATCGATTTCCTCGGTTACTGGACTTCCCCGGGGATCTCTCCAAATGACCCATTTACTTGGCTGCCAAGTGCTGTTCAGCTCACATTTCCTCCTGGTCTGAACAATAAATTGCTTCATTTTCACACCAAAATAGAACTTAGCTTCTATGCTGATGAAGTGATTCCCAAGGTTTAAACTGCCCAGACCTCTGGTGAAAGATTGAATTGTCTTTGGTGAGACCTACATTTGGCTTAAAGCAGTCATTTAAAAGGCATCTTCCTATGGTTGCTTGGCAGAGGTGTGACTTAATGGTGCAGAACCAAATTGAAGTCCATGGTTTTTATAAGAAAACCTGATGCACACCACACAAGTATCTTGTTCTGATGCCTTAATTGTGCACATTTTTCTAGGTCTGGATATTTTGATTTTTTAACAACTTTCTTTGTTTCCTCCTTAACTCTTTTGCAGCCTAATTTAACACCACTTACAGGAATAGACCATAAAAAATCTTTGACTTTAAGTTCAATTTTAAGGTTGGGAATCAATGCCTCCTTGGGAATCAATTAGGAGTTTATGACTGTGATCAATCCTTTCTCACCTACATGCTGATTTACATACAAAAATATGGAATTCTGAAATGAGCAGGGTAAACTTCAGCACTTGTCTCTGGATATTACTTTTCCTCATTTGGAATTCTGAGCAAACATCTTAGGTGAACAACTCCTCTTTGTTTAGTTTCTTATTTGTTCATTTCGTTTTTGAGACACGTTCTCAATAAATAACTCAGTCTGGCTTGAACTCATTATATGATCTTGGATGATCCATTTTGTGCTATTATTTTTCTGGTGGCACTGGGAATCGAACCCAAGACTTTGCACATGCTGGTCACAAGCTTTGTCACTGACCTACATGCTAGCTTATTATCTATTCTGAATTGGCCCCTTTCTAGGGTTGAAAGAGCAGACTAGTAATTATTCTACCAAGCAAACATGGGTTGGGGAAACTCATTTTAAAACCTTTGACAAAAAAAAAAATCTGCGAGATGACAAAAAAAAAAAGAATGCTGGTTATATCTCCGTGTGTTTATGCCTCAGCTACTTGTGTTTCTCCTTCCCACCTGAGCTCTGGTCACCTCTCCAGGGACAAGAGTTGAAACACAAAAATTGTTTGCCTGACAGGGCACACAATATTATTTTGTACTTTCATTCTTTCCTGATGATAGAGAAAATTATGATGAAAACTCAGATACTTTATGTAGAAGAAGGCCAATTCCACTGTAAAATTTTATTGCATTTTATTAAGAAATAATTATTCTTACTTAGTATAAACTGTTTAATGCTATATATTATGTTGTTAAATTACTTTTAGAGTTCCAATTAAATCCCTAAAAAGTGCCAAAAAGGAAAAGCATTTCAATTACATTGAATTCAGTCACTTATTAAAAATTGTTTTCCCCTTCTTCCTCCAACTGGATTTAAGTATTTCAGGTGCCAAAGTAATAAAATGATTCCAAAACCCTGGACAAAATCCAACAAATAACAAATAAGTTTCTCTCACATGAAAATTGTCTCCACAAACCCTAGAGCTCATTCTGAACCAATTCTAATGGTAAAAGGAGAAAAGAAAAATCTTGTAGCAGGCTTAAGTGATTCATCACAGTCCTCCAAACTATAATTGTTTATTTTGTTCCAATGAATTATAATAATTCATTTCTCTCACACATTGACAGAAAAGAGAAGACTCCTTCTGTGAGTTTTCTGCACAGAGGAGAATGGCCTCAGACCTTCGAGGAGCTGGTCTGATTTTTCTCACTGAGACTGGCTGGGAAGGGATTTCTCTTTGCAGTTCTCCTTTGATTCGGTCACCATATCGGAGGTAAATTGTGTTGAATGGGAGTCACCTCTGCTTTTGAAAGTCTTCAGTAATCTACTACACCCAAATGATTTTACATTCGTTTAAGGTGTGTCTTTGATCCATTTGTCTACTGAGGGGCATCTGGGTTGGTTCCATAATGTGGTACATATACACAATGGAATTTTATGCCTCTATCAGAAAGAGTGACATTGCCCCATTTGTAAGGAAATGGAAGGACTTGGAAAAAATTATACTAAGTGAAGTGAGTCAGACCCAAAGAAACATGGACTCTATGGTCTCCCTCATAGGGAATAATTAGCACAGGTTTAGGCTTGTCACAGCAGAGGATCACAAGAGCCCAACAGCTATGCCCTTATGACACCTAAGATGATGCTAACTGAAAGGAACTTCATGCTATGGAAACAAGTGTTATATCACTGTTGTAATCACTTTCAACATGCCATGTGAAACCATAGCTTCTATTGTTGATGATCCTCTTGTATCCCCTTCCTGTGGTTGTACCCGCACTATCACTGCATCTCATCTGAGTACCCTGGATACTGTATATACTGGTATTAGAACTAGGGAAGGGAAAGGGAATATCAAAATCGAGAGACAAAGGATAAAACGATGAATGACTCCAAAAGCAATACTTGCAAAACCATTTGGTGTAAACCAACTGAACAACTCATGGGGGAAGAGGGAAAAGGGGAGGGGAGGGGAGAAACGAGGGAGGAGGTAACAAACAGTACAAGAAATGTACCCAAGGCATAATGTATGAAACTGTAACCTCTCTGTACATCACTTTGACAATAAATAAGAAAGAAAAAAAAGGTGTGTCTTTGATTTTATGGTGTCCACAAAGCTCCAGCCATCATTGAGAGATACCAGATAGATGGCCTTGACTGGTGGCCCCACAATCTCAGCAGATAACTATAATCACATTATGAGCCAAAGGCACTGATGATAAGATGCAGTGAATTCACCTTTTCCTTATTGCGAGGATGACTTTCTGCTCAGGTGACTAAAGCATATTCTGAATATATTCAAGACTTGGAAATCAGCGGGAGCTTTTTCTTCTTCCTTAGAATCAAGAGGGGAGTTTGCTTTGCTTTCTCTTTGAGCCCTGCTTTCAGCAGGTCATGCAGGACATTGTGACAGACAGGCCCCACCCAGCTCATCCTTAGAGATACTAAGGAAGCCTCAGAACCTCTGGACATGGCAGGCTGATGTGAGAACCGAACTACTTGAACCAAATAACTTATTCCTACTCCCTGTAACATTCCAAAAGAGTATTCGTGTTTCTATACCAAGATTTTGAAAGAAGCCTTTAAGAGAAAATGTCAGCTAGAAAATCAAAGTTCTGAGGACACAAGATCAAAGATTCTCAGAACATTCAGGAATCGCGATTTAAAACCACATTTCAATGTCTGTAATCCTAGCAGAGATCAGGAGATTATGGTTAATGGACAGTTTCAGCCAAGTTCTTGATACCCCTCCCTTTCCTTCTCATCTCAACTGAAGCTAGGAATAGTGGGCACATGCCAATCTTCCCAGCTATGATGGAAATGTAAAAAGGAGGATCTTATTTGAGACCAACAGAGGCATAAAAGAGAAACCCCATTTGAAAAACAGCCAAACAAAAAGGGTTGGGGCATGGCGTAAGTGACAGTGTGCCTTACAGTAAGCTCTGTGACCTGAGTTCAAACTCTACTGGGCCAAAAACAAACCAGCAAACAGAAAAGCAATGGAAGATCCCACCATCTTAACACATTAACAGGCAGCTTAAGACTGAGTAGTTTGAAGAGCAACTGTTTTGTTGAAATGTGAGGGACAATTACAAGTCTTTCAGAATTCTCAATCCATTTCACATTCTTTCTACTGAAATAATTTCTCAACTTGCTCAAATAATTACAAAGAAAATTACACAATACTAGTTTCCCCAAAGTGCCAGGCACTCTACAGATTTTGATGTCTTTCCCTCTCTTCTAAATTGCATTATATAAATAAAAGAAAAGCAAAGTTGCCAAAAGCAGATTGAATTAAATCTCATCTTTCTATGACTCATAGTTGAAGATCTACACTTCAACATAGACAATATAAGTACTGGTATTTCTTTGCATTGTAAACAAATATATTTAAGACATTTGAGGATATCCATATTCACAGATTCATGTATTAGATGAGTTCCTGCCAAAAACAGACAAGAACTGAAATGATTGTCAGGGCAGACAGTAGTAGAACCCTTGAGATAAGAATACTGAGTTGTCTGTTACATAAACTTGAAAGTTAATCAGATAATTCTAAAATACTAGCCAGACATTGGCACAGTACAAATTTGTGCTTTGGGTCTCTCACATATAACTTGCATTGAAATAATGAATACGTAGCTGTCAAAAACCTACTATATCTCCCTATCCAAATATTTATCTTTAGTTTTTCAGCTTGAACTCAGGCATCCATCTTTCACGCCTTTAAATGTACTACCACTTTGATTATGTTGAATAATAGATTGAAAAGTAGATTTTAAAACCATTATGATTTTGCTAAGCACATTTTAGACAATTACATGTATTCCATTGATAGAAATAATTTTTGACACATGCCCACAGACGCCCTGTAGTAACAGTATGCATTATTATAGTTGATGGAGAATTTACTAAACTTTAAGCTATAATTTAGATTTTTCTCCCCCCTGAACAATCCACTCATTGCTCTTAATCTACCATATGTCTTACTCCAGGCACTGCTAATTTAATTCACAGTGTAAAAGGTTCATACAAAACCACAAAAATCCTCTACATTCACCTACCAAGGAAAACAGCCAAGTAAAACTTCTGTTAGGTTCCATTACTGTGTATAAAGTGGGGGGTCAGAAAAGATTAGTCCTTATATTTACCTTACTTGCTAAGATTTTCCCAAGCATCTGATAATGTGTATTCTCTCCATGATATATTTGAAAAATCTGCTCATTCTACATTTAACTTGCATGTTTACAACAGCCATGCAGTCAGTACGAGAATTTTCACACTATTCAAAACCACAGGAACTGAATTCAAATAGAACGTAATTCTTGCATTGTTTTGGTGCAGTCAATATGCACAGTTTTGGAATAGGAACCATAAGATGACCACTAGGTGGCGGTATACATCCATCATTACGGTATTACTATGCTTGCTTGAAAAAGTAGAATTGGGAATTACCTCTAAACAAGCATGATTAAGTCCAGGTGGCAAAATGATTAAAGGATTATCTGGGATGTGTTCCCCCAGTTTTATGAGAGAAAGAATCTGCTCAAAGACCTTAGATCAACAGTATTTTTCAATGTGCTTTAAATACCTTTACTAAAAAGGTGACAAGGACCAAGATGCCTTGGACTTATAACTGATTGGGTGAATGTTAACTCCTTTGTACAACTACTTAAAGAAAATAAAAGAATAATTTTAAAAGTCTTCTTTATTAAATTTTAACAAATCTTTACTGGCCATTGTAGCTAAAACACACCTCTACCATTGTTTATTATTTCCCTTTTTCATCTTAACATCTGATGATAACCTAATATTCATAGTGAGACTAAAACACACCTCCACCATTGTTTATTGTTTCTCTTTTCATTTTAATATTATCTGATGATAATCTACTATTCATAGTGAGATTTCATCAGAAGCAAAGTCAAGTAGAGCAATAGTGATCTTAATTAAGCAGCTCTCCACACTAAAGTCTGCCATGCGAACGACAGCTAGTTGGCTTTGAGGAGAAAACCTTATCTAGAAAACATGACACCTGTACTAAAAGCTGACTTTTCGGTGTGCAAACTCTTTTCAGCACCTGCAGCCCATAGTACTGCTGCTGAATCCCCAGAGCTACAAATTAAATCCAAATACAGCTCATGCCAAAACCAACCAGATTACCACCAAAGAATGAAAGCAAATTCCAAATAGAAAACTCTTCCCCCAGCAGGACGGGTACCTGCCTGGAACCACAGTGATAACAAACCAGTGGTTGACTAAATAATGAATGCAGCCAAACCATTCCAAATAGCCCCTGCATTTCAGAATGTGAGTCAAAGGATTATCTGACAAAAAAGCTATGAAGACTACTTATTATAGAAGTCCAGACTTTTGATAACTTTGAAATGACTTTGCTCCCTGGACGGTGATGGTACAATAGTCATGTGTTTGCAGGCGATGGGGGTACGTTTAACTTTGTTTAATTTAACTTGCTCAGGGTAAATGACTTCCCGGTGAGGTAGATGGACCCTTTGCTTCTCTTTAGACTAGGGCCTCATTTATTTATGTTTTACAGTACGTTATGGTTTTGCTGTTGTCTTTTAAGTTGAACAGGGTAATTCACTGACCCACAACTGGGAAGAAAAGAGCAGCTTTGTTTCAAAGGAGAAAGAGACGTTTGTTTTGGTGTCACTACCCTCACCCTGGCAGCCTGGAGTGGATTCTACCAAACACGAATATGCTGAAGGGAAGAAAAACTAACTCGGGGTCTCCTGATAGTTGTTAAAGTGGCAACATGCCCGTTATTTTTCTAGCTGCCAAAGCGCTGTGCAGGAGAGACAATCTGGCCACTCTTGAGAACAGCGCTAATCTTGTGTAATAGCGTGAGCTCACTGGCCTACAAAGCCGTAATTATCAACAGCATTTTCAGAGGGGTGTGGGCTACTCCCACTGTGAGACCACTGTGACACAGGGGAGACTGGGCAGAGCCCCACACAGCAACTTGTATTTAAACCATGCCATGAATGGTGCCAGTAGGTTCCTCAACCCCAAGCTGGCTCGTACAGGTCTCCAGTCATGAAATAGTAACGATCCAAATGCAGTAACAAAGTGCCAAAACCCATTCAACATTTACCCCGCACCCCCCCCTTTTTTTTTTTTTTTTTGCTTTTTCCATGGTTATGCATTGACTTACGCTAATCAGCAGTTAAATTTAAACAGCTGTGTATGATTCTAAAGTTTCCTAAAGCACCTCAGTGGGGCACCTCTAGAAAGGCACTACTGTATTGATAAGATTTCTTTTTTTTTTTTTCCTTTTGGTTTCTCCTACAACCACCAGGATAATCTTGTCAATTATAAAATGATTGGGTAAATCATTGTTTATTCAGAATTCAACCTACCACTTGTCATCTGAACTCCAAGAGGGGAGAGGGAAGGAAGGATTGTGTGTTGTAGAGCGACCCCTCTGTGACTTCTTATATTTCTCAAGTAGCCACAATGGAACCCAGCTTTTGCCTTGAAATCCAATGACACTGCAGCACAAGTAAAAGTTTTCACTCATTATCACAGTGGTCTTTGGTAAAAAGGAGTCTTTAAAACCTCATACTCGTGACTAACAAGCTAAAGGATGAGGCAAAAATATGTGCATTTCTTGGCTTTTAGATTAATGTAATGAAATCTGTGAAGCTTACTATAATTAAATTAATATTAATATGCAGTGTGACATTCTTAGAGGAGTGGCATTTGGCTTGGAACTAAAAGCACATTATAGCTATAACATCTGCCAATATTGGATTGAAAAAATTTTAAGGTTTGTAGGTTAAAATGTAAAACTTAAACATTCTTTGGGAGAAGCAATAGAAACTGTAAAATATACTTTTATTGGCACATAAAGGTTATCAATAGATAATGGGCACAATGTGACCTTTTAATACGTAAGTACAATCAGTGATCACATCAGGGTAATTTGTAGAATATCCATCCTTTCAATATTTAAGATTCTCTCTACTATTTTATGTACTTAAAACTTGGTGTGTTTTGTTTTTTTTTTCTGTGAGGGTTTTGTTTTGCATTGCTTTCTGCCAAATCATGAGCAATCCTTTCAACTGAGCAGATGCTTACAAACAGGACTAGAAAGCACTAGAATTAGTTAATATTCGAAATTCTCTTTTCAAAGTCCAGGACATCTGGGAGAGAAAGGAGGATAGGGACCTTTGTGTTTCTGATGGAGCAATAATGATACATTTCCTGTAGAAAAGAATAGTGGTTTACAGCCTGCGATTTGTTGCCTCCTAACCCCACCTCTTTTAAGTGCCTCTTGTCCGGTTATAGCTCCTTCTTTTTTGTTTCTATGTTTTTTAAAGCTGGTTTCTCTCATAAAGTATTGCTTGAGAGAAGGGTGTTTTTGTTTGTGTTTTAAAGTTCTCTAGATTTAAAGTCGAACTCCTACCAGTTGGGGGACTCTTGAGCATCGGGTCTGATAAGTTGGTAGAGCAGGACAGGAGAGAGTTAGAAAAATTGCAGCTGCACCGACTTCCCAGCGCCAGATTGAGCTTGAAACACACACCCAAAGAAGAAAATACTGTCACCCAGAAATAGAGTACGTTTTTATGTTTTTACAAACAAAGGGATAAGTGGACAACTATCCTATCGTTTAGCCTTGTGTACTTTATACTCCAACTATGAACGTACAAGATGAGTTGCTTAGACGTGGCGGGTGTGACTTGTACTTGTCTCAGTCAGTATTTTGCCCTGCAACTTCCCAGCTAGACTCAGATACAGAGGAGGCCCTGATGTCTAAGGATAGGATAGAGTGACGGGTGACAAAGGGAGTCCATGACTGCCACCCAGGACGAGGAGAGGCCAGCAGCCTTGCAGGGTCAGCAGTCAACACTGACACAGCAGAAATGACTTAAGGGAAAAAATGTACAGGGGATGGGAGCAGTGGCTCACACCTGTAATCCTAGCTACTCAGGAGGCTGAGGTCTGAGGATGAAATCTCCAGTTAACCTGCAAAAAGCCAGAAGTAGAGGTGTCACTTCAATCCCAGACCCTGAGTTCAAACCCAAGGACTGGTGCAAAAAATTAATAAATGTGAAGGGGATATAAAAAATAATTTAAAATACTTAAATTGGGACTATTTTGCAAAACAGAAGGAAGGAAGGAAGGAAGGAAGGAAGGAAGGAAGGAAGGAAGGAAGGAAGGAAGGAAGGAAGGAAGGAAGGAAGGAAAGAAGGGTCACACCTTCTGTCTAAAGTAACATTTTTCTTTGAAATAATTACATCAGATCCACTGAAGCCACCAATTCTCAAGATAGAGCAGAGCTTCCAAAGTGCTGGGAGTTGAGTTGCTCACTGAAGGGGTGAGAAGAGCCATATAGATAGTGCAAAATTCCTACTGTGACAATTTTATTCCTGAAGGTCAACAAAGGAAGGAGCAAGATGTACTGATTATAAATCCCAGGATTTACAATTGAACTTTGGACTACTTGGAGAGTGTGTTCTGTGAGGTAATTGGATTTCGGGGACATAAGTAGTTCTGCTTTTTATTTCATTGCAATGTCTCATGGACATATACTGTAGTTTTTAGTTGCTAAAAATAAAAATTTTTTAAATTACCAGGAAGTATGGAGATAGAGAAATAAATGCAAATGATTACAAAAAATATGCCCTATCTCTCTTTCTCTGTGCTGGAATGATTATCCCCAGATAGTGGGTCAATAAATAAATCTCTAGCCAGCCAGTGACAACTAACTCATCCTTGCTCAAGCCAGGCATAAAATGTGACATGAGCTGGGAACTTTTACGGTGATATTTCTTTGGCTTGTTTTCCTATATTCTAAACAACAGTATTCTTGAAAAGTCATTTTTCTTCAGAAAACAAATGGATTCTATGCCTATTTCAGAAAAGAACATTCTCTTTAAATTTCTGAGCAATTGTTCTCTTAAATCTCCACAGAAGAGTTGCTGTGATGTGACTCAAACGTGCATGAGAGGCAGGAGCTAGAATTAACCTTCCTGTTTGAAACATCCAAAGTGTATTACAAAAGTGTGACTACTACAACAGTGGACCTTATTCTCATCATGTCCAGGAGAAACAGAAACATATGTTTTTCTTTGCCTTAATACCGTTCACAAGCTTTCTATCTACATGCTGCTGTTATGGGTGAGTGTGTGGGTGGGCGTGGGGGGGGGGTGTTGCTGGAATGGAACTCAGAACCTTGCACATACATGATCCCCTTTGAGGGGAGTTTCTTTTTTCTTTTTGCTATGTTTGAAAACCTATTTTGTTTGGGTGGGTTTTCTTTTTGTTATGTGAGTACAAGTGTAAACAGTGTTAATTTAGACAAATAATACATGTCACAAGGAGATTTAACCAAAAGGCTTAATATGCTTAATTTAAGCTTCAAAAGGGAGTGTAATGAATGTATTTTATCACTTCTTCATTGAAAAATATGTGACTCCGTATCTAGCCTATGGAAACTGCTCTATTAGGTGCTAGAATAATGAAGATGGAAGGCAATTCCTGTGTCAGAGCTTTCCTTGGTAGGAAGCCAAACCCACAGGTGTCTGAGCTACAATGGGAACAGTGCCTCTGAAGACCCGGAGCACTGGAGTGGAGTCTTGGCAGTGCCCAAGCCGGGTCAGGATGGCTTGTTGGGAGAAGGCATTTTAGGATCAAGTTTGGCAGTTGAAAGTTGTAAGTTGAAATTAGCATGAGGTGAGGCAACATGTTTGCCACTGGGCCAAGTCACATCAAAGACAGGTTCTATTCCAGCAATGAGACACTATATTCAGGAAATATACTAGCAAATGGAATGGTGACTTGCGTGTGATGTCCAAATAATGCGCATTCGACACAGGAAACATGGAGTGACACTGAAGAATCATACAGAGGGAGTAACACAAGTTCATAGCTGGGGAAGGTAAGATCTGAGGGAAAACACTTCAGACTCCTCATTCATTTAACAAATGGTTAAAGAAACAACACAAAAGTCAGCTCACAATACAGACATCAGATAAGAGAAGTTTGTTTAAGTTCTTCAATGTGTGTTTAACTCAAATGGCTTAATTCCATGTAGTTGAAGACATAACTTGGTTGGCAGGGAAAGCAATTCACAATTAAATTATTTGTCAAGGGTTCTAAAACAGCACTAGGTATGGGTTGTTGCTAGAGACTAACAGTCAAGTTAAAGAATAACTCATGAGAAGAAAGCCCAGAGACCAACTGAAAGCTGTGTTGAGAGAAAATAAACATAAATCACAAGGGTAAGGCTAGACACAACTTTCATTTATGAGTGAGTGCACTTTTATGGCATTTATCAGGCAAACATCCCAAATAAACAGTGAAAAAGATTATTTAATATAATGGAAACAAGAACTTGGCATTTAACTAATAGTATCAACATCCTATGGTAGGGGCCAATAATATAGAAAGAAATCAATCAAAATCTGAAGAGTTAGGGCAACTTAGGATGACTTAGTCAAACAATATCACTAATTTAGCATAAGCATATGAAATGAATTAGTCTCACTGTAAAAAGCACAACAAATATGATATAATTATGTCATAAGCTTATTGGAAGCAAAGCTTAATTATTTCAATAAAAGAAATCATTGAAATTGAGACCTAATATAAACTTGTTTGTTATTCTTGGGTTGTAAGACAGAATATCCAAAGACAGTATGAGGTAAATATCAAAAGTGCCTTTTGTTTGAATATTCTTCTACCTCCCAGGATGGGTAGGTTCCAGTAAATCTTTAAAAAAAAAACCTGAGGGGTGAGAAGATGTAGAAGAGGAGAGAAATCACTTGAAGATATAAACAAAGTGCTCCAAATTGCATGGAGTCAACTTAACCCCATTCCAAGTATAAGCACATAGTGTTCACCCAGATGAAGGCCCGGCCATCTATTAGGCATATTTTCAAAAGCAAGAAACTTGAAGTAAACAGTGAAACAAAGGAGAGCTATTTGATTCAAAGGTCTGCACACATATGGAACCTGTTAAGGAGATGGGTGACTGAAGAAAGAACTACAAACGAGTTTAAGAGTCACCTAGCCTGCCTCAGAAAGGAAAGGGACAGAGGAAAGGGTGGACTTAAAACCAGGAAAGTGGGCTCAAGATCAGTCAAATGAGAGGGAGACAGGCTCTTGAGCAGATGCTCTTTTTGTGTTCCCAAGTGTTCAAAGTTAAGAGACACTCCTTCGACCACTTTTATTTTATACAGAATGAAACCATGCGTCGGTCAGTTTGTCCTGGATGTACTTGTGTTGCTTCTTTTGTAAACACCACTGGTTTATGTGTTTCACTTGCTGCCTTCCTCAAACCAAAGTACTAATGTAAATATACTCTGCCCATAGTCTTCAATTTAAACAAATATTCTGTTTATGGTGTATGATTAAGTTATCTTCTTTTGAAAATTTCCAAGGAAGGTAAGTCTTTTTTGACAAAGTGTCATGTTTACTAATTTACCAGAGTTAAGGCCAGTCTAGACTATCAAAATGGCAACTCGATTATTTTTCACTGCATTTGTGAAAGTTAATCTACACTTTAATTGAATCCTGATATTAGTAGCTCACGCCTACAATATTAGCAACTCAAGAGGCTGAGATCTGAGAATGGTGGTTTGAATTGAGCCTGGCCAAGAAAGTAAAAAAACTGGAATTGGAACTTTGGCTCATGTAGTAGAGCCTTAGGGATAAAGCTAAAGGCAGTGCTCAGGCCCTGAGATCCAGGATCACTATCAATAAAAACATGAAAATTTGGTTTCTGCTTCCACATAGATGATGACAATGGATGAGTCAAACTCAGCTATCTAAACCTGGAGAGAAGACAAACTCCCTAATATCCCTACAAAGCTGCCAAAGAAGCCAACTTTCCATCTCATTCACCAACCTCACAGAACTAGGGGATAAAACTTTATCCTAGGCATCATGAGAAACAAAAAGCAGGAAAAAGAGCCACTTTTTTCATGAGATGAACTGCTAATGGAGAGACCAGAATAAATATCACAGAATATATACCTGATAAGAATGAAAGCATACCAATCAGTCCCATAGAACTAATGACTAATTAGGAACAGATGGTAATTTGATTCAGCCAGGTCATTGTACAGCACATGGTAGACCTTTATACATCTTACCCAAACAAATGTAATTATTCTACGCATGGGCAGAAATATTTTTACCATAGCTTTCTGCTATGGTATGCTCTGATATGTAATAGGTAAGATTTTAAAATAAGTGGTCTATATCTGAGGGATATAAGGAAGTACAAAATAAAACTGGCCATTTTGGTCATGCGCATTCTAGCTTCTGCAAAAGAGATGGGAATTCACAGGTAGTTTTCACTCACAAGTAATTTCACATGAAATTATCTGTGGGAGGTAGACATTCTAATAAGGGTCACAGAAACCTAGTGTACAGGAATTCAACAAGGGAAACCTTGCTCACAACCTATGCTACATGCTACCACTGTATCTCATCTGAGTACCCTGGATACTGTTTATACGGGTATTAGAACGAGGGAAGGGAAAGGGAATATCAAAATCCAGAGACAAAGGATAAAAAGACAAACCATTCCAAAAGCAATATTTACAAAACCATTTGGTGTAAACCAACTGCACAACTCTTGGGGAGAGAGGAGAAGGAGGAGAGGGGGAGAATGAGGGAGGAGGTAACAAGTTGTAAAAGAAATGTACTCACTGCCTTACATATGAATGAGTAACCCCTCTGTATTACACTTTGACAACAAAGAAAACAGTTAAAAGAAAAACCTATGCTACAGAATATACATGAATTAAGATTATAATAGTTTTCATTATCTCAAATATTGAATCATCTCAAGTGTATTTATTTATAAAAAAAATAAGCCAATAGAAACAAAATTGTCTATCTTCAATTAAAATTATAATGACCCATTCTAGACATCCACTACATCCACTATTGGTCTAACTGACCAGTAGTATTTCCTTAGGCAAAGCCAAAAGAAAATATTCCATTGTAATGATTACTGGTACACTAGCTAGGATACTTAGAGGGAAAAGACTTAATCATAAGGTTGTGGTCTCTAGAACTTACCAAGAGTATATTTTATAGACAATATACTTTTCCTATATTTTCTCCATTTGACAAAAAGATCTACTTATGAACTTGATTTAATGTAAATTGTGATAACAGAGAATAAAATAGGTTTTATTTCAAGTTGCTAAATTACAATTACAATAAGTTGTATTTAAAATCAAATTTAGAGGGCTGGGGATATAGCCTAGTGGCAAGAGTGCCTGCCTCAGATACAGGAGGCCCTAGGTTCGATTCCCCAGCACCACATATACAGAAAACGGCCAGAAGCGGCGCTGTGGCTCAAGTGGCGGAGTGCTAGCCTTGAGCGGGAAGAAGCCAGGGACAGTGCTCAGGCCCTGAGTCCAAGGCCCAGGACTGGCCAAAAAAAAAAAAAAAAAAAAAAATTTAGATACTGACTTTACCATTTCATAGTTGTGTGACTCCAGACCAATACCTTAACCTACCTGACTGACCTTTTATTTACCTGTAAAACAAGTAACATGCATATGAATTCACTGGACTTGTAAACATGAGCTTAGTGGCATTTCCCTAAGTGCATTGAGAAACTTTCCTGAACTGAGTAAGTCCATGAAACTCTTCTAGAAGTAGGGATTCCTTTGGTATCAATACTAGAGTATACTTTCCCTTTTGCTAAACTCAATTTGAGAAGAGAGGAAGATACCAAACAAAATTTATCTACCTAAATAACTCACAAAGGCCTAAGAAACCTAAAACTAAAAAAAAAAAATTTAATTATCACTTTCTTTTCAATCTAATTTAGAATTTCCTTTACACTTACTTTCTAGCATAGTGGACTAGGATGCTGTCTGCATCTCAGAAGCACCCGGGAAACATAATAACTATTGGATAACACCTAGGCAGCGGTGTTTAATTGATACACTCAACACAATTCTTTTGGCGACCTCATTTTCCCTCTTGGTGGAAATCTGCCATACTCTTTTCTTAAGCAGATCCACAGCTATAGGAGATCCTGCTACTCGATGATAATGCTTCCCTGATTGAAGAAATCCCCTTGAGCCAGGCACTCAATGTGCCTTCAGCCTGATGTGTTCTCTGTAACATGAAGCACAACACAACACCCATCTCAAAGCACAGCACAGTTTTCAACCATGTCTTACCAATGTGCTGCCATCAGTCCAACGGAAGTCATGCTCAAACATCTTGTCATTGAGGCCTATCCATTGATAATCATGGCCCACACCTGGATGGAAAATAACACAGATATTTTTACTATTTTTCCATATATGGATGGGAAATACACTGTAGAAATTATTTTCAGAGTGAATCACGCATTTCTCTCTTGGATGGATTTTTATTTGGTTGTTCATAAAAACTAGTCCTATTTTATCCTTTGTTCTTCTGTACAATATGCTTTAAACTATAAGGCTAATTTTCAAACACTATGAAACATTAAATCACAACACATAGCTGATAGTTTCTCTATCACTTTATTATATTTAAAATGATTTCCCTCTTTATGCATTATATAAATCTTCTGTTGATTTTTTTTGGGGGGTAATCTACTCAATTGGCTAAAAAAAAATCATCAACCAAATAAGCTGAGTAAGTCTGCCCTATGTTAATAGCCAGATGTTTCTTCTGAAAGAATGTTAAACAGTGAACATTTAAGCTAAAATTTTTTCTGAAAATTTTATCTTAAAACACATTTATTTTTATTTTGAAATGACTGAATGGCAACTATCATGCAATAAAGTTAACTGAACACTATTCCAATTACACATTAACAATAAAGCTCCAAAATATATAAAGCACTGTGGGCACAAACTCACCAGAACATCAAACTGTTTTAGGAGAATCATAGTTCTATATATTTTCTACATAAAAATAGACAGCTAGATATCTTGCTGTTTGCTGTAGCAAGACATTACTAAATAGCTCTGAGATTAGCTTCCTTTAGTTTTCAACCTTTACCTATTATATTCTTAGTAGCTCACTTTCTATGCTAAAAATAATTGAAAAATTTGAGAGGAATTTATGGGCACAGAGAGTAAGACTAGGATGCTACTCACAACTCAATCTTAATCAACTAGATGGAAATAACTGATAACTGAAAACTTCCTCCTGAACTTCATGTAGCACATGCAAATATTCAAAAGAGAGGTGATGAAAACTCTTATGAAATTAAAGAAATTACAAGAATCATATTTGAATCATAAGAAATGGCCCTTTTTTTGAAAGTCAAATAAAAAGACCAAATATCAATTTCTAATGATTCAATGTACCAAATACCAATTTCTAATGATTCAATGTATAAGTAACATTTGCTAAACTAAGTAACGCCTTCCTGTTTTATAGTTGTATGTTTCCTAAATCAGAGACACTTGGGTGGATGATTTTTTTTTTTTTTTTCCCCAGTCCTGGGGCTTGGACTCTGGGCCTGAGCACTGTCACTGGCTTCTTCCTGCTCAAGGCTAGCACTCTGCCACTTGAGCCACAGCGCCACTTCTGGCCATTTTCTGTATATGTGGTGCTGGGGAATCGAACCCAGGGCCTCATGTATATGAGGCAGGCACTCTTGCCACTAGGCCATATCCCCAGCCCCTGGGTGGATGATTTTTAATAGCTCACAGACAAGGGATGTAAAAAACTGAGTCAGACTAAGAAAACTGCTTCTTTTCAGTTGGATACAGAGAAAAGTGAAAGGGTCCCAAGGAGTAGAGTTTCAGGAACTTCACGATGGCCTGGTACATACGGTTCACAAACATTTGCTCTTCGTGAGACAGGATGCTGGTGAGGTGGGCGCCCTGCAGACGGCATTCCCTTTCAGCTGCGTCCCACGTGCGTCGGTGGGCAAAGTATTTGTAGCACTGCCCTTGGAATTTGTGCCAGCCATAGTCACATGTCTCAGTGTCTGGGAAAAAAAAAAAAAGGCTGGACTTTATTAAACTCACCTACGTCATTCAAACTTGGCTTCCCCATCCAAGTGTTGACAGGATACCCAAGCCAAGATCTAGGCAATGTCCCTGAAGTAGCTGATTCATAAATTTGGTCACTATGACAAAGAAATCATTATAAAAATAAGCCCAACTAGTCCTAGCAAAGTGGGTGGCTGTATGTCTTTGGAATGAAAATGTGGATCTAATTGCAATTTCCTTCGTTAAAGACATGTTAAACAGGAGAAAATACTGGAAGAGCAACCAGCCAAAACCACTTAGGGTATGGTGTCTGCTGATTTCCTTGTGAAGCAGTTGGTACTAATTTCTTAGCTACAAGATTTTTCTTATGAGCATCATTCACAAATGATAAGATAAGAATTCTGGCTAACAGATTATCAACACTGTTTGCTTAACAACTTCAAAAGCTCTGGAAGTGGTCCTTTTTTGCTACTCAGAGAGATATGGGCAGGGGGGACCCACAGGCTTTGATTGTATAAAATTTACACAGAACGGGAAAAAATTATGAATAGGCAGCCTTGCTGATACAGAATGTGTTCTCTCTTCCCCACCAAAAGGAGAAAAGATAAGAACTTCCACTGAAGTGCACCGGGCTTTTAACTTAATTTAAAGTGACATAACCTAAGTTCTTGCTCTTTAAGTTTCCTTCCCTTCCGCTCCCCTCCCCTTTCCTCCTGTCCTCCCTATCTTTCTCTGTTTCCTCTGCTATTAGCTCAAACATCTCTAGACACTATGTCAACAGAAGGCTTCAGCTTTATTTTATGTGGCTTTTCAAGAAAGTAGCCTTGGCATTGCCACTGTCTTCTCATTGGCAATCTGCATTCAGATTCTCCCACACTCTGTATTGAAATGATTAGTAAAAACAATTTTTACATCCACAACCCTATACAAAGGTATTGAAGTAGTAGTTATGTATAAAATATAATGAAACTGAAAAGTTCATGAAATTTCAGACACCAGGGAAACCTTTCAGATTACTGTATGTATATATGTGTGTGTGGGGGGGGGGGTGTTTTACCAATCAGTAAAACAGAAATCCTACTCCATTAAATAAGTGCTTGTATTCAATGAGACTTGGTGGACAAATTGATTGTAACATGATCTTTTTGCTCTCCTCCAAGTCCCTTCTCCTCATATAGTTGTGGGAAAGCATGTATTGTAAGGGATTTGTCTTTTTTTTCTCTCTCTCTCCTCGCTTCCATGATTTATTCCATGATCATACAACAGATGCAGTATATCTCTGAAGGCAGACTCCATTTCAGTTTAGACTATCAGGCCTGTTGTTTAGTTACAGGCAGCTGACTAATTGTTTTGAATAATCTACACTGCAAGTTTGGACTTTGATTTGAGTGTTATTTGGAGATCACCAAATCTCCTGGGAAAATACTCAGGACAAAGCTAGATGGTTTGGTTTAATAGTAGCATTCCGCACCAAAGAATGAAGCCAAATGTGACCACTTGGACAGTAGTTTTCCTTTTGAGAGTCATTTAGGAGAATTCAGAGACGTAGTCATAGAGGAGGAGGGGAAATCTATCTTTATATTTGAACATTCTCAAGTGGAGAGGATTGTCTTTATATTCAAACATTCTCAAGGGGAGAGGATTGGAGAATAATTTAGAATGCCACAGTTGCCAAAGTCAATATTATGATATTGCAACACCATCATTTTCCTTAACTTTCAAAATTATAATTTATTTTAAGTCATGCATTTTAAAGTTCTAGTGGATCTTCATCTCTTACATAATACATCAAAGAAAACTCCATGCACTTAAAAAAGTATCTTCTATTGTTCTCAATTATTTTAATTTTTTCTTTCTGTTTTTTGTCATTAAAATAGATTCTCATCAATTACTTCTTTCTCTTTTACAAAAAGGTAACATGACTATAAAATTTAGGATGGTGGCTATGATATTGCTACAATACTGCTATAGTTCGCATATGAAATTGCCCACCCACAGCTTCATCTGCTGGGAGCTTGGTGTCCAGTATGGAGATACTAAGAGGTGATGAGGCTTTATGGAAGATAATTAGGTCATGAAGGCTCCACTTTCAAAGTGGATCAATGATTTTCTACAGGGTGTCTGGTAAGAGTGGATTTCTTCTTGTTACAAATAGAACAAGCCGGACCCCTCTCCAGGATATTTGAATCCTATCTGGTCAGGTGATCTCTCCTGTGATTCCCTTTCTGCTTCTCTGTCATGTATGATGTAGTAATAGATCCTTCACCAGAGACTAAATACGTGGAGACAACTTCTGTTTGTCTTTCAAGTATCCAAAACTGACAACTAAATCTTTTTTCCTTATAAAATTCTCAGTACCAGATATTCTTGTTATAATATCACCAAAACATGTTAAGACAAATGTTTTGCTTAGGTAGCAGGTATGTACATTCCTATCTTGACCTTGGTTTCAAGATGTGAAGACCAAGGTACAATAATTTGTCAATCCCTATTATGTAAACTGAAATTTTCTAATGACATACATTTTCAAAATAACAAATTAAAGAATTTTGGTATCCCACACTGCATTGAATTTATTTATTATTTATGAATTCAACAACAAAGAAAGGGTTACACATCGAGTACCATCATCCAAGATGCTATCTTGACAAGAAAGTTTAGAATTAGTCTATCTGACTTGATTGGTTTTTCCAATCATATCTAAAAATAATAACCTCGTTTTATTAAATGGAAGTCTTTAGGATGTTACTTCTATGTTTCTTTTGTTGTTGTTGTTATTATTCCTGAGTTTGAACCTAGTACCTTGCTAATACTAAGAAGCAACATTCTCTCTGAGCTATGCTCAGCCCCCTTGGATGACATTTTCTTAAAAAATTATTGAAGATTATAGAAAGACATATCATGCTTCAAAATTCCTATAGTGCATAGGTTACCTGAAAAAGTCCCAGACTTGTAGTGTATGGAACATTTATTCATGATTATGGGAGTTCTAACTATCACTCTTAACCCCCTGAATATTTTTCTTTTTATGTCATAGGTAATGTCTTTAAACACCTCTGTTATACAGATCTCAAGTCCTAAGAATGTGTCTTGCCAAGATGTATCACAGATTTTTGTGGCCTGTTTCTCTACTGTTCCAAGAGGCCTTTGTAGATTTTATCTTTGTTGTTCCAACAAAATATGTCCTGACTTTAGAATTATTGAGCATTAAGGAGTTTTTAATGAAGAGAAAGGGTCAGCTGAAGAAACAATGACACAGTCATCAAAGAACTTTGCTTTAAAAACTGTTTAGATAATAATGCTGCTGCTAATGAAGAAAATATTTGTTCTTAGGCAACCTGAAAGGAAGAGAAAAAGAGTCCTTACTATCCTGGCAATAAATCACAAGAGCACAGCTGCACTGGGTAAACAGATCTGGATGGGACATTGCTCAGAGAATGTAGTGAATGAAAATTAAGCTTGCTTGAAAACCAAAAACAATGTACCTGGAGTTAAGTGACACCACTGATCAAATAAAACAGTTTTGTGTTTCCAATGGTCTTTTTAAAAGAAAATCCTTTTCAGGAATCAGTTTACCAGTCCATTCATTAGATACATGTGTAAAGAAGTTTATTTATCTTTGGACATTGTTTTAGGAGTGTGAAGACATTGACAAAACCTGAGATAATTATTGCCCAAGTTGACTTTTTCCCCCTCAATAATGTCCTAGACAGGGTGACCACAAGCATATATACTTTTTCCTCTCTGAGCTTCACTTTCTAACACAGTGCTTAGAAATATCTTGTCAACCCAATGAAACAATGCCTTTGGAAAACCATAAAACATCTAGGAATAGCGTCTCTTTTAATTATCTGTCCAGAATGACATTAAGTCACCAAGATCAGGGCCTTGGTTTTGTTCAGAGCTCTATTGCCAGTGCAGCAATATCTTGAAAATAGTGGGACCTTAATAAATACTTGGTGAACAGATGATGTTTTTAAGTGCTCCTTGGACTCAAAACTAATAGAAAACAATTATTTTACTATAGCTGAATGTTCTGAGTATTTCACCCTTCTCTATTCTTCAAGAAGTAATATTTTTCTTACTTTCCTGCTTTAAGGAAAAGATCTTTCTTGGTCTATTTTCATATTTTAAATTCTAAAACAAATTCACCCTACACAACAAATTTTCAAAAAAGTAACCTAAAAACTTAGCCATCATCCAACCATTGTAACAGAAACCAGTCAACCAGTCCATGCTGCCTTTAGCTTTTCTTTAATTGTAATGACGTTTGGATTAACACCACAAAGCAGAATGTGGGGCCAAACCAATGTGTCTGAGTGTCTAATACATTTTCATTTTGTCTGGGAGAATGGAACTTTGGCACTGGGTAGTTTTATGAAAGCCAAACCACTGCATGACTTTAAGGAGAAGAAATCAGTACTGTGAAGTTGAATATGCTGAGCATACAATCTGGTTCCAACTGATGGTCTGAGAAAAAGTACCATTAACCACCTGAAGTATACTCCTAGGTTGGCTATAAAATAGAAATTATGAGACTATGAGATTCTAGGTCTTTTACTTATTTAGATAAAGTAGAAGCTTTTAGTATAAATAGGTGCTTTAGTTTAAAAAAATCTGGCAAATAGTGTTACATTATCATTCTCATAGTATATGCTAGCCTAATGTATTCTAACAATTATATCAACTTATCACCCAGATATGATTTACTATGAAAATTAAGTCCATGAATGTCAAGTACCATTGCATTCAGTATTCCTTGGAACACATTCTACATTAAGGTCAATGCCTAGGGTGTCCTAGGTTGTCTCCAAGAAAAATTATGTAAGGATAATCTTTCTCTTGGTTTAAATGTCCTGAAATTCAGCAATTCCAATATATCACCAATCATAGTCAAACAACCATAATCATATCAACAATATGGTTGAGAAATCCAGCTATTCATACAAAAGGAAAGTTAGGTAACCTGTGAATTTCCTTTACACAAAAGAATATCAGAAAGGTCAACATTTTGAAAAGTATCATTAATATTCATCCAGCAGCTATTGTAATGGTTCCTACCTTGTTCACAAAGTGCACCAACATAACTTGGAAGGCAGAGGCATCTAAATGTATTGAAGCCGTCAATACACGTGGCTCCATTCCGACAAGGGTTAGAGTGACATTCATCAAAATCTGAAATAAAATTATAAAGGGCATGAAAACACTTTAGCAAAGGATGGAAAAAATTCTGTTTAATGTGAGTTTAGTAAGTAATACACTGTTAACTGATCAAATTTGAAGCTCAGATTTTATAAGAATAAATGCAATTTTTAGTGTGTGTATATGTATTAACGTACTATATATATTACTATTTTATCTGAAATCCAAATTTAACTGACAAACTGTATTTTTAGTTGCTGAATCTAAAAACTCTGAACTAATTTAAAATATAGTCACCAAACAATATAAATGCATTCAGAATACACTGTTTCCATTGCTATTGGACAGATCCAATTAGCCCTGAAGGAGATAAGAAACCCTACCCTTCCCACATACAATCTTGGTTCACATTCTGATTATCTTGATGAGAAATATTCAATGTACTAAAATATTCAATGTACCTAACTGACTTTTGAAATCACAGCCCCTTGGCCACTTCCTCTTCAATATATCCTTCACTTTGCTGACTATCATCTTCTATTTTTTTAATAATAGTTAATTTTGTTGTAAAGGTGATGTACAGAGGGGTTATAGTTACATAAGTAAGGTAATGAGTACATTTCTTGTGGAGCTGTCACCCTTTTTATACCCAGTATTGGTAAGTAAGTCCTTCCTTCCTTCCTTCCTTCCTTCCTTCCTTCCTTCCTTCCTTCCTTCCCTTCTTCCTTCTTTCCTTCCTTCCTCCCTCCCTTCCTTCCTTTCTTCCTTCCTTCCTTTTTTCTTTTTTCTTTATTTTTGCCATCCTGGGGCTTGAACTCAAGGCCTGGGCTCTGTCCCTGAGCCTCTTTGTGCTCAAGGTTAACACTCTTACTTAAGCCATAGTAACACTTTTGACATTCTCCATAGTTTTTAATGCAGATAAGAGTCTCACTGACTTTTCTGCTGAGGCTGGCTTTGAACTGCAGCCCTCAGATCTCAGCCTCCTTTGTAGCTAAGATAAATTTATTTGTTTGCTTCCAAATTTCCTTGATTCCCAGTTCCACAAAGAGTGGTCCTATAATGACCTCAACATCATCTGAGGATTTTAGAAATGCATTTCCCTACTTGTCTTTCAACTTACTAAATCAAATATGTTGGAATGGAAACAATAATCTGCGTATTCCCAAATCTCTGGATGATTCTTATATATGCTAGTGTTATAGATCCATTTGGCTTGAGTATGAGGCAAAAACATTCAACCAAGTCAAAACAGAGAAACTTTTGGTTTTTAAAGGAAAGGAAAACTAAATAACAACATAAGAATAGAAGAACTATTTTAATATAAAGAATCAGGCACATTCCATGGAACCCCCGCCCCCTCAAAAAAAGAGGACAGGAACTCCACTTTTTGTGTAGAGACAGGTTAGACTGGAGGCTAAAAGTCGAAGAAGGGTTTGTCCCATACCATATCAGAACAGAAAATCACTTCACCTCATCAGCTCTAAATGCCCTAATTTATTTACTTACTCTTCAGTTTTTAAATAGAAATTATTTAGAAAATTATACTTAAATTTATCATGTAATTACTATGCAGAACTGAGGGACAGATTAGAAATTTTTTTTGCTAACGTCTATGTTTTTACATTTGTAAACCTTATCTTCAACAATCCCTGAAACAAATCTTGGTTGTATTAACAGAATTCAGTAAATACCTATTTCCATTTCCTGACCTAAAAAATTACTTTTAGACACTTACATCATTTAACCTTCACTTTAGATACATGGGGGTTCTGGAATCTGATCAAATCTGACAATATAAAATTTCCTGCAGGGCAGTTTCTGGAAAAGACCTGCAGTGTCTTGGCCAACTTCATCTTACCCAGCTCACACTGGTCTCCGCTGAATCCTGGCACACACGTGCATACATAGGAAGTTTCAGTAGGATAGCAGGTGCCTCCATTCAGGCACGGGTTTGTTTTGCACCGATCCGGTCCTACCATTCCAGGAAAGCAAAAAACAATGAGACTCAGAATAAAGATTCGGATGTATTTCTAGCATAGAATGAAACTTATTGCTACCATCACAGAAGCATTACCATAGCGGTTTACATCTAAAAATTTAACATTAACTTTACTCTGGAGTGTTTTCTGTCATTATAAATAATTGTTACAAATTACATCTATTCAGTTCTAGGACTCAATCATTTCTACTTTTAAGCAATATTTTATACCATATCTGGCAACAAATACATTCTACTGCAGATTTAGTTGGCATGATAATGGCAATTGATTTTAGTCAAAAATGATTACACATATGTGCACAGTGGATGGAAAATGTTTTCTTTTAAACGAGGTTAGTTCATGTGAAATGGCTGGATACACAGAACATGCATTCTTTTAGAAGACTTGCTGGTTACCATCATTTGAATTATTATTGCCTTTTACCACTTAATGCTCAGAAACTGTCTTCCAAAGTGTGCACTGATGTCTCTTCTGCTACATTAACATGCCTTTTCCAAAAACACGTTCCAAATGTACTCCTTTAAACTATTCTTGAAGAAAAGCAACACATGGATTAAACTCTACTTATAAAAACAAACCCAATACAAAACCTCATCTAAAATGAAGCACCCAAATTTCACAATCATTTTCTTGTTAAAACATAAATACAACCAACCCTCTCAAGAGATCAGTGTAAAAGCCAGAAACATAAGCTTGTGAAAACAAGTCATATACAATATATTTTTTAAAACATCAATTTACATCATTTTAAGCAAATGTTTTATTTTGTAATACTGCTTGGATATTTTCATAAAAAGTTGGTATTTGCTTTTTGAATACTTTTTCTCAGACTCTTCAATCCAAATGAAAGTCGCATGCTTAATAAAACAATGAAGATAAAAAATTATAAATGGAACACAAGCATCTTATCATTAAGTCTTAATCCCCAAATCCTGCAATCATTAGACATGAAGTATCTAACTTCTGATGATACACTGGCTGTAGAAGAAAGTTAAACTATATCCACAAAGTCATCAAACTTTCTCAGCGTTAAGTTGGTTCTGGACACCAGAAAGACCAGAGCGATTCCAATTAGGAATTGATATTAAAATTAGGTAATTTCAGCTGAGTCTAACAATTTCTCCTAAAATGACCCCAATTCTTTAAGGCACTTTCTCTTGGAGTTCCACACATATTTAAAGCCTCTCAAAACAATTTTTGCTAACTATATTTGATAGTATACTGCTTTGGTAATGAGATTGAAATCAAGGCCATGTACCCATTTGTGAATATCAAAGTCACACTGTACTATTCCAACCAGAGATGCAAGTCCCCATGCCAACCCCAGGAGGCAGGACTTGGTCTTTCTAAGAACCTAAAGAAGTCCTGAGTAGGAGAAAAGTTTTAGGTTCTGAATTGCTTCCTTCCTTCCTTCCTTCCTTCCTTCCTTCCTTCCTTCCTTCCTTCCTTCCTTCCTTCCTTCCTTCCTTCCTTCCCTCCATCCCTCCTTTTCTTCCTTCTTTCCTTCCACAGTTTGTATTAACCTCTAGAACTTGAATCTCCAACACAGACCCAGCAATCCTATGTGAGACACGGTTTACTGAATTTAGCTTAAGTGACAGTTCATTTTGTAATGAAGACAAAGTCTCTAGTTTCATAGTGAAACACTGTGGTCTGGATAACAGGTACACATTCTCATTCATGTGTCAAAGTTAACTCTCATAATATGTAGACAAAAGTCTGCCAATTGCTTTTATGTCATTTTTTCAACAGCCTAAAGTTTATTTCAATTAAATTGCAAAACAACAAATGCTAGCCAGATTACTAGGATATCAGTTACAGCTTGGATATAACGACAGCAATAAATAAATAAATAAATAATAAACAAAAAACCCATTGTTAACCGTCTTTGATCTATTTATTTCACAGAAAACGCTAGGTCGTTTATCTTAAAATGTGCTCTCTATTTTCCTCTTTCTGAGGGGCCAGCTGATGTACTAGTGACACAAAAATGATGCTAAGGAAAGCCACGACTTAAAACATATTCAGTAAAACAACACATAGACTTCCAACCAACGTAACCCTTAAAGCACTGACATTTCTTTTTCTAAGTAGAAACTAGTTGATAACAGCTACTTGTGCAACTTAACTTTCAGCTATATAAAAAATAACATTCCAGGAAAAGAATACAAAAGCTGATTTCTTCACATTTTCAGATTTCTAAATTTCTGGATTTAGAAGAAAATAATTTCTACTTTGAAAATATTCTAAGACTCCTGGGTTACATATTATTAAATATCTATTGCTAAGTTATATTTTATATTGGAAAACAGAAGAGGTCAATCAAAACACCAGGGACTTCAGAGTAGGGCTGCTCTGAGTTCAAATCTGGCCAAGTTGTGGATGTATAACCTTGGAAAAGTAGTTGACCCTCCTTTAGCATACAGCTAATAATTACACTTTATAACTGTTGGATGAAAATCATATTAAATTGTTCTTTATGAAATAGTAGCAAATTCATGCTTGCAATATATTTGGTAAATAAGTACAAATCTCTCAGCAGACACAAATATATACTAAATACCCACTATGACTAGGTACTATGTTTGAAAGCATTATATACACCATCTCAGGTAAGGAAAATGTGTGAAGTACAATTGATGTTGCACTTTCTGTGAAATATTTATTAGAGCTAGTTGCTACTCTTAGATATTAAAGGCCTCACAGATTTTCATTAATAGCATTCATCAATGGAAGAGATTTTCTTGTGTTTTTTTTTCTGTTGTTGTTCAGGAAAACAGGATATTTCTTCTGTTTTTAAAACTAAGTATAAAGTAGGTGCTTGTGGCTCATGCCTATAACAGTAGCTACTCAGGAGACTAAGACCTTGAGGAGTCATGGGTCAAATCTAGATTAGGCAGAAAAGTCTGAGATCATCTTATTTTCAGTCAACCAACAAAATACTGGACTGAAGTCATGGCTCAAATGGTAGGGTGTCAGCTGTGAGCAAGCAAACTGAGCAAGAGCTCAAGAACCCAAGTTCAAGCCCCCGTCCTAGTACAACATAAATAAAATGAAATAAAAAACAAACCAAGTGCATAACTACAGAACATATAAAAAGCACTACTCTAATCGCATGTGAAAACACATTAAATTCTCTTACCACTATTTCATTTTATGCATGTTGCGACTATATGTTGTTCTACAGCATAGAAAAGTACAAAGTAGGATGGTAACTCCTTTGTACAACTAACCACTTAAAGATAATAAAAAGGATATTTTATGAAAAGAAAGAAAAAAACAAAGTACATTTGTGAAGCCCAGAAATACTCTATACTTACTTTCATTGTACCTCATGAGTTCAATATAGTGGTCTGGAAGCTTTCATACCAACAATATTTTCAAATCTCCACTGATTTAACATCACAATAAAAATGACACACATATACACATATATATGTTACAACCAAAGGGTGGATTCCTGGTTTGGAAATGGACTTGTCACTGTGGTGATCTTACCTGGTAAATAGACTGCTGTGCCTTCCACCGACTCTTCATTAATTCCAATCAGGAAGTCAGTTTCATTAGTTTCCAGAAGGGAAAGTGGTGATGCTGCAAGCTCAGTATTTAATTCCGCAGTACCTACTGTTGCCTGATTATTGGAATCAAGAATTCTTGATTCCACTTGCTTTTCTGGTGTTGCCACTATGGAACCCTGCCCTCTCATTAAAGCTGCATGAGTTTTGGGGTATTTTTCCAAAGAAGGAGGGATGGTGGGTCTCTCAGATGTCTGGGGGCTGGGCGTAGGCACCACCTCATCCCTGAAAGTCGCAGAAGCAGAAGTAAAGTGTGACCACTGTGTAGCACCTTCTAACTTATTTCCACCAGCAGCTGTTACAATGGTGTCAGCCTCAGGCATTCTGGTACTGATAAACACCTCAATTCTTTCCCCAGAGAGTAGATAACTGCCTTTGTCTGTTGAATCATAGGAGGACTCTGTTTCTTCTTCAGCAGTCGATTCCGTGTTTTCTGACAACGTAGGTTTATCTTCTGAAAGTTCTGTGTCAGGAGATACGAATGGAGCCTCGGTTCTATGAACGCCTCCTTCAACTGATGGCTTGACAGTGGTGTCGCTCTTTGTATGAGCTTCTTTCAAAGAAACCTCTGGAGGCCTCTGAGATAAGCCAGCTTCAGTAGCTGCTGCCGCACTTGGCTCAATAACCTCTGCGTGTTCAGGGGCTCTGCTGCCTGAGGAGGCAGGGAATGGAAAGGACGGCATCTGAGAAGGCAGCTGCATAGACACTGACACTGCAGGCGCTGTGTCAGTGTCATAGGAGGGACTGGATACTCCCAGCCCGCGAGGTGCTTCTGTTAAACTCTGAGACATGTGCTGGATACTAGCCATACTTACATAGGAAGTGGGGTCTATCAATGCCTCCTCCGCTCCTGAAGAGTATTCTGGCTGAAAAGCAGAGTCTACATATTTCTTTTCTTCCAAGTCCTCCTGTGTCCTTTCTGAGTGGCCTATGGTTGATATTATCTCACTTTGGTCTGCAATTGCTTGACTGTCAGACAAAGTGCTGGATTCAAATAGGTCATCCAGAGATATTGCTTTAATTTCTGGTTCTTTGATCTCTGGATTCGCTGTGGTAAACTTACTAGGGATGGGCAGGGATGGTACTGTGGGAAGTAAAATAGCTGTATCTGTTTCTCTGGTGGGAACAGGAGTCCCAACTGTGGAGTCAAAACCCTTGTGATCTAACAGACTTCCGTCTTCCAAAGTCATGGATTCGCTGTGTGTTGGCTGAGTATTGCTAGCCGTAAACGTATCACCAGAACCCTCCGATGGTTCCTCAGTTAAAGAAAGGTTATCAGCAGCCATCTTCTCTTGAACTTGAGTGTTTTCTTCATTACTTCCATGTGGTCCTGATAGTACCTCTGGATCTATGTCTGTTTGCATTCCAAGAATATCTGTATATATAGGTTTAGTGTGATCGATGTCTATAATAGTATTTTTGTCTGATGTTAGCTCAGGTAGAATTTCAAGGTTGCTACTCTCAGTAACTGTCAGTAGTAAATCCATATCATTGTCTAGATCTACAAGCATATTTTCAGTGGCTTTTCTTCTATTCGCTTTTGAGGTAGACTCCTTTAGAGCCCCAAGATGATCTTGGAAACTACCTGTTCCACCTTCTGTGGGCCTCTCATGTGGCACTGTAGTTGGCAGCATGTTAACTGGATAAGGTGAAGTGGTCTCATGTGCTCTTGGAGGGAGAGGCAGCATTGCTGAGATGGTTGGAGACACATCAGCATTCCCAGCATCAGCATATGGTGCTTCCGGGTGCTTTTCCAGGATACCGTCAGAAACAAATGGAGTGTTTCCTTGCTTGGTGGCCTGAGTTGTTTCAGAAGCGTGCAATAAATCAAAACCATTCATTTCTCCAGATCCTTCTCCAGAATTTTCATGAGACATGTCAGATGGCATTGGTATTGACATAAATTCTTTGGCCATTTCAAGACTGTACGTTCTAGGCAGAAAAACAGCTGAAGAGGTTGATGTTTCTGTAGGTTCTGAAGCTGAAGAATTCTTATTAGAAGTTTGTTCAGTTATGGTTTGTGGTTCACTGGTGCGGATTTCTTCCTCCCATTTAAGGGTCAGATTTGGAGGGTGATCAATGTCTTTAGAAAGTGGAAGAGATACTGTAGTAGGTCCTTCTGCTCCAATGTCACTTAATAGTTTTATTAAGGTTGTGTCAGATACTGACTCTGTCCCTTCAGAGATGGTGTCTGTTTGGGAAATGAATGCGCTAATTTCATTTGCTGAACTTGTGATCCTCTCATAGTTTCCCACGTTATCACTTGGGAGGCTTGTTGCTAAACTTGTTGTGTGGGGATATGATGTGCTTATGAACTGTTCCACTTCAGTAAAATTCACTGACATTGTAGGTAGAGGAGACAATACTTCTTCTCCAGACCCTAATCCAGAGAATAAGAGGTCAGTAGTATCTGACTCTTTAATTGTTGGTCTCATACCTTTGGGAAAGATTTCTATTCTTCCATCCTCATCAGTTGATGAATCTGTTTGCACATTCCCAGTGGACAGAAGTTCAGTCACTAAGATAGGAGCTAAGGAAGAGTTTGGTCCTCCAGTAGTCTCAGGGAGAGGAGTATAGAACTCCAAGCCTTTTGCATCTGGATATGGGGTAGACATATGAAATGAAGAAATGCTTTCTTCCTCCACTTCTTTACCATTGCTAAAAGTCTTCTTCGTTGTTAGTATAGAATCATCTGGGGTTTGGGGTTCAGGATTTACTTGTGAATTAAAAATTGTATGTTCTGATACAAGAGAACTTTGGAAGAATTCGAAAGGCGTTTGTTCTTGAGTCGTTCTGTCTGATACCGTTGTACTTTCAACTGTTTGGCTTACAGAACTGATTGCTGGCATAGACCATAATGTAGCTGGCTCTATTGTTTGGAGAAAGTCCGCTGAAAATTTGCCATTGACCTTTACTTCTCCCTTTTCTATTGAATCTACAGTACTTTCAGCTTCTACTGTTGGTAAAATGGTGACGCTTTTGTCTGTTTCATTCATGGCACTCACTTTTCCCAATCCTTGATCAAGCGATGAAGAATCTGTATCAGAAAAGTTTTCCATACCAGTGGGACTCATCAGGTTAACAGAGCTTCTGGCTGTGACCAGTTGCTCACCTGAGCCCTCAGCTGAAGCTGCAAAGTCTTCCAATGGGAAGGCTGAGGTGCTGACCAGGGAGCTACTGGATCCTGTTGAGTTAGACAACAGATGGCTGTGGTCTGAAGTAGGTATTATAGATGGTGAAATCAGACTATTCGTACTTGATGCATACCCAGAGCCTTCCATCACTGTACTGCCACTTGTAATAGAATGAGACTCTGGTGAGTAGTCTCCAGAGTCACCACTGAAACCTTCTTCCACAGGCTTTCCTGTGGAAAAGTTCCTCATTTCTGTCCTGTCAGTTGGTGCTCCTGCCACTTCTGCAATCAGTTTTTCCTTGGATGTCTGGTTTATAATTTCAATCGCTTCCCTGTCCATGACAGTACTCAAAGCTAGTCCTGTTGGCTCAGAGGAGAATGAGGTTTCTACATGAGGAGATAGGGTGCCAGCTGCTTCTTTGGGGGTTTGAATTTCAGAGTCTAAATTTAGTGAAAATGAAACAGTCATGGATTCTGGGGTGGTAGCAGCTTCTCCTGAGCCTTGCTCCATAAAATAAGACATGGGGCTACTTTGAAGAGTGGACAGCTCCTCCTGGGCCCTCAACTTGCTGCTACTACTTTGTTCAAAAGGCTGTTCGCCCATACTGATTGTCACATTCATTTCTGTGAAGATAGGAGTAGAATTTCTCATTTCCTTCCCAGGCTCTGTGGGGCTCATTAGAGCCAAAAAACTTTCATTGGCCATAGTTGGGTCACTAGATGGAGCTATGCTGGCGCTTCCTGATTCAAGGGGTAAGAGGAGTTCTGTTGCTCCAAGTGTTGTAGAGTGTATCTCAGCTCTAGAATCTGTACCTGTAGCTCCCTCCTTCTCCTCTTTCTTTTGCTTTCCTTCAAGGTATACACTCAAGCCCCAGTCAGAAGTGTCTACTTCACTTAAAAATTGAGTAGGCAACAAAGGTTGTTCTGAAACTGTAGACACAGGAGTTTCAGGAACATCAAAAAGACTCTCTGTGATTGGTTTATTGCTTGAATCTAAATTAATGAGTGCATCTGTAGTATTCATCTGGAATAAATCAGTGGCTGAGGCAAACATTTTATCTTTATATTCTTCTACTTCCCCAGAGCCTTCTAGAATTGGGGCTGAAGAACTCCCTGAGAACTCTGCAATGTGTCCAGGTATTAGTTCCACCCAGCTTTCTATGGTAGACAAGGAGTCATCAGGCTGTAGATTTCCTGTTTGGGTAACTGATCCTTCCTCTGACACATATGTTGATACAGAGCTTGGAAGCATTCTGGGAGGATATGTGATAGGAATATTTTCTGCCTCTTCACCTAGTGTTGCTTCTGTAGCTCTAGAAAGGACCATTTTCTGAGCTATTTGGTCAATGGCTGCGTGTCCTGAAGACTCCTCAGGAAGTAGAGGTGCAGGTTCATCAGGCTCATATGTCAGGTTTTCAAGTTCAAAACTTCTCTTCGTGGTGGATTCAGCTCTCTCTGTGTCTTTTCCCTCAATGAATGGGACTGTAGGGAAGGTATCTAGTTCACCACTTGAAAAATGCTCTGTTGATTCAGGGAAAGTCTCAGGTTTCCAGGTCATTTCCAGAAAATCAGTGGTTTCTTGGGATTCATTGGGTTGGACTCTATTAGAGAGTTCTGTTTCTGTCATTTCATACTGGTGGCTGTCACTCTCAGAGCTGTCAGAGAAATTTTGAGAAGGTGCAACACTTTCAAACTGGCCACGCCTGGCTTCTGCAGCTTCTGGGTCCCTGGGCACCGCGGTGACGAGGTGCTTGCCATTTATGTACTGCACAGATGGGGTTGTTGTCACGTCAGTGCCATTCACACAGTCATCATCTTCCTCTTCGTTCCCTTCACCATGATAGATAGTTATGTCTATGACACTGGGTAATTCAGTTAAAATGTCAGCAATTAGATCGTGCATCGAATCTGTTTCTTCACTACAAGGCTCATCTTCTTTAGATTCTGAATCTATTGGATGACCCATTACACTCAAATCACTCATTCGACCTGAAAAAAACAGAGAGTTTTCACAATACTTAAAAGGAAGATTTGGCAGTGCGTGACAGAAGAAATCGCTAGCAAGGGTGATTACTTTCACACACACACACACACACACACACACACACACACACACAGAGAAAACGATTCAGATTTGTGTTTTCACAATTAGTAAAATCACCCTCTTCCATGTGGGTTTCCATCTTCAAATTTGCTGTTCTGTATTTGCAGCAAGAAAAACAAATCCCATTTTCAGAATATGGAAATGAGTTGTCAAAACAACAATATGCTTAACAAAACAATCATGTACTTAAAAATGAAGCAAACAATTACATATACCTTCTAATTGTGAAATATAGCAATTCACTTTTTCTGTGAACTATGAAAAACATTAAAAATGAAAAACATTTCATCTGACCATGTACATCAAGTAATTTACCGCTGCTCTAAGGGTTGCATGGATTCTTTCTGTTCAAGAAGGAAACAAGAAGAGATTGTTTCTGACATCTTCAAAAATATGCTTGAAAGACAACTTGTGGACATACAAAAGAGAAAATCATTTATAGTCCATTTGTCATACAGTAGACATATCTAGCCAGAGCAGCAATGAAGTTAGGGCTCAGACAAGTTCCATACACAAGATCAAGATATGCTGAAGGGGTGGAGCCTAAAGAAGAATTCTTCATCCTCTGTGGGATATAAGCTAGACTCGACTGAGTTTGTTATGCAGATTTTCTCCAAAGAAAGTTCACAAGTCACATCTAAATTTATTGGCGAGCATACCTCAAATAATACTAATCAGAAAAATATTCTCTGTATTATGAATTGTCACATGTCATTCATTTTTTTTTTTTGTCACCAACAATATACCAGCAAGCTCCTTGTCTGTGTGAAGCAAAGAATTCTGAGGTATTTTCCCTCATCAGGAAGGTTTTCAATTGCCCTAGGAGAGGGTTCTCCTAGTAAAGCTGTTCTAGATCCAGTGAAAGCTCGGTGAAAAAGGCGATTGTGAGTGCACTAAGCCATGATAAAGGCAGTGTGTCTGGAAGGACACGACCACAAAAGTCATTTTCAGTTTAACATAGGCCCTGCTGTATGCTGAGGCTGAACATGAGGCGTACACGGGAAGAACAAATAATGATAGCATCAACTCTGCCCCTCACCCAACTTCATTCAGGGCGAAAACAATTGTTTCCCTCGAATTGCTCCCAATCAAAGAAGCTTCTCCCATCCATGCTAGTGTCTGCTGTTAAACAGGAAAAGAGAATCCAACTGAGAGTGGCACACTAACACATGCTTGTATTCTTATCTACTGGACATCAATACAAATATACATGTACTATATGAACTAACAATACAGATCCTATGGAAGTTTATCAATATTTTTAATTTAAAAAGCCAAAATTCACAGACTTTTATTCAAACATAAGGTCTAAGCATAGAGGTGCATACCTATAATCATAGCTACTATAGACGTAGTGACAAGATGATCCCAATCCAAGACTAGCCCAAGAAAAAGCACAAGATTCTATGTGCAAAACAAACTAAATACTGGAGCACATGACTCTGAGTTAAATTTCCAGTACCAGCCCAGCACACACACACATAATTTCATTGTATCTTTAATTCTAACAAAATTAAAGTACAGCTCACAAAAACAAAGAACTATTGTATGTATCCATACATCACATTTTCACTAAATTATCTCACTAAAATACTACTTGTGTAGGTCTGCTTTATTCTTAGCCTAACAATAATTCCTCCCATCTTAAATTTCACACTTCACATATGGTTCATCACATGTCCACAACAGTCTATCCCATACCCTCAGCTTTTCAATTAAATTCTGGCATCTAGTTACTGTATTCAAATAAATGAAGTCTGTCACAGAGAGCAGTGAGATCATTGCCTAAATCAAGGATATTATAAAAACATAATGAAATGAATACAGTTTTATTTATGCCACCACTATTGCAGTGATTTCTTATTGCAAAGTTCAAGAAAATGATTATGTGCTTTCTTTTAAAAAATTATAATTGAAAAGAATAAATTTTTCAATAGCCCACTGAACTTGCTACTCTGATCTTACAGTGTCTGTCGTGTACATGTCGTGAAGAGGACACGAACAAAATCTCCAGATAATTACATCACAATACGGTTTGGGTAAGCTTAGTACTATGAAGAAAACATTTAAATATTTGCAAGAATAAATTTAAATGCCATTCACATGAATTATCCTCTTTAAACTCCAATGAGCAATTTAATTACTGTATCAAATAGTCTTATTATTAATACTACTTGAATATACTTGAATAAAGTCAGACTGTTATAACTACTTTGTACAACTTCATGGGATTTAAGTGGAGTTTCACAAATGTGCTTAACTTAAACTTATATTCTCATTTCACATGCAACCCTTTTATGTTGTGCCACTAATGTAATCATATTAGATACATAAACTTTGCATACATTTTACAAACTCAATATTACTTCTACTGGATGTTTTTCTGAAAAACTAAACTCACTATTACAACCATATATGCCTTGTTATCATTATTATCATCCCAGGAGTAAATGGTTGCACAAAATTTACTAAGAATCTATCATGTATCAGATACTACAAATGGCAATGGTCTATCAACCTTACAGTAACTCAAATGTGTCTTCTAATATCCTCTCTCCACAAAACTATATTTTGGGAGTAAGTTAGAGAAATTGACTAATTTCATTCTTTTCTCACTCTTTCAAGGAGAAACTTGTTTAGTTTCTGTATTGCCAATAACCCATAATTAATTTCTAGGTTAAAATTACTTCTTCACCTTGCTCCCAGGTATTTAATCTGACTTCCCATCTAATAATAGAAAACAAGAATATATCAACCAATTTCATCCTCTTTTTCATTTTGCTATAATTACCCAAAGAACAATAGGCAACCAAAGAACCCAAAGTACCAAAGTACCCAAGGAACAGTGATTGGCAATAAAATAACAATATGCACATTTGACAAGTGCTATAAAACATTAGTTTGGGCAAATTTTAGTGTTTGTTTATTTGAGGTTTATAATAGAACAGTAAGGTGGTTACAACAGGAAAGCAAACCAATATCTTTGATCATATGTGGATGTGATTAGATTTCTGAGACAAGAGAAGCTAAAGTCTACTTAACAAAATAAATACCTAATGAAAATATAGCAACTATCATCCACCTGTTATATAGCAGATATCTAAAAAAAGTTTTACTGTAAATGACATAAAAATGAAAAATGAGACAAAGAAAAAATTCTGCTCATTTCTTCTAAAAGGAGAATTCTCACATTTAGTCTAGTAAAACTCATTGTTTATATTGTCTCAACTTCCAAATGTCCTCAGGGTCTCTCAATATGGTTTAAAGGTGAGACAAGTGGTAATTACTTCGGACTTTTTCTGCCAATAGACTGTCTACCTCTCCATCTCTATCTTGTTTTTCTAGCATATCTAATTTGTTCCTGTACACTTAACATTTCATGGCCGGAGGAGGCAGGGTATGAAATGTATCGACTGTATACATAGGTAGGTAAATTCTTTCCCAAATTCCCATCAATAATCTCTTACAGTTCAAAAAATTCTGGTGGGTCCTCTGTTCATTCATCCTCTGAAATTACCTTTCCATCTTCCTTTTCTGTAACCGCCCTCACCTACCACACATATTATTAGAGAATTGTAATAGCTATAATTATTGTAACCCAGAAAAGCCTCTTTGTGAAATATGGTCAGGCAGACACCTGTTCTGTTGTGAAAGGTATGTCTCATTCCAAAATGGCAATCTGCTGTATTTCACAGTAACAGAGCAAGTGAAGGGACCTATTGACATTCCAAGCTCTTAGGTGAACAAATCCTTATAAAAGACTGCTCTATTTTAAAATTTCACTCCCAGAATAATATAACTTTTATTTGGTTTTAAGAGTCAAACCACAGAACTCTACAGAGCACATGTATAGTCTTTTCTGTTTATGTAAGTGTATTTTAACAGCTTGACTTGAATATACTACTACGATAGTTAATAGGATATTTTAATGGCATTTCACACAAAGCTTTATTGCTAGCTGACCTCAAACTATTCACAACTATTTTTAAGTACTTCATGGCTGAGTTTTGTAGACATAGCACAAGTCTCCTAGTCATACTCTTACCAGACACAAAACACAGTTGCTATGATGCATAGGCCATTAGTAAAAATTCACATTCTCCGTGGGGAATTATACAATTTGATTTAAGGGGTTTTAATTAAATGTAACTTATACCAATCTACTCAGAAGCTATCTATCAAGATCATATTTTTGTTTAAACAGATTTGCTTTTAGTGTGTGACAGAAAAGATCTTACATTCTTATTTCCAAAAGCTAAGAGATAGTCATACCCAAGTACTTGAGAAATACTTGCAGGATTTAAAGAGAGAAAGTTTGGAATTCTTTCTGAAGTCTGAATTTTCAGCCACACAGATTCAATAACCAGATAGAAGCATATGTTTCCCTTTCAATCACTTTTCATGGTCTTGAGAACTAGCTAGCATCTTAAGAAACAAAGAAAACCAACTTACATGAATTTTAACCAGATTCCAAATGTTGAATGTTCAACATTTTCTAATTCAGGGGCTACTAATGAAATGTGATGGTACAGGCACTCTATACTTGTACTGGAAGTTAGAGGCAAAAGGATTGCCCAGACCAGCGTGGGAAACAAAGCAAGACCCGGTCACATACACACACACACACACACACACACACACACACACACACACACACACACAAATAAAAATTAGTACCAACTCAGTATGTTATTAGAAACACAAATAATAATGACTACATAATCAAAATACAAACCCTTACCCCAAATATTTCAGATGTTTTTACATCCTTATTTACATCAAACATTGAACATCATGTGATATTTTTACCAATACACAACTTTCCCAGAAACAAAGGAGGGAGATCAATACTGAGTCATGTGACCCATATTTTGTTGCTAGTTCTGCCAGCCTTTATCCATGTGGTATACAGTCAGTATGCCATCTTATATTAACAGGCTTCCTGTGGAGATCGAGGAGCTCAATATTGCTCAACTAGGAATGCATAATATATGTACATAAATGATGAGAGGTTTTAATAGTCTCACACAAGGTAGACAATAAAGGTAAAACATCCCTTTCCTCAACTCCTCTGCCAATAATACTGTTCCTTCAAGTGGAAAGAATGTGTTTAGATACAGTAATCTAGCCTAAGTGTACTTAAGGAGACATCATTGTCTTCTTGCTTATAGAAAAGGCTTGGGGGATTTTGTAACTTCCAATTTTGAAAAAGTAGAAAGATTTGCTAGAGAGAATATTTAAGTATTATGGGATTTTCAGGCAACTGTTAAAAAAAAAGATGAAAGAAGCAGCTATATGGGGAAAAAAAAGTAATACTGGTAGTTTAGATTTTGAAAAGTTGCCTTTGAAAAGATTAAAAATAGAGGGGAAAAAACAAAACCCAACTATAAGTCAGTGCTTTTATTGCAACTTTCACTTTAGTACTAAATCATTTGGTATACACACACACACACACACACACACACACACACACACACCACAGAGAGAGAGAGACAGAGACAGAGACAGGGAGATTACTATTCTAATACCAGAAAAATACTTTGGTCAGAGGACTGAAGAATAAGTAAAATGTTTTAAAGTAACACAAAGGCTTTTCATAAACAAGTATATAGAGTTAGTTCTCTTAGTCCCTAAAATTATCTCTACTAAGCTAAACTTAACAAATGCACTAGTTTCTTTTATTTTACTAGTCTTTTGTTTAAATGATAGTAGTAGTTTGAATGATACATCACAGCTTGATCAAGTGACTTTATTTCAGCAAAATTCTCAAATATGCTGTGGGAATAAGCATGAAAAGATGAGAAGGGAGATTGTGTTTGCAGATAATCAAGTTAAGCTTTCAATAACAAAAGTGGTACTTACACAACAATCAAGTATATTCCTAGAAATATACAGTATCACATAAACCTCTCCTCTTCTCATCTTAGAAAAACCAAAAGCTCCAAAGCATCTTGTTAAATAAGTGAATAATTCCCTGAGACATGAGGCATACAGTAGTATAAAGTCACTCAAAGCATGCCAAAAGTACTTCCTGCTTATGATTATACATGTATGTAAAAAGTCTAGGTATACTACAATATTTCAAATCATCATACATATGGATTATGAAATACAATTTAGTTTTTTTCTCTCACTCCAAAAAGTATTCCTGGTTTAAACTTTGAATAATTCATAGGGAAATATTGTATATAGTATCCTGATCATTTGCATGTAATTAGAAGGTTCACCATATTGTTTTCCTTCAAAGGATTAAATCTTTCACTAAGAATAATTACACATCCTTCCTGCCAATAGACACGTTTCACTCTTGATTCATACCTAAAAATATGGTGGAAATCCCTCCCAGGTAAAGATGCATTGTACACATAGACTGCTTTATTGAAAAGCAAAAACATTCAGTAAACAATCTAAAGTTAAGATATGAAAGAGAGGAAGAGGTGTGTTTGGAATGGTGGGTGAGAATGTTGAAAGGCATGATAGTGACCAAGATATACTGTATTCATAAACTGCTTTGGTGAATGGCAACTCCCTTGTACAATTACTTAAAGATAAAAATATTCAAAATGCAAAAATAGTAATTCCCTAGGACAAAAGAATGTTATATTTTTCTGTAACATCAATAACATTGTGAAAAAATAAAAATATTTTTATGCAAATGCAGAAAATAAACCAGTTTTCACCAAAGCAAAGCATTACCATACCCCACCAGGAAATCTTAGAACTGTTCTGCAGATGAAATAATTCCCTAACAACTATTATTTTTATTGTATAACTGGCCTCACTGAGAAATAATCTCCTAAATTTGCTAAACTGACAAAAAATAGACAATGTCCTTTTAAAATCATAAAGATTACAGCTTTACCTAATTAAAATGAAAACTCTGAAAGCATTTTCCCTTTTATCTTAACCTATTGCTCCTCTTACCCAGGCTGACCTCTTTCCTTAGTTTGCCTTTTCCTCCAAAAATGTTCTGAATACTATCTAGACTTGTGCATATGTCTTTTTATTCACTTCACAAATGAAACATCTAAGAGCTGCTCAAAGAAAAAAGAATGTAATCCTGTGTAGAGTGATGGAGGTTTCCTTGACAACAACAAAAACACAGCGGGGAATGCCCATGTACTCTATGAATATGCTTGAAGAGGCTAGGCCTCATAGCTGGAGACATTTATAAAGACTTTGGGGAAAAAGAGATTATGTTTGTGAAAAGAAATAAAAGAATTTAATTGGTAGTTGTCAACATTATAAGCCCAATTTTCACATATGAAAAAGAGCAGAAAGCTAATGGATTCCATTCTCAGGTCCCATAATAGACTTGATACAATACTTAAATTTTGAGAGTTTCATGTGCTTCAGAGGAGCTTTCAAAGTCACATCCCTCTAAAATACCATGAGCCACGGAGGAATAATTTTAATATGTTCATGAAACAATTCAATATGTTAATTTATCATGTAACCACCAAAGTAGTTATATTTGGTCCATATACATTGAATTTTATGATTTTTACAGATTTAAGCATAAAACAAATTCCTTATATCTAGAAGTTAGTGAAAAATAATTCTTATCAGTGAAAGAAGATTAATTAGTACTAAGCAGTTTTCATATACCAATTGCTGTGTTTGGTACTTGAGTCACATAGAATATATTAAATATGTGAAAGGCATGGCACAGCAACTGACATATGGACAGTACACAAGAGTCCTTCTGCACAGAATCTTGTGGGGTTACAATACCAATCCATAATCTTAATGTTGTAACAATAGAAATTTAGTAATGTATTCAACACTAAACAAATGTGTGAATATAGATGCACAAATATATCTGTATAAACAGGGGCTGGTGACTAATGTCTGTAATCCCTGCTAATCAAGAGGCTGAGATCTGAGGATTGTGGTTCAAAGCCAGCCCAGGAAGAAAAGTCCTCTTGAGACTCTCCAATAAACTATTCAAAAAAGCTGGAAGTGGCATTGTGGCTCAAGTGCTAGAGCACTAGACTTGAGCACACTGAGGCTCAAGGACAGCACCCAGGCACGTTCAAACCCCCAGACCCACAAAAAAAAAAAATCTGCAGAGCTACTCTTGTATTTATATGTATATGAATATACATGTATACATCTTCTCTGTTTTGTTTCTTCTGTGATTTGAAGGGAGAGTATAGCTCAAAGTTGACAGGATATTCTGTATATGAATGACTGTTGTCTTTATCTTCTGGTTCAAAATTTTAAAATCCTGACAAAGAAATTCAGAAGTTTCTGGATTCCCAATGCAGACAAGCAAAAATAAAGCCAGACTCCAGATTTCCCAATTCAGAGTTCCTGTTCAGTCATCCTCAGGACTCTACTTCAATTAAGATATTATAAACCTTTGGGTATGGAAGCACTCATAACTCTGGAAGTGTATAATTCTAAACTGCAAGACGTCTTGGCAATAGCTTTTCTCAAAGTCCAACACACTTCTGAAAATGATGTTAATTTTTTAAGAATGTAATAATCTTTGCAGTCTAAAAAAAAAAAGTGAGACTATTCCTTCCCAAGGAACTTGACTGCACACCTCTGTTTTCTGCAAGTAGAGTTCTGGGTAAATTCTTAGAATTTAGCTTCTGAAGCAGGCCATGTCTTCTCTTCTATCATAGCCTCATTTAGAAAAGCAGTTATCCTTAGGGTTCATTAGCCCCACTGGGCTTCTGTTGGGAAGCAATAGGCAACTAACAGGATCTCAGTGGTTTGTTTTTAATCTACCCCTCCAACAAGGATGGGTTTAAGTCTCTTCCTTCTTGTGAAATATTCTTTGACTTCTTCCTTTCATTGATTCCTTCCTTTGCTGACATAGTCTATAATTCATTCTGTCATATCACATTGCCTAATGTGTAATTATATGTTTTTGTCTGAAAATTATATTAGATTATGTTAAGACTATCTCCACAATACGCAGTTCAAAGCTTCAGAGCAGAGCGTATGGTTTCTATGTCTTTTTCTCCCTCCTTAAATCAAAGCACTGGGCATGTTATAGCTTTACCTGACCCTAATTCTTGATCAACTGTACTCTGATTAGAGATGATGTGTGCATCTCTCTCAAGATAGCTGTAAATAATTATTAAGTGGTATTTGTCTTTGGATAATATCCCTAACTCCATGGTGGTTTGGGTAAGGGCTAAGTTGTAATTGCAAGCGCCAATTTTAGAATGTACTGGTGTAATTTAGGAAGAAAATAAGAAAGTTTCCTTCAGCTATCCATGCAACACCTCTTTTGTTTTTAAATCACAACTTGTGAAAAAAACACTTTGAATTGATTGATTACTTCATCAAGGTCATTGGACAAACAAAAGTATTCAGAGTATATTATATTTAATATTCTATGTTTAAAAAACTGTATCTTCTATGTTTTATTTGTGTTGTAAGCACAAGATGTTTCATTTAGAAATGTAGTTTTAAAGAGGTAAATTTTGTCTATAGTGCAATGTCAATAGCACAAGTGTTTACCATGGTATTTGCTCATGGTGGTAGAATGCATAGTCAGAAAATATAAATTATGTAATCTTAATAAACCAATAGAATAGCTAGTGAGGAACTAGGCTTTCCAGATTGTATGATCTTTTAGAAATTAAAGGCCCGGGCAGCACCTAGTCCAATAAAGAAGGGAATATTGTTCCTATCTTCATGGAGAATTGCTTGGCTACAAAAATGCTCAAAAGAGGGACAAGGCTACTAATCACATGACCAGTACAATCAGATTCAGTGTGCCTTTGTTTCTCATCTGCACTCCTTAGTTGTCTCATAATTTATCTCTGAGGTAACACAGAAATAATGTGGTAGTACAGAGTTAGATGTGAGGGCTTGATGATAATTTAGTTCTATGCATACATGTGATACTTGGAAAATGCATCTCTATACTCTCTAGTGATACATAAGATTGAAATTACATTTGGTTAATTGGATTTGTTTAATACCACATAGAGAGCTATCCAAAAATCAATGTGTAACATTACAGTGAAATAAAGGTATTGAGAACAACCCTTTTTGTCTTTTTCTTTTTTCTTTTTCCCAGTCCTGGGGCCTAAACTCAGGGTCTGAGCACTGTCCCTGGCTTCTTTTTGCTCAAGGCTAGCACTCTACTTCTTGAGCCACTGTGCCACTTCTGGCTTTTTCTATATATGTGGTGCTTTGAAATCAAACCCAGGGCTTCATGTATACAAGGCAAGCACTCTACCACTAGGCCATATTCCCAGCCCAGAACAACTCAACTTTAAAAGTTTTTGGGATTTTTTAAAGTCAAGATGATACAATTCTCTTTTCAGTTATGGGTTTGAAACTGCATTATTATATATTATTCTAGAAACTACCATAGGAGGTGAGAGAGATATTCCAAGAAAGTGGGGTTTGCAAGCAACCCCCGTCTCTATTGCCAAACACTACTTCCCTTTTATGAAGATACGGAAGCTTCTAGTATGATGCTGTTCAAAGAACAGAATCTGATCCATTTTTTTTAAATCTCAAAATATGGGCTGGGAATGTGTCTTAGCGATAGAATGCTTGCCCTAGGTTCAATTCCTCAGCATCACATAAACAGAAAAGGCCAGAAATGATGCTGTGGTTCAAAAGGTAGAGTGCTAGCCTTGAGCAAAAAGATGTCAGGGATAGTGCTCAGGAGTGAGTGGCAAAAACAAAACAAGACAAAAAAAAAAACAACCAAAAACCTCAAAATAATTTTCCTATTTAATTATAAAATTCTATAAAATATTTAAAATTAGATTATAAACATTCATGAGTCCAATTAATAATATAAAATAATAAGGCCTTGCCACCAATACCAGTTTCTATATCTAAAAAGTCTAAAATAAAAAAAGCTAACAGGCCTGACATGGGAAGCTCATATGAACTTGTAAATGTTAAAGAATTTACTTATCTAAAGAATATAATACTATTACGATAAGCATTTGTATGATGTTAGTATTTGATAACTATGTATTTTCCAATTCTTCTTTGACTTGAAGATGCTAAAATCTATTTGTGAAAACATTCATAGTTCTATTTATTAACTTGGATCCTTTGAGATGATTAACTTGTAGTGCTCTTTAAAAAATTCTAGAACTGGAGAAACTCTTCCTATGCATTCGAACCCTGTAGCCTTTACACATTTTCATAAAGAAACCCTTTCATTTTGTGAAATGCAGGTGTGCAAATTACTCTTGAAATAGACAGGAGTAGGTTTTCATATCCCCTTAACCATTGTTAATCACACCCTGTAGCATTTTTCAGCTCATAAAAGTTTTATGAGCTGAAAAATTCCTTCAGATTTTTTAACTGCTAACTGCAGATACCCTCTAGCAACAGAACTTTAAATTGTTATTAGGATTTGTTTAAGCAAATGTAACATAAGCATGTCATGGATAGCATGTTTTGTTTAATAGTATTTTAAAGAGAAAAAAATAAAAATAGAAATCAAGAGTTGTACACCCTGCTGAGCACAGAAAAGCTTAGAAATGCCTTTGTTAAGCATAGCATGAGGTAGCATGTTTGCTTATTTGAATACACAATCTACATAATAAAGGGCAATTGTAATGTGGTAAATAGATTTACACAAGGACATGCACCAAGGACTGTCTACTCTGAAAACATAAAAAGGTCAATATTTCCAGGCATATGTATACTTTTTCTTTCTCATATATACACCTGCCTGGGAACTCATTAACTGAACATCTATTTTAAAGACTGCTGTTTTCCTAGTTTAAAATGTTGGAAAATTAAATTTCTCTTAGAAAATAAATAAAAGCGGTGGACGTGAGCAGCTGACTTGAGTAAACACCATTGTCTTATGAAAGAAAATATATAGTATTGCTAATCTTAAAGAGAAGAGTACATATAAAGAACAAGGAAAACTCAAGATGATAATTAGAAGTCTCCATATTTGCATGCCTTCTCCAATGGAATTCTGCCTGATGGAGTGACTAAGCATTCCACACAATGTTCTGTATAATTATTATCAACACATAACAAAACTAGCTTAGGAGCAAAGCATGGTCCCATGTATTAGATGTGGAAAAAAATGAAAACACCAATTTTCCCAATTTCAGTTGAATTATGCTCACAACTTGCATACAAAGTTCGACTTTTGTATCAATTGATTCAATATTGGGTTGCTCAGGTCTTCCCTTTGTGCAACCAATTATGACAGTTTTGTTGGAGTTTATTCTCCTCGAGACATATATCTCTTCTAGGAAGATCAAGTTTTACTTTTTCTATATTACATTTTGATTATCCTAACCATAATTGACTTTTGCGTTTATAGAAGTTGTTACATTCAAAATATTTTACTATTTTATATTGTTGGATTCCACTGTAGCATGTGTGTATATAAATGTGTACACATGCATACACACATAGAATGATATATATTGAGAAAAAAATATATATTTAGTTGTTCAAGTACTTTCAAAATTAACAAATTAAGTGGTTTTAGTAATTTACTTTTTAACACATTAATTTGCTTTCTCTACTGCTGTTATTTTTTCTGTCATTTAAAAAAATCTGATAACAGCAACACTTACTCCTATTTCTTAGCATATCTTCACTTTCCTTCTGCAGTTTTAGAAGATGATAAGAAATATAGAAGAGAAAAATGCTGGCATTTCCATGAAACAGCTTATTAAGAAAAATCATGCTCCAATCCTAGTCAGTTTAAACTACAGAAGGAAAAAAGATTAAGTTCTCTTATATGCTCTTAACTGCCACACATATACTTTTACACTAAGAAAATTCAGGACAGAGCCTATAAAACAATGAAGCGTCCATCAAAACACTGGATGCCACCTAACTTGACAACGAAGTTGCCTGGTTGTTTTTAACACACACACTCCTGATCATTCTAACTGAGGATAGTATCATTCTTCAGAAAATGTCTCCCTCCCTACATATTCCAAGTGTAAGTGAAATCTTGCTAAAATTCATCCTTCCAGTCTGTCTTCTCAGAGCCATGCCAAGGAAAAATAAATATTTCTATGATTCTTATATTAAAATTATAATAGGGCCCCCTACTGAAATCAGTGATCTTAAAGTTAAAAGAGACAAACCTGAATGAATCCATTGAACTGTACATGCTTTATATTCTCAACTCAGCCTACCAAATTGAAAGGTGATATGGTCTTACCCTTTTGACAGAATAAGTCATGTTGGATAATGGCAATTGCAAGTAGTACAATATAACAGAAGAACATTCAAGAACTCTGCCAATGACCTAAGATATTTGAAAAGAAGAGTAGGAACCATAAGCATTCCTAGAGATGAAACAGCGAAATCGCAAACCAACACCACAGCATGGTGGTGTTGTTGTTAAATAAAGGTATTGCTGACATATCTACCTTCTGAAAATCTATCCAATACAATAAATTATAGCAATTCTTAAAAGTAAGCTTGATCGAGTATTAAAGGTACATTAAAATACCAGAAAATAACACACAATAGGTTTAAAATATGCAGAACTTGATTTAGAATAGCATTCAAACTACAGACCTATTACCCATCCCCCAGGTTTATACAATACACCAGCAAAATATTGAACAAAAAAACAAAACGAAGCAAATCTTTAGATGTCTTTCTGTCACACATAGGGATATTGGGAAATCATTTTAGCTGTTTGCATGTAAGAACTAAAGGTTAATAGTTACAGACCAATGGAATGTTAACACAGTCTAGTGCTACATTTGAGTAGTAATGTATGAAAAGACACTGAAATTAAAACACTTGGTTCTGAATGTTCTGAGGTGATGTAACAATGATGATTTGGTTATATTAGATGACAAAGCAAGGCTCCTTATGGCTTTTAACATAAAATCATAGCTAACAATTTTTCCAAATTGTTTAACATATTCTTCGAATTCTTGTCCAAATCTATGAAACTAATACATTTTTGACACTCCAGTTATCTTCTAGTGACATGATTTGGTATGTTGACTATTTTTGTTACCAAAAGTAACTCTCAATATAAAATGTTGATTGCCTTGAAAGCAAAGACTTACCTGTCTTGTTTTCTCTGACCTCAATAATATAAACATTTATGTCATGGTGGAATGTTGTCCCTTCTGGGGGCTGTGGAGTGGAATATGCGTGAGGTTTGACGGCCTCTTTGCTTTCCAAAATGGGTATTCTTGTTGGCTGGGTAGCAGAAGTTCTTGAAGTTGAGTAAAATTCTCTATCTATGCCAGTTTCTAGTTCCTTAGCTGTCCTATCAGTGAGGGTTTGGGGAGGGACCTGAGATGTTTTATCTGTAACGAGTACCATGCTTTTCTCGCTGGGTTCCCCGTCAATTAGAGATGGCTTCTCAGTGGGTGTTGAAGGCAGCTCAAATGCTGATGTTGGGTGAAGTCTGTCTACTGCACTGATATCACTTGGAACTGTGGTTTTAATCGTTGATAATTCTGAAAGTTCTGTGGCTCTGGGCTTTTCAAATAATCCTGAGCCTACCTCAATGTCATCCAGGGATGTTTTCTCTCTTTCCTCTGTGGTGGTTTCCCTGAATAGTGTGGTGACATCAGTGCTAAAAGGATGCAAAGGTGACACAAACTCTGTTGAAGTACTCCCTTCCACTTCATATTTTTCTCCAGGTTCTGTACTTGCAACTATTTTTGGGGTGATGCTCAATGTTAATGTGACCGTCTCATCTGTTTCTGCTTTGTGCTCAGTGATTGTGCCAGGTGAATATGCCAGACCATCTTCAATTTTTCCAGCTGGCGTGGGTTCTAAAACCGAGACTGTCTCAGAACCTGTCACCAATCTATCTTCAAAGACTGTATATGCTGATCCATTACCCTCTTCTTCAAAAGGTGTTGCCTCTTTGGGCATGCTTGTGGTAGAAGTGTGAGGAAGCACTGGTGTTCTGGTGGTTTGTTCTTTCCAAATAAATTCATCCTGTGTTGTTCCCTGTGTGGTTTCTATGGTTGTTCTCAACATTTCAGGAGACATAGTTGCTTCTAGGAGAGTCTGATCAATGACTTGTATGTCTTCGGAGGGTTCACCTAGAACTTCACCTTCCGATGTAGCAGAAGGTAATAATACTCCCCATTCTGTCTCAGGAAATACAGAAAATGGAATGGTGTGGGAAGTATAAGGAGTAGGCTCCTGAGTGCTACTATCACTAACAAATGCCAATTCTTCTGCCTCTGAGGTGTGTGTAACTGGAGGCAGAGTAAATAGCGGTTTGGAGACGTCTACCTCTTCTTCACCCATAGAACTTCCTTCCAGGGTTTCCTGAACAACCTGACCTTCTGGGCTTGTGGTAGGTAGAACTCTTCCTTCAGTTGTAGACTCTCTCAGAGTTGACATCTCTGCAGTGCCCACTGGTGGAGTTGGCTGCTCTTGAACTGTGAATCTCCCCAAAGTTAAGTCTTTCTCAGTAAACTTTTCCAGTGGTGATTGAGTACTGTCTGGAATAAAAGCAAATTGCCCTCTTCCTTCTTCTGTGAAACTTGGGGCTTCTTCATCCTTCCCATTCACTCCAACAGTGGTGAGTAAGATCGAGGGGAACTTGGGGGCTCCTTCATGTTCTGTGTCATTTAAGGGCTTTAATGTTGCATTGGTTTCTTCCTGTGACCATTTTGAGACAGTGACCACCTCCACGAAAGCACTGTGGGTCATATGGGCTGTTGTAATATCTTCATCATACTTGATAGTATCTTGAAAGTCATCTGTTTCTGATCTACGAGCTGTGGCGACTTCCTCCACATCTCTTGCTTCTGTTGGCATCACTCTTAGTTTCACTGTTGTCAATGCTGGAGAAATAGAAGGTTCTGCCATTTCCACAGAAGGCTCTGTAAAATCAACTTGCTCAGAAGAAGGTGTAGAGATCTTCATTCCAGAGAAATCGTCTTCTAGTTTATGTGTCAGTGAATCTGTGGTCACCTTTTCTTGCATTTCATCATCTGTGTAAGTATCTGTTCTCTCTTCTGGTCTTAGTGTTGTTGTTATTTCTTTTAGTTGTGTTATTTCTGTTTGTGGTGAGGGATGAATAGCTGTGGGTGTTCCTTCTACTAATATTGTATCACCAGAATAAGGAAACAATTCTACTTCTGTAATATGTTGTGGTACAAAAGGTCTAGTAGGTACAAACTGGTCAAAAAACTCTTCAGTTATCCTAGCATTGGTTTGTTTTTCCTCCCCATTGTCTGTAGAGGATCCATCTTTGTCAGACACAGTTACAGGTGAAACAATTGTGGATGCTGATGTGAACTCCAGGTCTTCAAGCCGAGAGGGTGTGGTGTCTTCTGAGGTCTTTGATACAGTAATGACTTCTGGTATTTGACTAAAGACCCAAGTGCTCTGACCAGATCTACTTGTAAGTGTTCTGTCTTCACTATCATCTTCTCCCAAGGTGAATCCATAGTCCCTTGTGGTCACCAACTCAGGAATCCTGCTTATAGCTTTCTTTTCCATTGCAAATGGTGTGTCAGTGGTAGACAATTCATTGGAAGGAAAGTGCTTTGAATTCCCTATTGATGTGACTAAGGGACCCACTTCTATTTGTTCAGCCTGTGTAACTGATTCTTCTGTTTGCATATGTTCTGTGACACCATCCCATGTGTCAGTAGCATGATGGGAGATACCAGTAGTACTTCTGAGTACTTCTTCCTTAATGTCGACTGTGTCTGGCTTTTCAGGTGGTCCTGAAGCAGACGGTGACTTGCCTGTATCCCAAGGCTTCTTCATATCCCATGCAGGTATGGGTGATTTAGTGATTAATCTGTCTGTGACAGCCTGTGATTGAACTGTGGATTTCTGTTCAAAATTGACTATATTTCCTGCGGGAGGGAACGTTGTGGTAATGATAGGTAATTTGGTAGTGAAAGGGATGATTGGTGTGGTTCTGTCGACTACCATTTGTGGTTCTTTGGATAAACTGGCTGCTGCTGTTTCTATGAGGATATTCATTTCGGTAGTTGTAGCCTCTGATATATTCTGTTTAGCTAGAAAAATAATTTCAAAGAGTAGATTAGACAAGTCATTGATAAAAAGCTGTATGCCCAGTGTTTGCTTACTGTTGCTGTATGTTGTGTCCTGTATATTTTCAAGTGAACCAAAATTGTTTTGTGGTAGAAAAGAGTCTATAATGAATATTTGAATGAACCCTGAACAGTTAATTGATTGTTTACTAGTCACAAATTGGTAAATTTTTTTATCTGGTAGGGGTCATGATTGTTTTAAGCCATAGATATGAATGACTGCTTTCAGCTTTAAGGTAATAAGTAAAAAATAATTACTAACGTGGAAATAGGATACACTAAATACTTTATCAAAAACTACAGCAGCAATTAGAAGCCTAATAACCATTGGTATTATTATTCTTGGTACTGTACCCTCCTCCTAGCTTTGTCCACATAGCTCTGCCTTCTCAAACTCCACTGTGTCTTGGGGGAAGGAAGTGTTTCAGATTGCAACAGAAAAAGCCACATCAAGTGGAAACCAGTTATATATATAAACCACGACATTGTCTATAAGGTGGAACTTTCATCAAAACAGGATATTAAACTTTTAAATACCATTCTTCACTTGATTCCAGGTGTTGGACATTTGTCTTCATCTTCCTTTCAACTGTGTAGACTAGTTTCTAATTAAAGTTATCAAATGTATCTGGCAGGAGCTGGCTAGCAGTTGTGTGGTTCTACAATATTTCTATGTTCTCCACACTACGATCATATCTGTCTATCATCTTGGTTTTAGTCTTACTTTAGTATGAAATAGAAATGTACAGGAAGCAGAGTACCCACATGAGGTATCTGAGGTCTATAATTACAAACCACTCAAACAACCCAGAGTATCATCAAGAAAGAATAGACTCAGGCAATGTAATGTAAGCTATCATTATAAAATGCTGTATTATAATGATGCCAGATATATAATAGATAATGACCAGTCTATTTATAGAAATTCAAACTGATTTAAAAGTGACAGTGTTGTAAACAATAGATTATAATAGATTGTAAACAATAGATTATATATTGGGTTTTTCGAAAGAAATCGTTATTTTAAAAAAAATCAAAAATGAGTTGCCGCTGAACTCCAAAGGAACTTTTTTGAGAAAACTCCTAGTCATTGTTTTGTAGCTTAATACTAGTTGTATTAGCAGGTAATGCCAGATCTTGATGAAAAACTACAGTACTTGTCGATTCTACACTGTTTTTGTCTTAATTTTAGTAATCCTAAAGAAGAACACAAACTTTGGTACCTGTTGGCTGTATCCACTCTGTCAAAAAAATAAATAAACTCAATGAAAACATGATGTAATTTCATTGAATTAGAATAAGGCACTAACAGTTTCTTGGTTGTTTTCTTTTTTCTTTCTTTTTCTTTTCTTTTCTTTCTTTTTTTTTTTGTGGAGGCTTGGCCTCTGGCATAAGCTGTTAATAACTTTCACCAGTTCCCAGACCATTTTTCAGAGCCTAAACTCATCAGTTTTATAATGAAAACTTGATGGTTACTTAAACTACATTTAAAACTATTTTAAAGCCTTTCGCTATTTATCTCTTTTATTTTAACAAAGTTTAAAAAGGAATTGGAGTCTTTAAGAATATGTTAAATAACTTTGTCCTTCCTATTTAAGAAAGAAAGAAAACTTTTTCTGCCTTCATTTCCTGAAGGAAGCATTGATCTAACTTTGATTGACATGAACAACTTAAAGGCTTAATTCTATTCTCCATCCTCTGTGATTCCATAACCATTACCTCATTTAATTGCCAAATTTCATGTTTCTCTTATAACTGCATTCTTTAGGGAAATAGTATAAAATATGTACAGAGAAAGTTCCCATGGAAACATAATATAAACTCATAAAACTGCACATTAGAGAGGTTAACCGTATTACTATTAAAAACAACCAGAAGCTAATTTCACCTTTTCTCTCTGCATATTTCCTTGGCTGATAAAATTAACTTTAAAGAAGGTGATATGTAGTGGAACCAAACAAAGAACCTACCAATATAGTATCTACACGATTTAACACAAGCTTTTTACAAGCAAGTCTCTAAAATGCTAGGAAAATATTTTGTACTGTTTTAAAAATCAACTCAGATTTTAAAACTAAACATATGTCATTGTCAATTATTACTGTTCAGCTTGCTGTTTCTTTCCTTGAGCCTTATTCCATAGTAAAGTGATACGAACATGTCTCCAAGCATCTGCTTTACAAAGGCAGATTTATGTGACTTTGTTTTCAGTAAAGAAAAGAAAAGGGACTTTCAATCATTTTAGAGAACTGTTTAAGAGTCTGCTTACAATTAAGTTAATTAATTCAATGACTTGGAATGGAAAAACCTCAGACTTCCTTTTGGGGTTGGGTGGCTTTTTTGTCAACCTAACAGCTGATTTCCATCATAACTCAGTATATCTGATCATCTGTGCCATTTGTGTCAGCCGTTCCCAAAAAGGAAGTATTTTTAAAGCACCAGAATCCACAAAGACATATCATAAGAATAAAAACCACTGTGTTACTGTTATGAAGATGAAAACATGATTCTATTGTTCTAAGTGTCATTCAGAAGACACATTCGCATGGAGATGTTTTGCTCTTGGAAAACTACCAGTGTTCCTTCAACTTCATTATTGAGGAATCCAACAAAAATTAGTACGCTCCTTTTCCCACAAAATTCTCTCTTCCACCCTTTGCAGCTGTCCAGCACACAGATGTTTTACATCACTTTACTTATGGCATTTTATGTCCTATGAGCTATCTTCTCCATTCTTCAGTTGTGAGACATGAGGCAGATTTATTTTATGAGGCTGATTTTGTAATAAAATATAAAAACCCTATTCACAGTATAATATTTGATTCAACTACTACTTACTCTCTACATTATGGATAGAAGGATGGTTCTTCTGTACTAAATGTGATAAGCCAGTAAGTGTGAGCATGGGAAGAAATCACAAATG